>NC_027748.1:11722878-11776927 GCF_000695525.1 Brassica oleracea var. oleracea
CGACTCAACTAGGTTTTGCAGTCTTAGGTTGTTAGAACTAGGAATCTCGCCGAAAGCTCTCATAGCCAAGGCTTCTACCTTGTTGTAAGGCTCATACGCGGATTCGGAATAAAACTCCTTTTGCTCTCTTTTACGATTTCTTATTTCTTTTCGTCTTTAATTGGGTGTTCTGATTGCTTGGCGTGTGGTTTAACAGATATCCGGGACCTCTGGGAAATTAGGGTTTTCCTAACTTTCCTAATTTAAACGGAAATTGACAGTGCGAATTTCGGTTCCCACACCAAAGACTTTCTAGGTCCAATGACTAATAACTAAGAGGTCCACAAAAATCTGGATTTTTTTGTCACTTAAGGCGTCTATGGGTGGTCAAAGAGGATCGAACCTAGGGCGGAAGCTCCAGCTGGAGCTCGTTTACCACTATTTATTATAAAAATGAATGCTATGATAATTAAGTGCGATTATTTTCTAAGAGATGGTTCAAAATAAAATATCACACATGAAAGAAGTCATGACTTTTGTTTTAATAGATAAGATAATTCTATTATTACATTTTATGTTAGAGCAATTTCATTGAAGGGATTTTCAAGTATTTCACAATAATTAATTAAAAAACTACTTTTAAATGAATGAGTTGAGATATAGCTCAAATATTTGAACATTTATTTATTTTAATATAATTGTTTCTAAAAATTGTGAGATATTAATATTGAAATCTTTGCTGGTTATGTTACAGGGTCGTCTCTCGTTAACTCGTGCGTCGCGTGAGGCATCCTTTACCTTTGACAATAAAAAGAAAGTGATCCCATACTCTCCTTACCTCATAAAGTAACAAAACTGCGCTCATGAACCAAGCAATGCATGAGTAAGATCACAAATCCACGTGTCATCATCCTATTGCATGAAAACAATACGTGTAAGCTTTTCACATAAAGTTTCTCCCTCCTTCCTTCCCTCTCTCATTTTAAAGACTTTTAAAATTGTCCATTTTTTTATTTTTTTCTATAATTCAAATATTTTATTCCTCATTTGCTTCTTTACTTTTCTTCTTCTCCCTTCCTATCCTCGTGCAATCTCAAACGCTTCTTGATCCGACCAAACACATCTCCTTTGTCCACACCCAGACCTCCGATTTCAAGGCTTTTCTTGTCTGAAAAGTTTCTCAGATGCCTCACCGCACGACTTACTTCTTCCCCCGTCAGTTTCCGGATCGCGGGTTCGATCCTTTTTCTCACAAGACTGATCAAGACAAGAAGTCTTCACCGTCTGTGGAGAGCTTTGGTTTCGAAAGAAAGAAACCTAATGGAGGCGGCGGAGATCCGAACAAGGAGAAGGAAGAGGTTGTGTTCCCTTCTTCTAACTCTGCAGTTTCAGATCTCTTGAACGGTCTCTCTGATGATCGTATCTCGGAGAAGAAGCAGCAGCAGCAGCATCTCGCGGCTTTCTACGAGTGGCTTGCTGAGAAGAAGGCCAAACTCTCTCGCTCCTCTACCACCACAGGACATGTGAGGCCCACGCGTCTCTCTATGTCCAGCGAAGGTGATGAGGAGAGAGAGCATCTGCTTCCTTCTTCGTCGTCTGATTCTCCCGATTCCATCGTTGCGGCGGCTGCGTCGTCTTCTTCTGCAAGGACGGTGAACATTAACGAACAGAACATTGACCGGAGCTTCGATAGGGAGGTTTCTCTTCCAAGAATGTCGAGTGAGAGCAGCTTCGCCGGGAGTTTCTTCTCCGGGACGACGGTGGACGGGAACTTCTCAAGCTTCTCAAGTCCCACAGAAGCGAGAGAGACCTCGACCACTACACGTGTCTCCGTGGCAAAGGAGGAGGAGCGAGAAGCTGAGGTTAGGGATGAGAGCAAAGAGCAAACCCTAGCGCAGAAGTCAAAGGAAGGCTATTACTTGCAAGTCACGCTTGCTAGGAGGCTAAGTTCTCAAGCTAATCTTGGTGGCGACTCTGTTCAGATACAGAGCACAGAGACTATCTCTTACCGTTTCTGGGTATGAACTCATATTTATTTTAAACATTTGATGAGATTTAGTTGGCTCAAATTGTGATTATTATTATTATTATTATTTTTTCAGGTAAGTGGTTGTTTATCATACAATGATAAGATATCAGATGGGTTTTACAGCATACTAGGAATGGATCCATATCTTTGGTTAATGTGTAACGATTCTGAAGAAGGAAAAAAACTACCATCTCTTCTGCTACTTAAGGAGACTGAGCCTAGGGATACATCAATGGAAGTTGTTTTAATAGACAGACGTGAAGACTCTCGTCTTAAAGAAATGGAAGACAAGGCACATGAGCTCTACTGTTCTTCTGAAAACATGTTAGTACTCGTGGAGCAGCTTGGCAGACTCGTTGCTGTTTACATGGGGTAACACTTTCTCTTCTTATTCTCTATCTTCTCCTTGATATATATATATGTGTGTGTGCGCTGAGGTAGTGGAGGTTTTTTATAGAGGGAACTTTCAGATGGAGCAAGGTGATCTACATAAGAGATGGAAACTGGTTAGCAGTAGACTCAAGGAGTTTCGGAAATGTATTATTCTTCCTATTGGTAGTCTAACCATGGGGTTGTGTCGGCACCGTGCCATCTTATTTAAGGTCAGACATGGACTTGCACTTGATTAAGCAAAGTGTATTTGGGTGCAACTGCAATGCATTTTTATGGAATAAAATCTTTCGTGAATGCTTCTTGAAAATGTTCACCAGTTAAAATGAAAATAATGGATCTATGTATCTCATATCATTCCAGGAATAAAATAACATTCATTTGAAAAATCATTCCGCGGTAAAAAAAAGTTATGGAGTAAATGGAATGCTAATTCCATTCCGATAAACTCTGTAGATAGTTATTCCTATCAATCCCATGTATTCCTTTTATTAGTTACCAGTTACATGTATATGTTGTTGGATTCTGACTTTTCGCACCTTGAATATGCAGAAACTGGCTGATTACATTGGTTTACCATGTCGGATAGCTAGAGGTTGCAGGTACTGTAAAGAGAACCACCAGTCTTGTTGCCTTGTCAAGATCGACGATGATAAGAAGCTATCAAGGTTTGATAGCACTCAAAGCTTTTAACCCTCTCACTAGCTGTTAGCAAAACATTTTCTCATGCCTTTTCACTTGTGAACTTTTAGTTTTGGTTTAGGAAGTTTTCACCTGCCTCTACTCAAAAACACTTATGAAGTCTTTATGTTTTACTAACAGATTGGGTCTCTTCTCTCCAGAGGTCTGCTTGTGTATGTCCTTGATTCTGTGCTTACAGATAGTTGCTAGCTTTAAAGTTTAGTTGCTTTGAGCTTGTGTTCCATTTTTTTGAGCGTAGTTTAATATCTTTTTCTTTGCAGGGAATATGTTGTTGACCTTATCGGAAAACCAGGAAACGTCCATGATCCAGACTCTACTATCAACGGTGGAACACACTCTCAGATTCCTTCACCTCTTCGGATGAGTCACCTTACAGAAGTTTCAAGGCCTTTCGTGCGTAGCACGTCTCCTTGTCACACTAAGTCAAAGCCTTCATGCGCTCTTTCCGAAAGCATTCAAGGCCATGTTCACAGAGACATTGAGTTGCCGGATGTTGCATCAACAATGTGTTGTGCTCATGTTGAACAAGTTTGCTTCACTAAAGCATCTTCAACGGTTTCAACCGAATCTATTGTTCGAGCTGCTATACCAAAACTTAGCGAAGACAAGATTGCTTCACAAGAAACTTGCAAAGAGGAGACCTCTCTGTTAGAAGATCCAGTTGTAAACAGTGGTATCAAGCAGATAAATGGAGACATACCAGTTGAAGGAGAGATAGCTGAAGCTGAGACTCGGAAAGATAAGAAAGTCAGGTTACCTGTTGATGCTATCTCACCTTTCTTGAACATTGAGCCTTCCTTGGCATCAGATTGGCTTGAGATCTCATGGGAAGAGTTGCATATCAAAGAGCGCGTGGGTGCTGGGTCATTTGGAACTGTTCATCGTGCTGAGTGGCATGGATCAGTAGGTTTCACTATTTAAATGTCTTAACTCTCACTTCATTTGAAATAAGATTTTTCTAAACAAGTTTCTAACCAAGTTCTTGTTTCTTGTTTAAGGATGTGGCTGTCAAAATTTTATCAATCCAAGACTTCCATGATGACCAGTTCAGAGAGTTTCTCAGAGAGGTATGTAAATAAGCATCTCTTTTGAATAGCTAACTCCCATGTAATAACTTTTGAAACCTCTCTGAAACTCTCAAATCATGTGAAGGTTGCAATAATGAAACGTGTGCGTCACCCAAATGTTGTTCTGTTCATGGGTGCTGTCACAGACCGAACCCGTTTGTCTATAGTAACAGAATATTTGCCAAGGTAAAACCTCATTGCATCATGATGTTTGTTTTCATCTTAAACGTCTGCATTACCGAGTTGATTATGTTTTTTTTTTATCTTGTTCTTTTGAGATAGGGGCAGTCTTTTTCGGCTCATCCATAGGCCAGCATCTGGAGAGTTGCTAGATCATAGGAGGAGGATACGTATGGCGTTGGATGTGGTTTGTGATTTTTCAGTTTTTTTTAATCTTCTAATCTGTCTTTCTGAGTTAAATTTGAAACTGAATCTGTGTGTTTTACTGGAACAGGCAAAGGGGCTCAACTACCTACACTGTCTTAATCCTCCTGTAGTGCATTGGGACTTGAAATCCCCAAATTTATTGGTTGATAAGAACTGGACAGTGAAGGTTTGTGATTTTGGACTGTCAAGATTCAAGGCAAACACCTTCATACCATCAAAGTCTGTTGCAGGAACAGTAAGATCTCTCTTAAAGATATAACTACTGCAGATATGTGCTGGTAGAAAAAATGTTTTGACATGTAAAACTTCTTATCTTTGGTATGGTTTAACAGCCGGAGTGGATGGCTCCAGAGTTTCTTAGAGGAGAGCCAACAAATGAGAAATCAGATGTTTACAGTTTCGGAGTTGTCCTATGGGAGTTGATTACTTTGCAGCAGCCTTGGAATGGACTCAGTCCTGCTCAGGTAACCAACACCTCTCCCTCTTCACATATGTTGTTCATTAGTATTAGAGTTCTAAATTTGAGTCTTGGTACGCTGATCAGGTGGTTGGAGCTGTAGCATTCCAAAACAGGAGGCTTATAATCCCTCCCAATACATCTCCTGTTTTGGTATCTCTAATGGAAGCTTGCTGGGCAGATGAACCGGCTCAGCGGCCAGCATTTGGTGGCATAGTGGATACACTGAAGAAGCTACTAAAGTCTCCAGTGCAGCTGATCCAAATGGGTGGAGACAAAGGGGTAAATTCAACTTAAACCACTCCATTCTATAGCTTAAATATATATAAGCTTTTAAGGTACTAACATAAACAATCAGGTGCGAGATGCTTTGATTAGCTCCTCAATTTGACTTTAAGATAGAGAAAAACAAATCAATGAGACAAGGCCTTACCTGGAAGAATGGAAGGTTTCTTAGTTTGTTTTTGGCTTGTATAGTTCTTAAGTATTGACTTTGAGCATAACATGCGAGACAATGAATAAGATTATGAGATTTGGTTTCTTGCGGTTGGAGATGGTTGCATGATACTTGCACTTGTTGTAGTTTGCAATCTTTGTAAGTTGTATGTTACCAAAAGTTTATGTTGAATTGAAAATTTATTGGTAACAAAAGGAAACAGAGTAAAGAGTATCCTGAAACAACATACAGTTTTATATGGTTCTTTAAACTAGGGGTGAGCGTTCGGGTTCGGGTCGGGTATTTCGTATTTTCGGGTATTCGGTATAGAGGTGTAGAACCCGTTCGGACATTTCTGTACTTCGGGTCGAGTTCGGGTATTTTTAGTTCAGATTCGGTTATTTCGGATCGGCTTCGGATATTTAGATTTTTTTATAAAAAAAAAAAAAATTCATTTCTCAAATTTCATGTATTAAAAAATATAACTTTTATTTAACTAATTTTCTATTTTTAATAGATTAAATGGTTAATTGATTTGGACATAACATTTTGAAATTAAAAAGACATTAATTTGGTTATTGTTTTAAATTTTGGATGTAACTTTTTGTTAATTCTTGAAATAAAAAGTTTGACATGCATTTTAAGTGAGTAGGAAATCATTTTCTTCGTAATTGTATGTATATCATATGAACTTAAAGTATGTGTAGTATTAATATAAATATTTTATATAAAATGGGAGAAGTAAACTAGAAATATAAGGTTAATTATACATTTGTTCGGTTATCTTCGGATATCCATTCGGGTTCGGTAATCTAATCTCTCCTAATTCAATATCCGTTCGGATATTTTGCTACTTCGGTTCGGGTTCGGGTGCGGATATCGGGTAAAGTGTCCACCCCTTTAAAGGTTATTATTGTGTTTACTTGGTTTGTAATGAACAAAAAAAACAAAAAAGTTTGGAATCGGTTCAGAGGATGCAGTCATTATAAAAGGTCATATAACAAGATTGATGAGAAACAAATCACAACAACAAGAACCATCAAGAGAATCCAAATTGCTTTGGGGAGTTTGATGATCCATAAATAAAGCAAAAAACCTTGGCCTATGATCTAAATCTCAAGTTTCTTGCCGTCAAGCCATACAAGCTTTGGCACAACTCGGAGAACAAAAGAGCTGAACACGTCCCCTGCGATTACGTTGCCTGTTATATCTAACTGTTTGAGATTCAAATCTCTTAACACGAAATACGCATCCCAGTATTTGGTGACCAAAGTAGGCATCTGTCGACCAACTTCATCCTGAGTCCACTCCGAATTAAAAAGCGGTGAAGAGCAAAGGTACCGTGTTGTGTCAACTGAGTGCTCACCGATGTGGTTGTGTGAAACATCCAACACTCTCAGCTGTTTCAAATGTCTTAGGGAGTCCAAAGCTGAAAAACTCCGGATTCTGTTGTGACTCAGATTTAGGCAAGAGAGAAGTTGCATTCCCCCCAATCCTGTGACGCACATACACACCATTTAATCAGATGCAACAGCTGAAACCGAGGACATGAGCATGAAAAACAGTGAACATATTTAGCAACGTACCTTCAGTTGAATGAAGCTCATTGTGACTGAGGTCTAACATTTGGACAAACAGCAACTTCTCGACAGAGGCTATCCGAGATAGCGATAAGTTATTCAGCCGTATACATACAGAGTTGTTCATATTCCTGCAACGAAAGAGGTGTCCTGACAAGTCTTCAGTGCTTGAAGTCACCTGCATGAACATTCACTTTATGAGTAGTATGTATGATGAAACAGATCGAAAAACATCTAAAACAAACAATCAAACCATAAACCGTGCATGAGAATGGGGGAACATTTAATACAGCTATTCATTAGAGCAGAATCTCAACTTGTGGTTCACAGCTAAAAAGAAGTCTTAAGTACCTTGCGGAGTAAAGCTACGCTGTGCACATCCTTGTAGTACTGATAATGCGAAGAATCCAGTGCCATTAGATCTTTATACAGCTCGAGGATTTCGTTATAGTGAACACCCTTAACAGCATCATCCGATATCATAGCTTTAGCCATCAAAAGCCTTGCCAGAGTGAGCTTTCCAATTTTGCTAAAAATAAAAAAAGAACACAAAGTTCAAGACTCAAGTTTCTCTTTCCCATCAAAGCGAGACAGAAAATAGGATACCTGTCAGGCAATTCACGAAATAAGTCAATCTCTTCCGCTATAGCTTCCTGACGCCATTTAGAATCCATCTGAGCGTTTGATCGATCCAACGTAGTAAGAGCGTTCAAATCCTTTGACTCTGCATCCCAGATATCAAAACCATCCGTCCATGAAACAATGCCTTCTTGCGACGACTCTTCGACTGTGTCATGAACATGCGCTGTAAAGACGAACTCATAAGAAGCGCTAAAGTTGCATCCTCTGGAAGAAACAATTCCTGGAGAGTTCCCAATTTTGACCTTCACTTTGTATTCCTTGCCAAAGCATGGTTCTGAACTTATATATTTAGGACGAGCAACCCATACACAGGACACATGAGAGTTTTTCTTTGAAACAGGTTCCCAAACAAGGTCCTCATTTCCTTTCAATTCAGTATCAATCGTAACAGTAGACGAACTGACTCCACCAACAGCTTGATCAAAGTTAAGAACGAGTGGAAAATAACCCGACTCAGAACCAAAAGTAGTGAGCTTAGAAAAAGAGCCATTTGAGCACCCAGCATAGAGACTGATACGGGAACCATGCGAAGGCCATGAGGAAGTGAGAAGAGGAGTCTCCACATTAACAGTTTGATCAAGAAGCCAAAGATGATAAAACCACCCACTTTGGTCATCTTCGTCCGTGAAAATAGCATTTTGTACAAGTTTATATTCATCAGGAATCTTTTTATTTGGTAAGAAACCGTCAGCCTTTCTTGCAAGCAAACTTGAAAGAAGTACACTGCAGAATATCAAACAATCAAAAAGATTTACTATTAGCTAGACATGCAAATATCCTGATGTGCAGAGAAACTCCTTTTGTGATGTTGACTGAATCGAGGAGCTATAGTGTGAATTTGTAATTAATCCTTGGCTTTCGTTAATATTCAATTATTGTGGTGGTTATATCAACCAAATATTAAAGAGACCATGTAAACCAGACAGAAATAATTGTTCCACTGAAGGAAGTTTCATATAGTTCATGAGCAAATTGGCTCCCTATAGTTCATGAGCAAATTGGATTTCTTCATGGATGAACTTCATTTTTGTTCTGTTAGTTACTTTTATCTAAGTCGTTCGACCATCAATCTAGTTCACAAGTGTCTCCGTTTCTTTAAATACAAAAAGAAAAGAGAATTTGAACATGTAAATCAGCATAGTTGATGAATTTAGATATTTTACTAGACAATATGCATACCTACGATTATGCCAAGCAGAATAGTTGCTGAAATCGGAACCAATCATATCGTCTGTATACTTCAACTCATCCTGTTCTGACCTTTTGGTTAGCTCCACAACAAACCTGGCAAAGGAACAAACACACGAATATGCAAAGTTTCATGGACATGACATACTTACAAAGAATGTCGCGTCTCCCTAATTTTCACCTGCGATAGTTCCAAGCATGAAAGTTCCTTGTATCCAGCTTCTGGAATTTATTCAAAAGCTGCAATTCATTCCCTACGGAAGAATGCCCTTTACTCAAAACCCACTTCCGATGGTGCCAAGCACCATATGACTTGAAGTTCTGACTCAAAGCACTTTCCACCTGAATTTACAACAGAACTCACAGTAATCAATGATCAACTACTTTCATAAAGAGAAGATCTTGCATATATGGATACCAGTTTTCAAAGTGAAGCAACTAATCTAACAGTTCAGAACAAGAGATAAACTTTCAATCTCGGAATACATAGTCAGTACAAAGGATCTATCAATAATGAATTCGAAATCACATACACATATGTATTCTTATCACACTGGAATGATTTCCGTTGTTGGTATCACACCAATAGCGATTCATACAAGCTAAAGAAGTCAATCTAAGATCAATAGCTGTGTCTTTAATACACAAAAGTGTACAACTTGTGAGCAGTAAAACTCACCACTCTAAGTTCTTCATCAAGAATTGTCTTGATCAAGTCCGGATCAGATTCGATTCTTGAAAGCTTATCCTCCACGGCTAGCTTCCGGTAGTTCCAAGCGGTGTACGCCTCAGGGTTGATCTCTAAGAGCTTCGTGCTCAAGTCAACAGCTTCCTTGGTATAACTAGAAACCAGAACATCCAGCAAGGAACAGATGATTATCTAACGAAGAGTAACTAATCCGATCAGCGAGAAATTAAAAGAGAAAGATTGTACATTTTGTTATGGTGATTGGACATGAACTGAGACTGGAGAGCCCTGAGCTTAGCGGCTTTAGCAGCGGAGGCTGCTTCCTCTTCTGGCTTGTAAGCCTTCCTTGGACGGCCGTGCATGTTTCCCCGATGATAAGAGACGAATGTGAGGTAGGCGAGAGTGTGGGATTCAAACTTTTGATCTGATCAGAGATTCGGAATACAACTAGAAAGCTTAGATAAAGATTCGATCAAGAGAAAGAGCGTGATCAAACTCTAGAAATCAACAGAGATGCAGAAAAGGAGAAGACTAGAGAGATCACCTGCTAGGTCACGTGGCAACGAGATTCGAGAGAGAGAGAGAGAGGTTGCTTCGTGCAATTGATTGAGAAAGCAGCGGGTTTTATCGGAGTCTGGTTTATGATTTCAAGCTCCATAAACCGGGTTTAATTGAAAAAATACAGTCGAATACAAACCGGGTTTCGGAAGTCTCGTTTTAATTCTCACCCTTCGTCATTATCGTATTTTGGTTTATGATTCTAATCGCTGTAAACCGGTTCTAATTGGAAAAACACGGTCGAACACGAACCGGGTTTTAGAAGTCTCGTTTATATTTGTGGAGGCTTCGTCGGATCGTCATCATCGTGTTCTGGGTTTTCACTTGTCATTCATCCTCTACCTCTGGCGACCAGGAAGTGAAGAAGTTGAGTAAACCAAGGCTAGCATCACTCTCAATTTCGTTTTCCCAATTTGAGTGTCCGTACAGAGTTTGGGATAATATGGGGGTTTAGGGTTAGATTGTTCTCGCGTGGAGATCTTAGCTCTTTTTGTGCGATTTGATGGATAAGTTCTAAAAATAGTTTATATTTTTGTAGTTGATTAGCTCTGAAGCTGAGTAGCAATGGAAGATTCAGAGAAAAGAAAAGAAATGCTAAAAGCAATGCGGATGGAAGCTGCTGCTGCTGCTGCACAGAATGATGGTTCTACAGAGCCTGAAACCTCTATGAACACAAGTCACCTCTCAAATCCCTTGGCTGATGCATCCACTCACCAGCAGGAATCGTATGATAAGCCAAGGTTTGATTATTACACCGACCCGATGGCAGCTTATTCTAGTTTCAAGAGAAACAAGAGTCCTAAGCAACAATACATCTCATCTCCTAGTCATCAAGTTACCCCTCCAGCACCGCAGTTTCCACCATCTGTTCCAGGTGATTACTTTTTGTATATTGTCAGCTTGTTTCTGTGCTTGTGATACTCTTGATAGGCAATGCTTCTGTCTTAGTTTTTACTTTGTTTATATTCCTGTGAGGAGGCCATAGAAAGTATTCCACTGATAAGCCTTCATTCAGGAGATTACTTGGTTCCACATCAGCTTAACTAAACTGTGTGTTAGCGTTTTACTTGGTCCTTAGTGTTTATAAGTATATGATTGAACAGATCCAGGAGAAGTAGATGATCCTCTTCAACATATCGATAGGATATTTTTGTTCTTTGTTAAGGTTTGGTTAAATGTTCTTGATTGTAAAGGAAAAACTCATTGTTCATCAAGAATCAGGTTTCGAACCTATCAGCTAGCTCATTTTAACATATCCGAATCCCTTTATGTATATTTTCTAGGAATTGACAGTACTATAATCTCTTCACATCGAAACTCATTTATCTTCCTGTTCTCTGACTTGGAACGTATAATAGTAATCCAGTTCTGATCCCTGCGCTATAATTGTGAACAGGATCGGTGGGGAATGACTATCAGGCACATCCCAATCATGGCGGTTTTCAAGAAGCTCATTACGGTGGTGATAATATGCATACCGAACCAAGAGGGATGGCACCCTCGTACAGAGGTCCACCCGTCCCTTGGAATAACAACAACTTTAGGCCTCCACCACCTGTTAACCATTTAGGTCCACCTCAATGGGTACCTCGCCCTTATCCATTCCCTCAGGGAAACCATGATATGGGGAATAACAGATATGGTGGTCGAGGTCCTCGAGGAGGCAACTATAACAATAACCCTCCACAATTTCCCCATTACGGACGGCAAAATTCTAACTGGGCTGGAAACACATATCCTAACTCAGGAAGAGGCAGAGGCAGAGGAGGACGCGGTATGAACACAAGCTATGGGCGAGGTGGAGGAAGAAGACCCATGGAACAAGGTGCAGAACGATTTTACTCCAACTCCATGGCTGAGGATCCATGGAAGTATCTTCAGCCAGTCTTGTGGAAGAGCTGCTCAGATGCTTCAAGCAGCAACTCAACAGGTCAAGCCTGGCGTCCCAATTCTATAGCACCGAAGAAACCTATGATATCAGAAGCTTCCCACAAACCTAGCACTAATCAGCAGAGCCTTGCTGAGTACCTTGCTGCTTCTCTAGATGAGGCCACGTGCGATGAATCAAGCAATTGAATCAAGAGAATTTGAGCAAATGGGTAAACACCAAATCCGAGCATATAGAGTACCGTCATCACTGATGAGTCTTTGGAACAGGTATTGTTACATGGCTTGTAACGAGACACAACAGAGAACGATGGTCATCTTTAGGAACAGAGTAGAATGGTTGGTAAACGTGGTGTTTAATCAGGGTTTCGATTGAGTTTAAGTTTGAGATCAGTTTGTAGTCGCTTTGGGTTTAGTTTCTTAACAAAGGTATGTTTGAAGTAAATTTGAATGGATGGTTTGTTTTTCTTGTTTGGCTTGGTTTAGATTTGTTTAGGTATTTCTGATATACAAAACATGAAATCTACCTCAACCATATTAAGATTTGATTTGCTGTTCGGTTATCTCAATTTGGTTTTGGATGGAATAGGTTTGGTAATAAGAGAGGTGCAGTTGTTAGTTGAAGCGATCGAACATGGATCATAGATGTAATAAAAGGGTGTTTGTTGTTGGATCCGAGGACTCAACTCTCCAAAGGAAGATAGCTTTGTGTATTAAAATGTACATTTAATGTCACCGAAAAGGTTGTCTCAACTGACCGACATCACATGACATGCAACTAGATGCTTATAACACGTCCCATTTAGGCTTTAAACTAGTACACATTAGTTATTTCTCTCCTATCACTCGAAATGGAGGCAAGCCCAGTGACAGATATGAAGATCTCGTCGGTGGTACCTGCTTCTATGACAGGCGAGAACAAGCCACGGCATCTCACGGCCATGGACTTGGCCGTGAAGCTCCACTACGTCCGAGCTGTTTACTTCTTCAAGGGTACACGTGACTTCACCATCGTCGACTTGAAAAACATCACGTTTCCTTTGCTCGACCTCCCGTGTTATGACCATGTGACTGGTCGGATCCGGCTTCTCGACAACAAAAACCCTTCAGCTCAAGCCATACCTTACATTCGCTGCAACGACAGTGGCATGCGCATAGTTGAAGCTAAAGTCGAAGGGTTCACGGTCCAGGAGTGGCTAGACTTGGACGACCGTTCCATCGACCACCGGTTCCTTGTCTACGATCACGTTCTTGGTCCTGATCTTTTATACTCTCCACTCGTTTACCTCCAGGTAACTACTACATATATACGAGTTTTATTACTCCAGTTTAAAAATATAAGCAGCCTTTTTTTTAACACTAAAAGTAAAGTAGCCTAAAAGTACTAATACGAAGAAAGTTGTTATATTTTAAAAAGTATCATTTTACTCAATAAATTCAACCAATTATGAAAAACTTAACATTATTTAAAAACCAACATAATTAAATTCAAACTTTTTGTTTTGGTAGTTGCTATCAAGCATTCATTCCAAGATTATTTTCTTGTTTTATCTTAACTATGAACTGGACACTTAATAAACTGAGAATCTTAACTTCGCATTGGACTTTTATTTATTCCAGTAAGAATAGATTAGATCAACATTTGCTTAGACGGTCTCCACAACGATTTGTTTCTAAATATATAATCAAGAACCTTTGTATAAGCTGTCTGCACCACCAGCTAAATGATTTGTCGTAGTTAGGTAGGCCCGGGACTTTTATCCGAGATCCGGATTCGATCCGAGATTCGATCCGGATCCGATCCAAAAATCCGAATATCCGGAGGGGCTGGATCCGGATAGTAAAATGTTGGATCCGTCAAAGTCGGATCCGGATCCGGATATCTTTATTTTTTAGTCCGGATATCCGGATCCGTAAGTTTTATTAATAACTATTTCAAAAATAGTAATATCTATATATAAAAATTAATTTTATTTAATATATTTTTATTTTTATAATATTATATATAAATTGTATGTAAATTTTGTAATATTATACATAGAAATAATTAGAAACATTATATATTTTTTAAAAAATTATTTTTAATATTTTATATATATTAATATTATTTTTTATTTATTTTAAGGATCCAAACCCGGATCCGGATATCCGCTTGATATTACAATTTTTATAAGGATATCCGGATCCGGATAATGATAGTAAAATTATGGATCCGCCGGATAAGGATACGAATCCGGATACCTTAAAATTATCCGGATACCCGATCCGTCCGAAGCCCATACTTAGGTACGTCTAATAAGGTTTTGGTCCGCATAGATGAGATAATATCGTAATATAATTTGTTTGTTGAAATCTATTTTCAGATAACACAGTTCAAATGTGGTGGGCTATCAGTAGGGCTAAGTTGGGCCCATGTACTGGGAGATGTAGTTTCAGCATCAACTTTCATGAAAACGATGGGACAACTAATGTCGACTCGTGGCCCATCCAAACCCGTTTACCCGAAAAAACCCGAACTGACACCTCATGCTAATGGTCAAGTTGATGATGATGGGCAGGCCATTTCCATTAAGAAGGTGGAATCAGTTGGGGAGTATTGGTTACTTAGCAATAAATGCAAGATGGGGAGATTCAACATTAAGTTTAGCCTCGAGCAAATCGACCGGTTGATGGCCAAGTACCAATCTTCCTCAGAGGTTGATATTCTGTATGCATTGATATGGAGTTCGATACTGAATATTCGTGGGGAAAAAGACACAAATGTTATAACAATCTGTGACCGTAAAACGTCTTCAACATGTTGGAACGATGACTTGGTAATAAGTGTAGTGGAAAGGAAAGATGAGATGACCGAGGTATCCGAACTAGCGGGGCTCATAGCGAACGAGAGAAAAGAAGAGAACGGTGTGATCAAGGGGATGATAGAAAAAGATAGAGGCTATTCGGATTTTATCACGTACGGTGCAAACTTAACGTTTGTGAATCTTGACATGTGTGACGAACTTGAGATTAAAGGAGAGAAGCCTGATTTCGTGAACTACACGATTCATGGTGTGGGGGACAAAGGAGTTGTGTTGGTGTTTCCCAAGGGAAAGTTTGCTAGGGCTGTAAGTGTGGTGATGCCTGAAGAAGAGCTTGCAAAGCTGAAGATTGAGGTGAATAATATGATTATGTAGCTTTTTGTGATTAAATTTGTTGTTTTGTTGTTGTTCTGTGTGGTGCAACTTACATGCACTTTCTAATTTTTATCCGATGGTTCTGTTTGTCCATTTTTTTTACTGATGGTGACTTTGATTATCAATAAAATGTGTGTGTTTGTCTTTTGATTTACATACTTTTCAAGTCACTTTAATTTTTTTTCATTGGCATCACCATCCAAAAGTTTTTTTTATTTAACACGAATTGTTATTCTATTATAATGAAATGTTACATATACAATTCTAAAACCGATAATTTTACATAATTTATAAAACTAACTGACTGATTTATAAAAAAACATTTGTGACAATTCTACTTATCTGATGATGAAAATATTTTGATGAATTTTTGTATAAATCTGTATAATTGTTAATAAATCATTTTATGTGGAATTTAAAATTTACATCTCCACATACATTTAGTAACATTATTAATATTTTAGTTAAACCATCAAACTAAATGGAATTCTAGACATTTAGAGTTTTTTTTTTTAACGCTGAATAATTATGCTATTACAACTATGAGAAATATTACAGACGATTTTACAGCCGACAATTCTACCTGCCGTATGAGGATTCACGCCTGACTGCATCATTTGAGCCGCCCTATGGGATCCACTCTTGACGGTACTCCTTGCCCCATGCTGCAGATCTCTTGTAAGTTTTTTTCTCTCTTAATTTGCATAATTCCGCTTTTTCCGGGAATTGAAATTCAGACCTCCTGATGTAGAAGCATTAATGACCCCTTAGTCAGACCACGAAGATGGCTTTTCACAGACATCTAGAGTTTTACAATTCTTTTTTTTTTTTTGTTAATTGCAAATTATCCCCAAGAAAAAGGTGAAATGAAAACATTAAGGAGCCAAAATTCATGGAGTCGTTGGAGTTGGACGAAAATGTTTATTTTCTTTCTCACGTGACTTTTTTAAAAAGGTTTGAAAAAGTCCAAAACAAAAATGTCAACAACAAAAGAAAGAAAAGAGAGAGTTTTGGGAGATTCAATAAAAGTCCTTTGAGAAAAGACCAAAGGCGTCTCTCTCAGATTCAACTTCCCACACGTAAAAGTAAAACTAATTCTGCTCTCTGCTCTCTGCTCTCTCCAGCTCTGGAGAGGAGAGACAAGAGTGACGGGGAAGATCAATTACCCAAAACACATGACATCTACATTCGATGCTTCTTCTGCTTTGGCTAAGCAGCTCAAGTCTGTTTTGGGGATGTCCCTCGACACTCCCGTCTCTGACGACGTTGTTCTTGTGATTGCAACCACGTCTTTGGCGCTGGCTGTTGGGTTTGCTGCATTGTTATGGAAGAAAACGACGTCGGATCAGGGGAGGGAAGTGAAGTCTTTGATGGTCCCCAAGTCTCTTATTATGGCTAAGGACGATGACGTGGATTTGGGATCCGGGAAGAGTAGAGTCTCTATCTTCTTTGGTACGCAGACTGGAAACGCTGAGGGGTTTGCTAAGGTAGTGTGTCTTATGCCTAAAAAAGCTATATGCTTTGTTATGATTCTGGAAGTTACATTGTTGAAGTTGATATTGTGACTCAAAGTTTTGGTCTTTATGAGTTGGGTCATTTTCATTAATTTTCATAGGCATTAGCAGAAGAAATCAAAGTGAAATATGAAAAAGCTGCAGTCAAAGTTATTGACTTGGTATGATTTACTTACACTATGATTCTGCTCACTTCCTGGTAGAGGCTAGTTTTAATCATTTGATTTGATTTTCTTCCTTTACCATCGTTTTGATTAGGATGACTATGCTGCCGATGACGACCAATATGAAGACAAGTTGAAGAAGGAGACTTTGTCATTCTTTTGTGTTGCTACGTAAGACTTATTCCAATCCGATTGTGACCTCTTTTTCCATATGCCCTTGATGGATTCATTTCTTTTAATAACGTGTTTAGTTATGGAGATGGAGAGCCTACTGACAATGCTGCCAGATTTTACAAATGGTTTACAGAGGTCAGTATACTCAGTAGCCTCAATGCCACAAATCAAATCGGAATTTCATTTTCTTCAAATTTAATATGATTTTTTCACAAAAGGTTTGTTCCTCAATACTTTGTGTTTCATGGATCCAGGGAAATGAAGGGGATACGAGGCTTCAACAATTAACATATGGTGTGTTTGCTCTTGGTAATCGCCAATATGAACACTTTAATAAGGTACTGTGGTAAGAAAATGTGTCTTCTTCTAGCTTATGGATTTTCTTCCGGCCTTAAATATTGGCTATTTTGATTTCTTGGAACAGATCGGGATAGTTCTTGATGAAGAGCTCTCTAAGAAAGGTACATGAGCATGTTTACATAGATTACAACTCGTATCCAATGCTAGATATTGGAAAGACACCGTAGGAGATATAGTACTCTGATGTTTACTTAGGATGATTATACTGGATATTTTCTCTTTTCGTGTCTGGTAACTTGGATGCTTACTTTATAGTCTCTTTGGTTCTTGAGGGAAAATGTAACTGTTGTTGTCACATTCAATGCAGGTGCAAAGCGTCTTATTGAGGTTGGTCTAGGAGATGATGATCAGAGCATTGAGGATGATTTTAATGCCTGGTTTGTTTCTGATTCCTTGTCTTACGTTTGCTACTTTGATACCCCCATTAGTGTAGAAAGGGAAGCTTTAGAGTTGGATTTATTATTTTGTGTTTTCTTGGGAGATTATTTGACATCTGCGCGTATAATTCATTCTTCTTTTGCAGGAAAGAATCGTTATGGCCTGAGCTGGACAAGCTCCTCAGAGGCGAGGAGGATACAAGTGTGGTAACTCCATATAAAGCTGCTATTCCTGAATACGGGCTGGTGATTCATGATCCTAGTTTTATATCTGAGAAATCAATGGACTCGAATCTTGCCAACGGAAATGCTGCGATTGACATTCATCATCCCTGCAGGTATATGAAGATCCGTGTTATACATACTGGAATACGGTGTTAAAATTTTTAGGTTGCATTCTAAAGTTTGTTTCTTATTGGAAACAGAGCTGATGTTGCTGTGCAGAGGGAGCTTCACACACCAGAATCTGATCGGTCTTGTATTCATCTCGAATTTGACATATCTGGCACTGGTATTACGTAAGCTTCCTACCCTTGGATTAGTTACAAGGCATGACAGTTAACAGCAGATCGTCGTGAAGACCCTATCATATTTTCACCCGTGTATAGTAAAAACTAATGGCATTTCTTTGCAGATATGAAACAGGAGACCATGTAGGAGTCTATGCTGAGAATCATGCTGAAATAGTTGAAGAAGCTGCAAAATTGCTTGGCCACTCTCTTGATTTAGTGTTTTCCATACATGCTGATAAGGAAGATGGTTCACCATTGGGAAGCTCGTTGCCGCCTCCCTTCCCTGGTCCATGTACACTTGGTACTGCTTTGGCAAAATACGCAGACCTTTTGACCCCTCCTCGAAAGGTTAACTTCTCTTCATTTTGAGATCAGCATCGGTGGTTTTGGCTTCTGCTTGTTCCCAATTATTAAACTTGTTTACTTTTGGGTTCAGTCTGCGTTAGTTGCGTTGGCAACCTATGCCACTGAACCAAATGAAGCCAAGAAGCTTAAGCATCTGACATCACCTGATGGAAAGGTTCTAAATCATTGATGTATCTAATTGTTTTAACTTTTTAAAAGTTTTTATGAGTTAACATCTTTAGTTTTTTTTTTTGGCTCTAGAAAGAATACTCACAATGGATTGCAGCAAGCCAGAGAAGTCTTTTAGAGGTGATGTCTGCATTTCCATCTGCAAAACCTCCACTAGGTGTGTTCTTTGCTGCAATAGCTCCTCGTCTACAACCTCGTTACTACTCCATCTCATCCTCGCCGAGGTGATTATTTCTTTTTGAGATACCAGTTGTTCGCAGAAGGAAAACTAGTCTTGAGCTTCTCCGTCATCCAAAGTCTCTCTCTTTATTTTTCTAATACAGGTTGGCGCCAAATAGAGTTCATGTTACATGCGCACTAGTCTATGGTCCCACTCCTACTGGTAGAATCCACAAGGGGTTGTGTTCTACGTGGATGAAGGTCAATACACCTTCATTTTTCTACTATCTTTTAGCTCTCTTTTTGTTTTTGTTTTAAATAGCTTTTGTAAAACTCAGAATGCAGTTCCTGCGGAGAAAAGTCGTGAATGTAGTGGAGCACCAATCTTTATTCGAGCATCTAATTTCAAGTTACCGTCCAACCCCTCAACTCCCATCGTTATGGTGGGACCTGGGACTGGCCTGGCTCCTTTTAGAGGGTTTCTGCAAGAGAGGATGGCACTGAAAGAAGATGGAGTAGAGCTAGGTCCATCTTTGCTCTTCTTTGGGTGTAGAAATAGGCGAATGGTGAGATTTGTTACAATCAATGCACCTTCTTCATTTGCTGTGCCACCGCATGTTGACCTGCTGCTATATGTATGACTTGCAGGACTTTATTTACGAGGATGAACTCAATAACTTTGTTGATCAAGGCGTAATCTCTGAGCTCATCGTGGCATTCTCTCGTGAGGGAGCACAGAAGGAGTATGTTCAACATAAGATAATAGAGACGGTAAGCATATACGGTAATGCATCAGCATCAGGCTTTGGGAAAAGAGGAATGTAAAGTATTCTCATACATTTGCATTTTCATCTTGTGTTCAGGCAGCACAGTTTTGGAATCTAATAAAGGAAGAAGGATATCTCTACGTATGTGGTGATGCTAAGGGCATGGCGAGAGATGTCCACAGGACTCTACATACCATTGTTCAGGAGCAGGTATGAATGAACATTGTGGAACCAGTGGTAGAATTTGGGTTTTCTCTTTGTTCGTTTGAGTTGAAACACTTGGAAGATTGGTACCAACTGTATTTTTATCTTACAAAATTTCCAGGAAGGTGTGAGTTCGTCAGAGGCAGAGGCTATAGTTAAGAAACTGCAAACTGAAGGAAGATACCTCAGAGATGTCTGGTGATGGATGATGTTATAGTTTGGGATTCTCCCCTTCTTTTTTTAGCTTTCTTGGTAGGAAGGCTGTTTTTACCATTTAGGTAGTTATTTGTTTATTTTCTTCTCTCTCTCTCTCTCTCATAAACAACACTTGGAAAAAAGAATCACAATAAACTATATTATAAAGGCAAATGCGAAATTTCATAGTCATAGTTGAAAGTTGGAACTGAAATTTTCAAAAACCAGTTCATAAATGAGACATTGACTGATCAGCTTATTTCTTGTATTCTACTTCTAATTGAGGCATACCTGGCTATTCTGAAAGGGTTCGAATGAATGTACTACCGCAAGACATGCATTAGTGAGAGAAGATTGTACATCTAAAGGCTTAAATCAGCCGAACAAAGTGAAGACTCAGAGGATACTAAAATATCATGGAGTTTTTCCACACTCCAGATTTATTGGACTGTATAGTCTTTCATCCGTTATTACTTTTGTTCCATACAAAGACACTTTTGACAAATCTTTAATCTTTGGCTATATATTAAGCAAGAAAATGAGACAGAAGGAGGAAAATAAACAAATAAATATCTAAATGGTAAAAACAGCATTCCTACCAAGAAATCTTTGAAAAAAAGGTAGAGCATCCCAAATTAAACATCATCAATCACCAGACATCTCTGAGGTACCTTCCTTCAGTTTGAAGTTTCTTAACTATAGCCTCAGCCTCCGAGGAACTCACACCTTCCTGTAAATTTATAAAAATATAGTCGGTATCAGTCTTCCAAGGGATTCAACCAAAGCAAAACAAGAGAAAACCCAAATTCTACTACTTGTTTCACAATGCTTATTCATTACCTGCTCTTGAACAATGGTATGTAGAGTCCGGTGGACATCTCTGGCCATGCCCTTAGCATCACCGCAAACATAGAGATATCCTTCTTCCTTTATTAGATTCCAAACTTGTGCTGCCTGAATACAAAATGAAATGCAAATGAGAAATGACATTATAATACATTTCTCTTTTTCCAAAGCCTGATGTTGATGCTTACCTTCTCTACTATCTTATGTTGAACATACTCCTTCTGTGCTCCCTCACGAGAGAACGCCACAATGAGCTCAGAGATTACGCCTTTATCAACAAAGTTATTGAGTTCATCCTCGTAAATAAAGTCCTGCAAGTCATACATATAGCAGCAGGTCAACATGCTGATGACACTGCAAATGGAAAAGGTGCAAACAACTAACAAGTCTCACCATTCGCCTATTTCTACACCCAAAGAAGAGCAAAGATGGACCTAGCTCTACTCCATCTTCTTTCAGTGCCATCCTCTCTTGCAGAAATCCTCTAAAAGGAGCCAGGCCAGTCCCAGGTCCCACCATAACAATGGGAGTTGAAGGGTTGGACGGTAACTTGAAATTAGATGCTCGAATAAAGATTGGGGCTCCACTACACTCACGACTTTTCTCCGCAGCAACTGCATTCTGAGTTTTTCAAAAGCTATTAAAAACAAAAACAAAACAACATAAAGCGAACTTAAAGATAGTGAACAAATGAAGGTGAGGATTACCTTCATCCACGTAGAACACAACCCCTTGTGGATTCTACCAGTAGGAGTGGGACCATAGACTAGTGCGCATGTAACATGAACTCTGTTTGGAGCCAACCTGTATTAGAAAAATAAAGAGAGGGACTTTGAATGACGGAGACTCTATTTTTCTTATGCTAACAATTAGTATCTCAAATATAAATAATCACCTAGGCGAGGATGAGATGGAATAGTAACGAGGTTGTAGACGAGGAGCTATTGCAGCAAAAAACACACCAAGTGGGGGTTTAGCAGATGGAAATGCAGCCATAACCTCTAAAAGACTTCTCTGGCTTGCAACAATCCATTGTGAGTATTCATCCTAAAGCCAAAAGACCCCCCAAGGATGTTAACTCAAGAAAACTTTAAAACCCTAGAACAAGATACACCAGTGACTCAGAACCTTTCCATCAGGTGATGTCAAATGTTTAAGCTTCTTGGCTTCGCTTGGTTCAGTGGCATAGGCCGCCAAGGCAACTAGCGCAGACTGAAATCCCAAAAGTAAACAAGTTTAATTATTGGGAACAAGCAGAAACCAAAACCATCAGAAAAATCTGATCTCAAAGCAAACAGAAGTTAACCTTTCGAGGAGGGTTCAAAAGGTCTGCGTATTTCGCCAAAGCAGTACCAAGTGTGCATGGACCAGGGAAGGGAGGTGGCAACGAGCTTCCCAATGGTGAACCATCTTCCTTATCAGCATGTATGGAAAACACTAAATCAAGAGAGTGGCCAAGCAATTTTCCAGCTTCTTCAACTATTTCAGCATGATTCTCAGCATATACTCCTACATGGTCTCCTGTTTCATATCTGCACAGAGAAGATGCCATTAATTTTTACTATACACGGGTGTAATTTTATAATCTTCATGATGACGATCTGCTGTTGACTAAAGGGTCAAAATATTCAATCTATAGCATAATCATACGTGGAAACAAAAAGTCTATGCAAGCCAAGATAACTGTGCTGCCTTGTAACTAATCCAAGGGTAGGAGACAATAACTACAGCTCAGAGTTAGATACTTACGTGATACTAGTGCATATGTCGAACTCGAGATGAATACAAGACCGATCGGATTCAGGTGTGTGAAGTTCCCTCTGGACAGCAACATTAACTCTGTTCCGAATACGGAGCAAATGTTAATACGCAACCAAAAGTGTAGAACATTGATCCAGTATATTATATTACACGGATCTTCATATACCTGCGAGGATGATGAATGTCAATAGCAGAATTTCCGTTGGCAACACTCGAGTCCACTGATTTCTCAGATATAAAACTAGGATCATGAATCATCACCCGATACTCAGGAATAGCAGCTGTATATGGAGTTGCCACACTTGTGTCATCCTCGTCTCTGAGGAGCTTGTCTAGCTCAGGCCATAGCGATTCTTTCCTGCAAAAAAACGAATGAATTGTACAGCGTAGAGGTCAAATAATCTCTCACTACAAACACATTTACTCAAGCAAACTCTAAAGCTTCCCTTTTTACAGTAATGGGGTAGAAGACTAGAGAAAGTCTTCCAAAGTAGCAAACGTAAGACAAAGGAACAGAAACAAACCAGGCATTAAAATCATCCTCAATGCTCTGATCATCATCTCCTAGACCAACTTCAATAAGACGCTTTGCACCTGCATTGAATATGACGACAACAATTACGTTTTCCCTCATGCACCAAAGAGACGGAAAAAAAGAGAAAACATTCAGTATCATTATCATCATAGGTAAACATCACAGTAATATGTCCTTCAGTGTCTTTTCAATATCTAGCATTAGATAAGAGTTGCAAAACTATGTAAACATACACATGTACCTTTCTTAGAGAGCTCTTCATCAAGAACTATCCCAATCTGTTCCAAGAAATCATTTTATTATTAGTGAAGGCCGGAAGAAAATCGATAATAAGCTAGAAGCAGGCACATCTTTTTAACCACGGTACCTTATTAAAATGTTCATATTGGCGATTACCAAGAGCAAACACACCATATGTTAGTTGCTGAAGCCTTATATCCCCTTCAGTTCCCTAGAGACATGAAACACAGAGTAGTTCATTTGTTGAAGCCTAAGAAATCAGAGGAGAATAATACTTTTGATTTGATTGCACTGAGGCTACAAACCTCTGTAAACCATTTGTAAAATCTAGCAGCATTGTCAGTAGGCTCTCCATCTCCATAACTAAACAAGTTACCAAATAAATAAATCCAGCAAACACTTGAAGGGGAAATAGCAAAAGATATCATCATCAGATTGGAATATGTCTTACGTAGCAACACAAAAGAATGACAAAGTCTCCTTGTTCAACTTCTCTTCATATTGATCGTCATCAGCAGCATAGTCATCCTAATCAAAACCATAAAACAGCAAAGTAAGAAAGTCAAATCCAAGTGATAGCAGTCTCGCATGAAGTGAATAGAATAATAATGTAAGTAAATCATACCAAGTCAATGACTTTGACTGCAGCTTTTTCATATCTCGCTTTGATTTCTTCTGCTAATGCCTATGAAACAGAAAATGAAAATGTTCTCATAAAGACCAAACCTTTGAATCACAATAACGAATCAAATAGAGCAATTGTGAGAAGTTCTAGTTAAACCCTAAGCCACATCCAACATCAAGAGCTACTAATAAGTCAACAGAATCATAAAAAATCAACACTTTTTTAGCAAATAGTTACACAATACCTTCGCAAATCCTTCAGCGGTTCCAGTCTGAGTACCAAAGAAGATAGAGACTCTCTCCTTGCCAGATCCCAAATCCACATCCTCCTCGTCCTCGTCCTTAGCCATCAGAGACTTTGGGATCACCAAAGGCTTCAGCTCCTGGCTCTGATCCGACGTCGTTTTCTTCCATACCAACACCACGAACCCAACTACAAGTGCCAAAGACGTGGTTGCAATCACGAGAACAACGTCGTCAGACACCGAGTCGCCGAGAAAGGCTCCCAAGATTGACTTGACCTCCTTAAACACACCGGAAGCATACAGAGCAGAACTCATCTTCTTCTTCTTCGTCTGACTTTGAGAAAGATTGGATCTTTTCTCTCTCTCCAAAGGACGGAAGACTCGGGAGAGATCGAAGAGGGAGACGGTAGGAGAAGGAAGACAGATAATTGAGTTTACAGGTTGAGAGTTGAATCTGAGTGGGTCCTTGTCTTTTCCTTACGTTTTATGACTTTGAATCTCCCACTTTTGTTTTTCTTTTTCTTCTTCTTTATTACATTGTCAACAAAGTAACATCGAAAACTTTTAGTTACATCGATTCCATCTTTATGTAATTTAAAAAGATATATTTTTCCATAAAAGACCACCTTCGTTATAAAGTTGAATGCGTATCAAGATCGGTTTATATGGCAACAAATTGATCTTTTTTTTTTTTTTTTTTTTGTAACAAACAACAAATCGATCTTAATCGAAATAATTTTTTAGAATCTAATTTATACGATTCATATCGACTTAAACCATGTTAAATCAGTTTAATGGTTAAATTTAATTTAAAGTAATCTAGTTTAGTTTAAATCTGTTAAACTAGAGAATAATGTTAGTATAAAATTTATCTAATTTTTTGTTTTATATTTTTACTAACGCATAGGCTTATGACTGGTTACCAAATGCAGCAGCGATTAAATAATAAATTAACAATATTTACATTTTATATAATTATAAAAATATCAAAAATCATAATATGGTAATAAATATAAAAATATTATTTAGAAATTTATAGTTTTAAATTTTTTTAAATTATAGAAAATATTTTTATTTTTAAAATTTATAATATTAATTAAAATATAATAGATATATTTTATTATTTTTATAATTTCAATTTAAAATTTTTATTGAATATTTTTATTTTTATTTATATTGTTTTAAAAAAAAATTATCATCAAGCAACCGCAGACGCTAGTTGGAATCAGCTTTTGAATTTTTAAAGTTTAGAACGGTTTGAATGATTGTTGCAAAACGCCAACAACCGCAAAAGCTGTCTTTTTTGTGAGTGGTGGCGGGGAAACCAATGATACCCTTAGACTTGAATAATTGGCTTGGCAGCTAGTTTTGTAGTCCCCTAGAAAGCGTCTAGAACAATGATAAAAATTATATGGAACAGAAAAAGTTAACAGCTTAAGCTGCTTTGCACATACAATCAGGAGCTGGATAAGTGTAAATAGACTGTTTCTGCTTCCGCAAACGAAGCTGGCCTTGCCTGTTCTTGTGCCCATTCACAACTGCTCCTTCAAACTCAGACCACCCTAAGCTCTTGTTCACCAAAACCTGTCCCAACAGTATCATATTCGGGTTTATGGTCTTCAAGTTCAAGTAAGCTCTATGCGCCAGCAATGCGTTGTGCATATTCCCTGGAGATGCAGAGATGAAAATATCACTCTTCATGCTCACGTAGTAATCCACTGCAGCCATCAAAGAAGCTTTCCCTTCTACCTCAGCTAGCTCCTCCGCAGAGGCTAGGCTTTTCTTGTTTTCCAACACCGGGAAGAGTTTACGCAGGGTGGAGATTCTCGCTTCTCCTCCGTAGACCTGGTGGGAAGCTAGGTAGAGACGGGTGTTGTTGGTGAAACCCAACGCTGAAAGAAGGAGACCAATCTCTTCGGGTGTTAATGGACAACGCCCTTTGTTTCTTAGCTCTTCGTCTGTGAACTGTGAGTTTAACACCCTTCCTTGCCAGATCACTTGGCGGTATTTCGCCAGCGCTAGTTTCTCCGCCTTGCCGCCTCCAAAGTCACATCCTGAATGAGCAGCCATATCCTAGGGGAAGAAAGAGATCAAGCTATGTCACAACTAGAAACTAATCTAAGAAAATGATGAAGATCACACTGACTTTATCGAAGCGAAGATGAAGCACGACGAACTTTCCAGCTCCAGATTTTGCAATGGTGTTTACTCTCTCTGTTGGATCCGTATCACCTGATGTTTTAGAGGTGGAAGGAGGGTTTCTGAGTCGATGCACAAGAGCATCTCCTAGCTCACGAATGCGAGGAACAAAGTTCAATGCTTCAAAGTTCACTTTACAGCGTAACCGTTGTATACTTTCAGGAACATTGTCAAACGCCAAACGGTGAGAGAATGGGGCAACAGCAGCGATGCCATAACTGTCAGAAAGAAGAAAAAAGGAGAGAGCGGATGATTCATAATAGTAACAGTGTAGTGATGATTAATGTGAAAAGATCAGTTAGAGTTAAGAAGAGACACAAACCTCTGGATAACAGGCAAGACGTTTTCAACATACCACTCTGCTGAGGCATGAGTAGGGGCAGTCTTGATCCTAGTAGCTCGAATGCCTGTTGCGTAGTAATCACGCGTGCTCCAAGCGTATTGTGTAGGAAGCTCTCTGACGATCCGGACCTCGTCTTTAAGGACAGTTACAAAATGATCCACATCGAATATATCTGCGAACGAACTGCAAAAGAAATGGTCACAGCACGAATCACTTAGGAGCCAGCAAGTTAAGTAGGATAGAAGAGTTACCTTGAATCTTGCCAAACAGGATTAACTTCAAGGCGTGGAATCACAAGCGTGACGTTCAGTATCTTGGCAACAGCAACCGCATCACATATCTGCAGTAACAAATCGAAAGAGAAGTCTGTAAAGTTGATATAATGTCTCAGCGTTATAAACAAAGCAGATTCTACTAACCCCCATTCTTTGTTGATTAAGTCCACCGTCGAGGAACACCTGAAGAAACCCTTGAGACTTCTCAGGCAAGGCTGTAAAGAGTGACAATTCCATCAGATCCAAATTGTTACTATGTGCCAAACGCAATAAACGATGAAAGAAGAAGAAGAAAGCTAACGAGATCCTGTAAAAGATTGAGTGCAAGGCTTCCAAGATTGATCTGGCAAGGGAGACCATAACTCCACCTGTTGTCTGATCGACTACACATTGGTTCGAGTGAGAACACAATAAGGTTCAGCCAAAAGGAACAAAGCAAAGACCTTTGATACAGTAATAAAAAAAAAAACAGAACATGAGAGCAAAACCACTAACAATTTGTCGATGAAGAGCACCTTCGAGTAAGCGCAGATGTCTAGGCCTTGGAGCATTCCATTCCTACCAAATACAATTCAAAGTCTGTATGAAATCGAAGACATGTTGAAAGATACTAATTGAATCGTCGGAGATAAAGAGAGAGAGAGAGATGAGACTGACGGAGAAGAGAGAAGGAGAGGCGCGACCAAGAGGGCGGAAGAGATTGGGGGAGAAGATCGGGAGGAGGAGGGCGAGAACCCCAGCGAGAGCTATCCTCTGCGTCTGGTTAAGGCTGTGTAATGGCTGAAGTTGCTTCATTTGGAGAATTGATTCGACAACAATGGAGACAATTACGTCGAGAACTCAGCGACGATCGAGTAAAGGAGCAAACTTTTCAGTGTGGCTTTGCCTTCATCCAGAGCTTACGTTTGATCCGAAATTCTGGTGAGAGTATTGGAGGGAAGATCTAGGAAGAGCGATCCAAATCTCAGGATACGAAGACAGAGGAGTTGATACCTGTAACTAGCGGAGGTGGAGGTAGACACACACAAGTGTATTCGATCTCTGGAGTTTTGAGTCTCTTTCCTGTGAGAAGAAAAAAACACCAGTGCAATACAATTCCAAGCAAAAACAAAAATGAATAAATAAATAAATAAATAGAAAGAAAGTAGGGACCCCACATACGAGACTATTTTATCTCATGAATGTTTATGATGGATGAAACCACGTAAATATATACAGAACGAGTGAAATTAGAGCAAACCAAGCATAGTTGGTAGTACAAACAAAGAAAACCAATAAAATAAATATCTGTCGATAATAGACAAGAACAATCCTTTTTTTTTTTTTTTTTTTTTGATCAACGATCCTTTGGGTGTCAAATTGCAATTTTGCATGATCTAAAACCTAAGACCACCATTATCGCAGGTGCTTAGGCCATTGTTTAGGGTTAATTTTAATTAAAAAAATATATATATAGAAAACACGACGCTTAATTAAGCCCGTGAAACAACGCCGCTTAGTGTGCACGTGTCAAGAGAGGGGAGGGGAAGCCTCGGTTACGCGTGAAACAAATCAAACTTGGTTCTCTCTCTCTCTCTCTCTCGAATTCTCTCTCGAATCCTCTCTCCCGAAAGGCGAATCGTAATCGTCTCGGTGGCTCTGCTATCGTCGTCTCCCTCGGTGGCTCGGCGTCGACGATCTCGATGGTGGTTCTCCTCGACGGGGACGAAACTCTCGCGACGCTGGCTCTCCTCAAATAGAAAGGTAAGCGTCTCTTGTGTTCTTCGATTTTGCATGTGTTTAGATTTTGAATCTTATTGTTCTGATAGGCTATTTTGTGTTTGTTATATGTTGGTTAGGTGTATTGCTGGTGATGGAGCCCTCTCTCGGTGGAGACGAAGCCTTTGTTCTGTCTCGTCGATTTGGTGTATCGGTGGCGACAGATATGGTTGTGTGATAAATAGAAGTGATGGTTAGCTAGAATATTGGTTGTGTGAGTGATGAATGCGTTTATCTTTATATTCTCTATTTAAATGAATGCGTTTAACTTCATCTCTTCCATCTATCTATCTCTCTTATCTTCCATCTCTCTTATCTTCCATCTCTCTTTTCTAATACGTAAGACATATTCAAAAATGGATTCTAATCCATTTTTGAATTTAAATTTTGTTGATCTTCTCCAAAGTCAACAAGATAGTGGCATAGGTTTAAAAATCTTCTCCCATTCCTTTATTTGGCACGCAAGACACAGAAGATTCAAACTTAGCAAGACAGTCCACTGCAGCGTAAAGAACGCAGGTCTTGGTCGCAAACAGATGATGAGGTCCTCATCAGCGCTTGGCTTAACACCAGCAAAGATGCGGTTGTTGGGACCGAGCAAAAGTCTGGGGCCTTCTGGAAGAGAGTAGCCGACTACTTTGCTGCTAGTCCGAAGCTTGCAGGCCTGGAAAAAAGAGAGCCATTGCACTGCAAGAATAGGTGGCATAAGATCAATGATCTTGTGTCCAAGTTCTGTGGATCTTATGAAGCCGCAACAAGACAGAAAACCTCAGGCCAAAATGAGAATGATATTCTCAAACAAGCTCACCTTATCTTCTTGAACAACTATAAAAAAAAATTCACTCTGGAACATGCGTGGAAGGAGCTTCGCCATGACCAGAAGTGGTGTGATCTATCTACACAAAGAACCTCAAAAAAAGAGAAAAGGAGAGGACGGGGCTCAATCCTCAACATCTCGCGCAACTGAGGGGGTGGCTGGTGAAACGGTTGATCGGCCCCCTGGTGTTAAGGCTGCCAAGCGTAGTGCTAAGAAGCCAATGGAAGAGGGGAAGGGGCGAGAGGAGTTTGAGCGGGTTTGGTCGTATAAGCAAGAGGATTTGTCTAGGAGAGAAAAACTCTCAAAGATAGGTCTATTTGTCCGTCTACTTGCTAGAACAGAGCCACTCCCTGACTATGAAGAAACGCTAAAGAAGAAACTCATCAATGAGTTGTTCTCCAGTTAGTGTAAAGAAGAAGCTCTTCTCTGCTAGTGTCATATGTTTGTTATCTGTTTCATGCTGGTGTCATGTGTTTGTTATCTGTTTCATGTACTTGTTCTGTTTAAGTAATGAGAATGTTCTTGTTTGTGTGTTCATGTACTTGTTCTGTTCTTGTGTTTCTTGTTAATGTTCTTATGTTTCATATTCTTGTTACTTTCAGGAGCAATGGGAGTGAAATAATCAGAGACGAAGAAGCCCTATTATGCTTGTGTCACGGACGGTTGCTTCATATGATCTCTGGATTTGGCATGCATTTTTTGGACCTCCACGTACCTTAAATGATATAAATGTTCTTGATCGCTCACCTGTTTTTGATGACATAATAAATGGTCAAGCTCCGCAAGTCACTTACTTTGTCAATGGAAGAGAGTATCACTTGGCTTACTATCTCACCGATGGTATTTATCCGAAATGGGCAACTTTTATCCAATCTATTTCGCTACCACAAGGGCCGAAAGCAGTTTTATTTGCTCAACACCAGGAAGCTGTCCGAAAAGATGTCGAACGTGCTTTTGGAGTCTTGCAAGCTCGGTTTGCCATCGTTAAAAATTCAGCACTTTTTTGGGATAAAGTCAAAATTGGAAAGATTATGAGATCATGTATCATACTCCATAATATGATAGTTGAAGACGAACGAGATGGATACACGCAATTTAATCTTTCCGAGTTCCAACAAGCAGAAGACAACGGAAGCTCACATGTGGATCTCAAATATTCAACAGATATCCCTTCAAATATCGCCAATATGATGGGTGTTCGAACTAGAATTCGTGATAGACAAATGCATGAACAACTGAAAGCTGATTTGGTTGAACATTTGTGGAGTAAATTTGGACGTGACGAGGACAACAATTGAGCTCGGATGTTTCTTTCAAATTATTGTCGATTATTGTACTAATCTTTGTTTTTATGTTTTTATTTTAAAATGAATGTTCTAAATGTTATGATTAAATATGTTTTATATAATAAATAGATTTAATCTTATATAAAATAATGTTTAATAATTTTTTTAAACACCCCAAAATAAGCAACTTCTATTGGAGGTCAGAATATTAAAAGTTGCTTAAAAAAATGTTTAACATCCATTTAATACTAAAAAAATGTTTAAGCACCCAATAGAGTTGTTATGGTTAAAGATGCTCTAAGTGGCCTTGGCATTGACTTGAATGGGTTAGACAAATTTTCACAAGTATTTCAAAAGAAAAAGACAGATTTTCACACAAGGTGGTTTCTTTAAAAAAAAAATTTATAATTAGCCCGAAAGTATATTTTTAAAGATAAATTTCATAGGATAGCACTAAAAAAGTTTTTTGTCACAAATATAGCCCATAAATATCAAAATGACAAAAATATTTTATTAAGGAGTGTGTTTTTGGGTTTAAGATTTAGAGTTTAGGGTTTATGATTTAGGGTTTAGGGTTAAAAGGTGGGGTTTTGGGGTATGATTTCAAATTTAAATACAAAAAAAAATATTAAAATTTTCAAAATAAAAAAATCTATTTTGGTCATTTTGTTTTTTCGAGGTCTATTTTTGTGACAAAAAACTTATTTGAGAAAATTGCCCTATATTAAACCTTTTCTTTATCAATACAATAATAATACACCAACCTTCATAAAACATTGCCAAAGTATACCATCAACAATAGCATAATGGTGTTTGTTGCAAACGGACGTTTATAAACAAATTTAAGAAACACATGTTAATCCTCGTTGAGGCTAAAGCACAAGACACTCCATGTAAGTGTTGTTCGCCTCTCTTTGTTGATCCGATGCATATTACATTTGCAACAAGAATAAGAGATAAAAAAAATTTTTAAAAAAAAAGAAAAAATCTTTCTTAACCAACTGGTGGTCTCTTGGAGCTCGGTGTGCACCCAAATCAGTCATGAGTTCGATTCTCCCTATAAACTATATTATCATCACTTGGTCAGTCTTGTTGGTTTACATGGTGGATCGTAACAGATAATCGGTTCACCTCTTGGCATTAGTCGGAAGATATTATAAACTCGGGTAATGCAGTGTGGTAGTCAGTCAACTATGTAGCATTAAGTGCATTCCTCCCGAGGGCGACCGGACCATCCGATAGGATTTATCAAAAAAAAAAAAAAAGCATTCTTAGAAGATCATGGAGTGTAAAACATCGAGCTAGGGCAACACTAACAAGACATGCTAGTTGATGAGCTACTAATCAAGCAAAATAGATGGCTGCTAAAGATAAATAATCAATTAAAAGACAATATCAGGCCCATTGATTTTTCTTTGCAAAATAGTTTTAGAAAAGAAAGAGAAACAGTAACACGATGTGATACGCTTGCTATCACGGTCTCCACAATGCAATGAGAATTTCATTCTTCACATCTGAATTTTGTTCAACACTTATGAAAGGAAAGAAAGTGAAAAATGACGACTCGGATCAGTTTGTTTCATGTCTCATCCAAGTCAACTCTGCTGCACTCTTCTTTCTCCGATTCATTCCCAAGATGGAAGCCTAACAAAATAAAAGAAACCAACACAATAAGTAACATCGACATATTCCACACACTGAATGTATATCTCCACTGAATTAGTTAATTATACCCAAGCTTAAGGGAAGTATCTGAGAAGTCATCTTCAATGGGAGCTCCACTGTCATAGCTTGACACATTTGTGGTCGCCGACTCTGTCTCCACAGCCTCCTTTAACGCCATCGTTTTAGCCATTTCCAACGTCACTAGCTAATATTTGTATTATTATAATGAATCAGAATACTAATACTATAAATATGGAATTGTTTCTATGAAGGTACAAGAGCCATACTTGCTCCCTCAGTCTTCTATTCTCATCCACCAACTCTGATCCCTGCGTGTGTTTACCTCACTTATTAATATGCATACTTACATGTAGGCTTAATCATTATGTTATCCATAACACAAATTGTACTTATTACCCGTTTCTCAAGTGAAGATATCTGGCTCATCACACATTCGCCCTAGTTAACAAAAACAACAACAACAATGTTACATTTTTATATATTTATACAGCTTATAGTTACTATATGTCACGTTACAAAAATGTGCTTGTTATTAGTCTATGATTTAGTAATGAACCTTCTTTTCAGACACACGACTAAGTCCACATTCAAGCGATTTCTCCAGCCGCTGCAACTCTTCTAAGTTCAATCCTTCAAGATCTTCCCCTCTCATTTGTCTAGGATTACATTAGAGTACCACATGAAAATCACATTTTTATATACATTTTCAAGTTTATAACGAAGCTCTTAAACCCACATCGCACACATTAAGCATACAATACTACTAATATGGATATTGAAAAAAATCTCACATAGATTAAGAAGAAACCAAGCTAACGTCGTATAATATCCACGAACGCCTCAACTAGTAAGGTACATAGCTTTGAAGTTTTGTATTGAACTCACGCAATACCAGCTATGTAAACTAATACTAGATGTTATAGCGATATAAAGTTTGATAAAAGGAGAATTATGGGTCATATTTGAAAACTACTAAACTCTTTTAAGCTTTAGAAATAATTTTTACAACCTGATAAATAAGACATCGAAAAAACTACCCATGAAATGAAATAGCTTCTTTTTCTTAGATGAATAGATTCTAAAACATATAAGCAACATTCATACATTGTCTTCAAAACATAAAAAATAATTTATCATGAAAGATTTGTTTATCAGCATAGCATATAGATGAAGCCATACCTGAGCTGCTTGGTTTTGTCTTCGACTTCCTTACTTAGTCGGGAGAGGTTACAATTCTCTAGCTGCTAGATGCAAAGTCAACATTTTCAGGTTCTGTAACTGATATGTTGAACCAAGTACGTAATTACATGCTTCAAGATTAATGCTGCATTGATGCTAGCTAGTTAACTTTGTAACTTCATGTCTCTATATGTGGACTTACACCAAACAATTCAAACAATCTCGCATAAAAAGTGAAGATTAGCGGATAATATAGAGACAAGACAAGGGTTTGATAAAATAACTATAGAAGAGAGTGAGTGATAATGAGAATACCTGGTGATACGGAGAAGGTGGACCCATCATTTTGTTGATGTTACTTGCATGAAGATTATACCTTCCCAAGATGTCTCTCATACTACACGTATCAACAAACAATCCATCTTTCATAAAGCTTTCCTTCGTCCATATATGCAATTTATTAAATTAATAATCTAAAGAATACACTGGAACCCTTTTTTTAGTTACCAAAAAGAAGAAAGAAATCAAAAGTATCAAGTCAAACATGTGCAGATGATATTTATTGGATGACTCCATTAGAGTTATGGTAATATATGCTTATCACAATAAATAAACGAGTGATTAATACTTAATCCACAATCAAACCAAAAGTGACTGTCAAAGACTTTTGTAATACAAAATAAAGTAAGAGAAAGAGAAAAAGAAGTCCATTCTAATTGTGGTAAGTACCATGTATCCATATATATACACTTGCTTGCATAACTTAGCACAGTTACAAAAAAAATATTATACTCTCCCCTTTTAGATTATAGAAAAGTTATCATATGTCTAAATGAAAATGGTTAAGAAAAGTAAATAACCTATACTTAATTATGTAGTTATGTTTTCATTATGTTACATATTAACGTAATTACAGGATGAGTAAGGTCATAGTAAACATAATTCTTATATTCTTATTGGAAGAAAGGGATAAGAGCAAGTACAATTATGTTAGGTCGTCAGAATCTTTTATTTTTACTGCTTCAATATATATTATCAAATTATGCCGTGACACGCAGCTAACTACGTATATGATTTCTCCGAGCCCAAGAATAAATTATTTTAGAGAGTAAAAAATAACTAAAAGTCTCATATAATTACATATCTTAACAATATTATCATCTCTCAAACCAAAGATTGAAAAGAGAAATGATAGAAATTTTATAAAATGAAAGTACACATACCTTGAGCTAGAGAATTCGAAGAGCTTTCCAGTAGCAGAGAAGATGATGAGAGCAACATCAGCATCGCAAAGAATCGAAAGTTCATTGGCTTTCTTGATGATTCCCCTTCTTCTCTTAGAGAAAGTAACTTGTCTCGCTGTTAGGTTATCTATCTTCTTTATCCTTATCTTCTCTCTCGTCATTGTACCCAATCTTCTTCACTATAGATTTTGAATCTCCCCTACCCATAGCAACATTTAGACCAAGAAACAAAGAAAGGAAACGAAGTGTGACTATTAGCTAAAGAGGGTTTAAATAATATTCTCAAGAAACCCTAGATGGACAGAAGAGAGAGAGAAAGATCAGATCCAGAAATTACGCATAGAAGTAAAAGAAATAACAAGACTAGATGAATTAATGCATCCAGAGATCTGCTTAAGGATTAGAAGAAACAGATTCACAACTGTTACCTTTCTTTGAGTGAGAGGATCTTGGATTATGTTTTACAACCCAGCACACACTTTCTTAACTTGTGAAGATAAAAAAGGTTTTTTTCCTTTCTTTTGTTTATATGCTTCTGATTCCCTAAATGTATGCGTGTGAAATAAAGAGAGAGATGGTGACTGTGTGTTGTGTGTTCGAGATTGGTAAGATGAGTCTGCTTTTTTTTAGCTAAACAGTGGTTCACTTATTAATGGACCATACGTTTTGCTTTCCATCAGTTTCCTAGATTAAAAATCATTAAAATATCTTTTTTTTTTGAACACCAATCAATAAAACATCTAACACACGTAAACTTAATTTGTGTTTCAGTGCACATCCATCGGCAGCTCTAAAACGGGGTTCCAAACAAAATTCAAAAAAAAAAATGAAAAAGAGATAAAAACACAGAATCGGTGTTTAATGTGGTATTTTTACAGCTGGTAAAAACCCTTTACGTGTCTCTTTGGTATTGGATAATCTATTTTATGTCTCTCTCCTTCATCGTCGACTTCTCAAAATCAACTTTTCTCTTCCTCCTCCAATCTCAATCGCTCCATCTTCTCTCTCCCTTCTGATCTCGATCTTCTTCTTGGTAATCTCCTCCAATCTCAATCACTCCCGAGAGTGTTTGATTTCCTCGTCTGATTCATTTGATTCTTTCGCTTTCCCCCACCTTCTTAGCCGTTCGTAGATCTCTGCAGTTACGATCGTTTCTCCTCTCGAACCGTCTTCTTCAACGTGATTGACTCTTTCATTCTGGTAAGCTCGTTTTCTCTCTCGTTTCTTCTTCTCCGTTGACAGGCGATCTTTGATGTGATCGCAACGACGACGACATCTGTTCGTGTTTGCTATATCATATTTTTCTGAAGATATTTTTAAGTTTTTGTTTGATTCCTGCGATCTGTGTTCATGTGATAGCTAGAATCGCGTTCGATAGATCATGGCTTTGTATGTTCATGTTATCATTCTCCACTAGGTTTCCATATTGTTCTTGATTTGATTCGCGTGTGTAGATTAGTTTTGATGCCTAAGACGTTACGATGAACAATAGAAGCTTAACATATTCTCACTCAACGACTCTATATCTTCTGTAACTATGATCTCTTTGTGGCTTTAATTTTGATTGTGCTTCATATTGGAATCATGTGATAAGCTTGTGTAAGCGAGAATCTGGTTGCTAGCTTCGACTTTGCAGCAAAAGCCTTATTTGTTTTACTGTACGAATCGAGTAATCAATTTGCTATGTTTTTTGTTTTAGTATCTGAATTAGCAATGAAGCCAGGAGGATCAGGATTGAATCCGAACGCAGCAGCTTATGTACCACTCTACAAAAGAGAAGCTGATTCTACAAAACCTGCTGCTGCTGCTGCCACACATGACGTTCAGCACCAACCCTATGGTTATGGAGTCAAAGGGAAGGGAAGTTTTCCAGGCTCTCACATGAGGGATGATGATTCGGAGATGGAGATGGAGTTCCTTTTGGCTTCATTCTCTAATTTGTCAGATGAGTCTATATGTGATGTTTACTTGGCCAACAATGGTGATCTTGATGCAACTATCGAAATGCTCACTCAACATGAGGTAAACCTATTTCACTAGTTTCACACTTAAATTACACCAGAGTAGATTGTCCACAACGCTTTGTTTCATTGTGGAAAGAGAGAGAGAGTACATTTGTATAGATTTTCAATTTCAAGTTTGGGTGTTAAGGATTGAGATTCTTTTTATGTATGCTTTTATTTTAAACCATTCTACTTTAAAAAAAAATTATTTAAGAACTCCTATGAGGTTCTCCCATTGGAGGAGGAAAAAATTATTTGCACTAACAAAGTTTTTTAACTTCTCAAATCACCATATTAACTATTAATTTAATCATAAGAGCTCATTAGAAGTTCTAATGGATGGACTTGCTCTCATAGAGCTGGCAGGTAAGAGACTGCTCCCAGTTGTGATCTAACAATACTAAAAGCAGGATATACTCAACTCTCAACCTGTCCACGTTAACTAAAAAAATCAACATATCATAAATTATTCTTCTGCCACGTCGTCGTCAAAACTGGTCTGAAGCGTAATTTTATTCTTCTCCGACTATCCAACTTTGTCTTCATCGATCAAATTCTGCAATTCTCCGTTACCGTAACTCACGCTTCGACAATTTATCATGTTTTTAAGTCTTCTTAAATGGTTTCGTTCCATCTCCTCCTATTTCTCCTTCTATATAAAGTCACATCTGATCTTCAATCAACCCTAATTAACAAACACCACTGAAGCCACGTAACTCCTTCTTCACTCAGATTCTTCAAAGCCTTTTAAATTTTTGTAATCACCCGATGTCGACGACCTCTCCAAGTACCCCATCCCATCCCATAGTATATATCTTACTTCCCTCATCACTTACACATAACTCCTTAACAAATCACACCAAAAATTACCGCCATGGTCCCGTCAGATCCCATAATCAGAGGAAACAGTTTCCTCTGGCTCCATCTGTGTTATCGCCTACCTATCTTCTCCAACAGTCACGTAAGATTTAATACCATCTCTGAAAAGTTGCATTGCATCTCTTAACACTTTTCTGCTTTGACTTCTTTATGAATCTATTTTGTTTGTTTGGTGTTGTTACAGAATGAGTGCTCCGAGGTACCAGATGTTTCCATTAGATATAGATCTTAATTTGAGAAAATTTAATCTGTGGCCGCCGTGAAGCCTACGATCACCAGAAGTATGTTTTCTTGCGATTAGATGAACACTTCATGAATATTTGATCGAGAATGAACTAATTAATTATGTTAATAGTGTTTTAGTCCTTACTGTGAAATTTTTTGATTGTAGCATTAGCACATGACAAGATTTTCCTGATTAAAATCTCTTCATACTGTCTGGTATAGGCTGAAGAAGCTACATGCAAGTCCATGAGTACGAAAAAGATGGGTATTCAGAGATGCAGAGGAAGAATGATGTCGAGTGTGAGGAAGAGGAGCGGACGTTGGTGAGTCAAAGTTTATCTCCAGTTTTGTGCTGTTTAGACGTCCTGCTTTAAGTAATACTAAACTTGGCTAATTGTGACATGGTTTTGTAGAAAGAAGAATAAAAAGCTTGACAAGCCTAGCTAAAAGAAGAGACATATGCCTTAAGAGTTTGAAACATGGAAAGGGCAGTTCTCAGTTGACATTGAAGGAAGTGCAAGGTGGAAATAATGAAGATTGCTTTCAGAATTCGTTGAAAACATAAAGGTGTATCTTCGATAACCAAATACTTTCCCATCTCCCATTATAATCGAGTAATCGTCATTCTGCCAAGAAAAACAACTTCAAAGTGAAGTATAGATACAAGTATTATGGATATCAACGACGGTTCGCAGCGGGTCTGTGTCTTAGTACATTTCCAACCTGAAGAGTGAGCAAATACTTAATTCTTTTTTCAACCAACTAACAAACGCACTCTTCCTAAATTGTTGCTCTTACATTACTCTACTTTTTTCTTAAAGGAATTTTCCAAATCTACAACAAGTTCTATCTAACCAAGAAAATGTGTGATATCGTTGCTGTCAGATTCTGTAAAATAATAATTTGCAGGCCTCGCTCGAATTTAGTTACTACAAACTGACGCGTTGACAACTAGCTAAAAGAAGAGACATATGCCTTAAGAGTTTGAAACATGGAAAGGGCAGTTCTCAGTTGACATTGAAGGAAGTGCAAGGTGGAAATAATGAAGATTGCTTTCAGAATTCGTTGAAAACATAAAGGTGTATCTTCGATAACCAAATACTTTCCCATCTCCCATTATAATCGAGTAATCGTCATTCTGCCAACAGAAACAACTTCAAGGTGAAGTATAGATACAAGTATTATGGATATCAACGATGGTTTGCAGCGGGTCTGTGTCTTAGTACATTTCCAACCTGAAGAGTGAGCAAATACTTAATTCTTTTTTCAACCAACTAACAAACGCACTCTTCCTAAATTGTTGCTCTTACATTACTCTACTTTTTTCTTAAAGGAATTTTCCAAAACTACAACAAGTTCTATCTAACAAAGAAAATGTGTGATATCGTTGCTGTCGGATTCTATAAAATAATAATTTGCTGGCCTCTCTCTAATTTAGTTACTACAAACTGACGCGTTGACAATTTTTTTTTTCTGAAACAAACGTCTGCAGTTTCAGATTAGGATGGAGTTAGGGGAAGAGATCGGGAGAGGTCATTTTGATTACGGTTGCTCTCCTAAGCTCAAAAAAGAGAGGTTGTTGTTAGATGCATCCCAAAATCTAAGGTCAACTTTACAACTAATACTTTATGATGTTCTCCCAAGTTTTAATCTTAAGGTTTATGCTTCAATTGGCTTTAGGTTTGCATGCTCTTTGATAATTAGTATATATTACTATAAACCACGTGGATAGAGAAAATGTTCTTCTGTCGACATGACACTCGACAAAGCTCTTGACTGAAGTTGTGAAATACAAAGATTGAACTGTCTCATAATTTTTAATTTCCTTCGTTGAATACAAAAAGGTGTATCTTCGATAACCAAATACTTTCCCATCTCCCATTCTCCCCCCCCCCCCCCTCTCTCTCTCTCTCTCTGTATATATGACATTGCTGTTTTTTCTGTGTCCTGGTTTCTTTTGGGTCAGATGAGAGGCATGAGGTGAGGTATGAAGATGGCTACACGAGAGGATCAGATGCAAGGATCGAGTGGGAGAGAAGAGAAGATTTTTTGTTTTTGTTCGTTTGAAGGCAGTAAGTGAGAAAGAAAGACGTAGCAGATTGGGAGTGTATCAATGATGAAACGGTCTAGCACAGGAGCCATCTTTCCATTTTTGAGAGTTCCATGTACCCCACTGCATATACATTTGGTAAGAATTGCTTACTCTGGTAGCTTCTTGATCCAAATTCTGTTTTTACTGAGATTTCAGTTATGAGAGGGCCCAAGGACGTGAGATGTATCACTATAAGAGGAGGAAGGGAAGGGCCCATCATGATTCAATGCAAGAAGATGGGAAGGATGGTGTGGAATAGATTCCTAGAAGAATGACGTGGGTGAGGTGTTTCTTGCCTTTTGGTTACGTTCCATGTAACAATTTCCTATGCCTCTTGACAGTGTGTTTGGCCTTGATGGTTGTAAAAAAGAGGTGTATGATTAAGGGGCGAAGGAAGTGGCTCTCTCTTAGTTAGTGCGGTTCATGGTAAGGCATGTTGATGAAACGAGAGAGCCGAAGAAGGGTGTAACGAATAAGGTACTACAATCTTCATTTCATAAACACAGTCGTTTCATTTTATAAACACAGTCCTTGGGTTTGGTATATGCAGTGTGTTTCTGACATTGTCTCCAACTCTCAATGAAGTGGCTTGCTACAACCTAGGATTTGTGGCTCTTGGTTCACTCATTATGTTTTTTTGTGGAGTCTGTTCGGTTCATTCTTGAAGCAATTCATCGGAGAACAAAACTAAGCGGGACGACACCTGATCATTGGTTTTCCAGAATGGGTCATTACACTTCACGGTTGTCTCAAAAACGTTGAATTGACTATCAGATTGGTTAGCCGCAATGCCTACATGGTGATAACAAAATCTATTCCTTTGAGCAAAGTAAATCCTATCTCTTTGGCCATTTCTTGATAGATTGCAGTTTTTTGGTATCTTATACAAATTGCTATAATAGGGAAAAGCGGTTTTAAACTTTGGAACCAGAGAAGTTCCTTGTGTTCTAGATTGAAGTGTTCATTGATATTTTGTTCTCGAAATCAAGTTTGCTGTAGTAAAAACTTAGTGAAAATCTGAGTTTGCATTATCCCGTGTCTATGTTATTGTTTCTCTTATCGTTTTAGTATTATCTTTGTTTTATAAGTTCAAGGAGTGAACATCGATTTTGATGTTCAGGGCTTGAAGCCTGAGGAAATCAGTGGCATCAACAGCGATTTTTGAGTGTGGAACGCTTGCTCAAATGGGATGTTCATCGGTGGCACAAAAGTACATGGTTATCGAAAGAGAGCCAAATGCCTTTATTCGAATGAAGAAAGTAACATAACTGATTCTGATGAATCTTTTGCCTTTTTTTGGTAAATATATTTTGCCTTTTTAGTCTGAAGGCAGTTGTTTTTAATTAATTAGTGCTACTTTTGTAGGGAGCTGGTGGTGTTACAATCAAGAAAACCACCCAAGCCTTGGTCTTTTTTTATGTCAACCAATGACCTTGACCAATGCAATATAGTTGTAGAGAGGTTTGGTGACTACCTGATTGATACATGGCTCTGAAATTAATGTTACTGCTATGTTCATGTCTCTCATATTGTCTTCCTATCGAGGGAAAAGCTATATATGTAATGTGATCCATCAAATTAATATTCAACTCTGTATTACCTTCTACCATGTGATGAGAATCTCAGGGTTGTAGGATTCTGAAATAGTTTGGTATTGTCTTCATTTATGTCAAGTTGCAAAATTTTAATAGTGGTCTTACCAGAGCTTTTCAGCGTTTACGATTAGTTCTGCAGATTAATCTTTCTGTAAATTACAATAAAAGATTGATTCAGGTCACAAGATCATAGGCACAGGTAATTGAATCAAAATTAACAAATAATCTTTGTACAACAATTACACTGAAGGAAGAAAGACAAAATTATAAATGTAACAATTTATGGACAAAACCATTGAGGATCATATCTCACGTATTTTTTACTATTGCTACCTTCAAGCTGAGACGTCAAAATATATAAAAAATTATATGTATTACAATAAATTAGATAATTAAAATCAAAATGTCTAACCTAATAAAAGTTAAAACCCAACAATGGTAGGGGATCTAGAGTCATAGCTAACCTTCTTGACAGAGTTGACAGAGATTCAAAACCTCAAAAACAGATTTTGAGATAACATATATTAATTTTAAAATAAACTAAAACAACAGATGAATTCAGTTTTTTTAGCAAACTAATTTATAATTGGAAACAGCTAATTCTTAAAAATAGTTTGTGAAAATTAACTTATAACTAAAGAAACAATTGGAAACAAATTTACAAAATACAATCCGCGTGTAGCGCGAACAAAGGATTTAGTGTTAAATAACGACGTAATTAACTTCTAATTCATTCTCAACTGAATGAATGACCTTCGGTTGTGTGTTCTCATCTAAATGGTCCCCCGATCGTTCTCGTATTTAATGGCTCATGGTTCTTTTCACTCGATGAGTATATTAAGCTGCAATTTTGTAAATCGTTATTTAGACTAAATAGTAGATACTATATTATATCTACCTTTTGGTTTATATTTTTCATAAATGGTTTCTATTAAATATTCCATCCAATTTTTTTCTATTGTTCATCCACACCAGATGCGACACCTGATAATATCTATCGTATCCAACATCATTAATTGTCATTTCTGCATACGTCAGCCATTTATAACCCTATTAAGTTTTAACCCTGACTAAAGTTGATCTCCTGTTAGACTAGAATAATATGGTGGACATTGGACAATTTAGTCAAGTCTTCTGTTTTCTTGTATTACTGAAAAATAAAAGTAAAGGTGAAAATATATGGGCTTCCATCGCATATGATCCATTTGTGAATTCGCTGGCACAAAATCAGTCGTCGGTAGCAAAAGGTAATGGAAGAAGATGTTGCTGATTTTAAATGCTCGAAGATTTGTAAGTGTTGTTTGAAATACTATACGAAATAAATATTTTCCTTCAGACTTTTTAGCTTTGAAATTTTTGACAAAGTAGAATTTTAATGAATATTTTAACCAAACGCAAGAGAAAACGGTGGGGGTGGCATAATTCATATTCTTTCTATTTCAAAAATTTAGTTGCAAGGTAAAATTTTTGCTTATGATTTAAGTATAACTTTTAATTAATTTATTTCATTTATCGTAATAATTTTTAAATAATTAAATAGATAGGAAACTGAACATTTAACCATTTTTGTGCAGAAAGACCTTAAACAACTTCTAATTTAAAACATAACTAGATTTTAATCTGCGCTTTTTAAGCGCAAATATTTTTTTTTTTACCGTAAAGCCAAATATTAAATGAATTTATGTCTATTATTAGATATCTATAGTATTTAAAATCTGTTCTACTATTATTATTTTAGTCTGGTACAACGTTTTCATTGAGTTTTAATATCCGAGTCAAACTTGTGGTCGAACTGAGAGATTCAGTTACTCATATATAGTGGGGGTAAGATATAATAAAACGAATATGGTAAAAATATCTTAAAATAAAAAAGACCGTTGTTAACCCACTGAGAAGAATATAATTTTGATTTTTTGTTTTGAAATTTTTGATATATAAATATATATTTGACCCTCATAAGAAATATTTTTTTGTACATAAAATTTTAAGAATAATACCAACATGTTTATTATTAAATAACAAATGTTATTAAGTGTATTTGTAAGTACATTAACTATCAATGTACCAAAATAGTGAACCAATTTTTTTTTCTTTTTAATTTTATTAATAGTAGCTATATTATAAATCTTTTAAAAAATCAGTTTGAGACAAATGTTTTATTATTAGAAATCTATACTATTTAAATAATGTTTTATTTATATATATTTATGTACAAAATTAATGGTCTTCATAATTTGGACTTTAAAAAAAAAGAATTAAAAATGGGTCTGAAGTTAATCGGGTTTGTAGTATTTTTTAACTTAAAATGGGTTTTAACAGTTAAATTTGTTTTGTTTAAGTTAAAGGCTTAAAGCTCACACTAATATTTTTAATCTTCCGACAACGAATAGGTAAGATCTTTTTTTGTGCAGCAAAAATCGTGTCTTTTTTTCCGGATCGAAACTCTAAAAGAAAATAATTATCTCCGGAGGCATTTTTTGGTTTTCTTGTCTCTGTGAATTGTTTTTTTCAAAAGTCAGGTTTGGTGAGACATGCCATGCGCGTATATAAGATGTTTAGCATTGGTTGAATAAAAAAACTTGGAGAAGAAGTTAATTTGATTTATGGCGATTTTTGGTAAGATAATATTCATGAGCATATTTTCAATATATTCTTTAAGCGAGATGTGTTCGTTAAGAATCTTATTTTAAAATTTTAATGCTGGTCACATGCTGTTATAATATATAGGGGAAGACCAAAATATAAAAAAAAAGAAAGTATCCAAACAACTTTCATAAATAGATTTTTTGGGATTTCTTCCCTTTTAATAGTATTGATGCGTATAATATATAAGGTCTTACAAGGGTCAGAAAAATATATAAACACTCAGTAAATGATGGTGATTTTGCAAAGGTAAATATTTGGTATAATTAGTATGATTGCCTTAGAACCTTAGTTTTAAAATGTTTTTCTTTGTGTAAAAAAATGGTATGTTTGTATTTCAAATATGCTAAGGGTTACATATTAAGCACATTACAGAGTCAGAGTAAAACTAAGTCGAAGTGATGCATTTCTAAAGAAGCATACGTGCTTGTTTCCTAGAAACTAAGAATTAGGAGGTTTCAACAACGGAAATTTTGATTTGATACATTAAAATCCTAATTTAAGAAATTAAGAGATGAGACGATCTGGGCCAGATTCACGTCCTGAAATGGGCCCATCAACGAACAAAGGTTATCCATAATCTCAAAAAGACGAAACCTTCCGGGTCGTGAAGAAGCTTTACGATAACGACGGCAATCGGTTAGAAAAAAACGTGAACCACACCGATCGGCGATCAATCGGAATCATCGGCTAAGTAAAAAGATGATGATCTCTCAGTTCTTCGTCTTATCTCAACGAGGAGATAACATCGTCTTCCGCGACTGTAAGCTCCCTTCTCTGCTTCTTCCTATTCTGTTTTTCTTCAAAGTAGAGACTTCTTGTCACTGTTTCGACATTCTTTTTCCCACGAAGCTGCTCTAAGCTCATTGATCTGTTTGATCTATCCAGCATTTCTTACCTGCTAACATATATGTTCATCTCAATTTCCGATCAGATTATACGATTTGATATCCAATCAGATCTTCTTGCATCAAAGTTAGTTTCTTCCGTTTTGCCGGAGGAGATGATAGTGTTTGTGTATTAGAAGAACCTTGTTTTGTTTGAACGCATTTGATTGGATCCACTAAGATTGTGTAACGTTTTATATTGCTACAGATCGAGCTGAGGTACCCAAAGGAAGTACAGAGACATTCTTCCGTAAAGTCAAGTTCTGGAAGGAGGATGCTAATGCTGAGGCACCACCTATCTTTGTAGGTACCCTCGTCGTACTCATTAAGAGATATCAATTATCAAATACTTTGTTTAATGAAAATGAATTAGTTTTCTTTGGTATGTTTTAAAGTCAACTGTTAATGTAATGGTTTTATCTTACTCTTTTTTTTTTTGTGCTTTATAGAATGTGGATGGCGTGAACTACTTCCATGTCAAGGTTGTTGGTCTATACTTTGTTGCGACTACGAGGGTTAACGTTTCACCGTCTCTTGTCTTAGAGCTTCTACAAAGGATCGCTCGTGTTATCAAGGACTACCTCGGTGTTTTGAACGAAGATTCTTTCAGGAAAAATTTTGTGCTCGTCTATGAGTTGCTTGATGAAGTTATTGTAAGTCATTTCCACATTCATTTTCTCGTCTTTAGCAAGCATATTACTGTATATGATGACCATATGCTCTTTTTTATTAGGATTTTGGTTACGTGCAAACTACTTCAACCGAGGTTTTGAAGTCCTATGTATTCAACGAGCCGATTGTGATTGCTCCTGCACGCCTTCAACCTATTGATCCTGCTGCCATCTTCACTGTAAGATTTGAATTTCTTTTTTCCTCTTTTTATTGTAGATGTGACTGACCCCTTGAGTTAATGTTATGCAGCAAGGAGCCAAAAGAATGCCTGGAACAGCAGTCACAAAGTCGGTTGTAGCTAATGATCCCAGTGGTCGGAGAAGAGAGGAAATTTTTGTGGACATCATTGAGAAAATCAGTGTTACTTTTAGTTCAAGCGTGAGTAACTAACTTTCTTGCTCAGTACGGAAGTCTTGGCAGGCTCTATTCACCTTGCCACATCATCAACGCTATGCATTGTGTCCTAATATATGTTGTTGCATGTTAATGTTATTTTCTGATTTCTGGACAGGGTTATATACTGACTTCTGAGATCGATGGCACCATTCAAATGAAGAGTTATCTTTCTGGTAATCCGGAAATTCGTATAGCTCTTAATGAAGATCTAAACATTGGAAGAGGTGGAAGATCAGTATATGGTATTGCTTGTTTTACCCCCTTCAATCAAATGTTATTATAGAGAGTGAAACTACGTCATATTCTATCTTGTTTCACTCTTTGAAACCTTGGTAACTGATATTTGGGTTTTGATAATGCTTAAAATGTGAACTAAGCTGCATGATTCCACTTATAAGCTTTCTTCATAACCGTTTCCTTAATATATAGCTACTACCTTAGTATTTTTCTTATCAACTTCATACACATAAAGTGGGTTCGATCTACTTTTACAATTTAATACTTAGCAACATTAAAACTGAGGTATAAATTCATTCTTTTGTTGCAGATTATAGGAGTTCTTCAGGATCAGGGGTGATACTTGATGATTGTAACTTTCATGAGTCTGTTCGTCTTGATAGCTTCGACTCGGATAGAACTTTGTCCCTGGTGAGCTTCAGAAAATTACCACATAGTCCCTTGTCACAACATGTTGGTTTGCTCTTTAATTTGCGTTTCGTTTTCAGGTTCCACCAGATGGTGAATTTCCAGTTATGAATTACCGTATGACCCAAGAGTTCAAACCTCCTTTTCATGTTAATACCTTGATTGAAGAGGCGGGACGCCTTAAGGTACAATCACATGTGTAGACATCTTTTGAACTATATAAATGTCTTTTTTTTATCACAGTGCTTAATTCACATATCTCTGCTTGTTGAAGGCTGAAGTGATTATCAAAATACGCGCTGAGTTCCCTTCAGACATAATTGCAAACACGATTACTGTCCAGATGCCATTGCCAAATTTTACTTCCAGGTATATAACTTTTTGGTTTGTACGCTAAAATGCGTTTTCGTAAATGTCAGTCATGGTAAATTTTGAATCAAACAAGAGATGGATTCAACGAGGGCTTATGTTTGTTGTGGCAGGGCTAGTTTTGAGTTAGAACCTGGTGCGGCTGGACAGAAGTCAGATTTCAAGGAAACCAACAAAATGCTTGAATGGAGTTTGAAAAAGGCAAGTGTTGAATCGTTTCCTAGGTATATATAAAGATAGTGTTGTGCCTCCTCCATAAGCTAACTGTGGTGTTCCAGATCGTTGGTGGGGCTGAACATACACTGCGTGCAAAGCTGACATTTTCACAGGAGTTTCATGGTGAGTGGGTGACCCATCCTCGTAAAAGTTTTCTTCCTTATTTGTCCTCTCAGATAAAGCATCACTGGTAACATTTTGATTTCGTTTTAGGTAATATCACAAAGGAAGCAGGGCCAGTTAGCATGACCTTCACCATACCGATGTACAATGTTTCTAAACTTCAGGTGAGTAAAAATACCAATGGTTATTACCCTTCTTGCACTTCCATTAGACGCCCTGTTCAGTTTTCACTAATCTGTGATGAATTGTTGTAATGCAGGTCAAGTACTTGCAGATAGCAAAGAAATCAAGTAGTTACAATCCATATCGTTGGGTGAGATATGTGACACAGGCCAATTCGTATGTGGCTCGGATATGAGATAATGTTTGTCTATGTCCTAGTACCCTCTCCTCGACAATGTTTGTTCATTTTTGGATCATACTTCTACTAAGAGGATCCTTCACAGTACGAGCTGAATGTTGTCTCTGCTATTTGGATTTTTTACATATCGTCTTGTTTTGTTCTCTACCCTGGAAACATGAATCTGAATGCAACATATGCCAAGTTATGATAATTGCAAGGAAATAAAAGCGCAACATTGAGACACTTCTCAATAATAATTTAATACACCTTTTTTGTACACGATTAGATTAGCTTTATTACTGAGATAAAAATCAAAACACCTTATTAACAAACGTAAATTCCGTTCCATTACAGTACATTTTCATGGGCAAAATCTCTCTTCCCCACTATACACTACTATATATACCACTTCTCAGTAACAACATTTCACCAGAGCCTAAAAAGGTTTGTTAATAAAACCAACCCCCTTCTACGTGTGTACACTACTTTGTTCTACTACTTTTAACTTAGCTGAGCCAGTCGACAAAAAAAAACATCGTTTCCCCTTACCTTTCTCCTCTGTGATGATGTCTTGAGGCTCGGCAAGTTTCTGGAGAATAACGACTCGAGTCACCTAGCCGCGAGTGCCTAGTGAAGGGAGGAGAAGGCGAGGAAGAGGTTGATGTTGGAGAGGGAGCCTCGGAATGTCCGTGAGCCCGTCCTTGATGATCTCCAAAAATGAAGTCAGCGAAGTCGTCCATGCTTGTACTGTCTGTGCTACAAGAGCATTCATCTGAGTTGCTGTCAAACAGAGAAGAACTGTCACTCGACGAGTCCTCTTCTAAAATTCTCTGCAGCCTCTGGAAGCTGGAATAAAACGACTGTATATTGCCAGATCTGTCACCACCGGGAGTGTTGGAAGAACACACAGGACTTGCGGTAGACACAGACCGTGAGACAGTAGTCTTAGGTACCGGCGGCGGCACACTCCGTTTTTTATTGGTGGATGCTTCAGTTTTATTACATACTACTAATCTTGGAGGCATTGGAGAGCACCTGTAGTCAGTTAGCATAAGTAACCAGATCGAGCATAATCCCTAATCTTAAAGAGTGAGAGACGCATTATAGTATTTATTTACCTTGCGTAGAATAACATATACGCTCCTTTTGTCAAGACCCTTTCAACATCAGAAGTTACTACCTGAAAATAATCAATGCACAACCAAAAGTCACGACATTACCAAGCTTATTTGGAAACTAATTGACAACAGCTTTTGCATTAATAAGATATGAGCATCTTACCGTGTTATCATCTGCTTTGTACCACTTGTTTTGGCTGTTTCTAATATAGCAGACATAGTGACCAGAAAATGCTGCATTCATTACATCCAAGTGAACAATAACTCCATAGAGTTTGTAGTCATGTGATTTTTCACTTCCACGGCTGACATATGGAGCCAAATCCAGCGTTTCTGGAAACCTAACCAACTTATTGAGCTTCCCGAATTTCCCTGACTGCAAAAATTTAAGTGTCCTGAAATTGTGAGCAAACAAGAGAACACAGATGGACCTCAACATAAACAAACCGTGTATCCACTGAAGATAGAAGTTACCTGGAATCGTTTTAGTGCAATAGTAAGAACATTTGGAGGCTCTATGATTTTTAGTTTCTTTTTGGCTCTCTCATAGGATTTACACCTGCTCACACAAAGAAAAAAGTTAGCACCCATCAACCATCGATTGTAAACCTCATTGCCAGAATCGAATAAGAGGTTGCAGAACCATATAAATAGCTCATGCAGAACTCTAATCATCCATAAAACAATGAAAAGAGAATTGAAGTATCAACCTGCCACATTTGTATTTGTTTTCTCCATCCAATATTTCAGTCCTTGTAAATCGACGCAAAGCATCCTCCAAGGTGCTAATATCCCCATCAATCTCAACCGTTAGATCCATCATTTTCTCACGCCGCTCTGATTTCTCTTGACATTTCATGCATTTAATCTGGCAGACATTTTCAAACGATCAGCATTACTACACCCTCCAAAACAATGTATAGGTCATGTAGAAATTTAATAGATAACAATACCTTTGAACGGAGGTATCCGCCGAAAGTCAAACCAATTAAAGTTGTATCCTCTAGTTTCCTAGTCTTTGGCTCATCGTATTCAGATGCCTTGATACACAGTGTCTGCATTGTGTCAACAACAAACCTGCAAAAGGCAAGAAGAAAATGAAATCAAAACAAGACTGTTCAAGTTGTAATATCCATATATGCACCAGAGTTTGTTCAATTGCAGAAATGTCAGTTCACCTAAGGAATTCATGTGCATCCTCTTGCTTGCCATTCCCAAGAGAGATTCCAATATTCTGTAGCCGTGACAGCAACCCACTGGGGGACAATGAAGACTTCCCTTCTGTTGCCTCTAAGACCAGGTTCTCAAACCCACAGGTGAAGCATTGTTCTTTGTTTGGACCTAATAGTTAAAGTGACCTATTTAGAGCTTGATAACAATGATAACAAAACATAGCATCCCAGAACAACTAGCACATATTACACAGAAAAGAGAAAAAACAGAGAGCAGAGACCCACATGCTCTAGAATGATGTCGCTGGAGAAAGTATGTGGTCAGAGGAGGAGTGAACATAAGGCATTGGAAGACAACATTGGCAAAGCAGCTGCAAACAAAAGAGAATTTTCTTACATCAGCGAATGTGAACTACACGCTGAATATTACAACAGCCACAAAATAACCTGCTCTTCTTTAGAAAGTATAATTACTAGGATAAAAACGCTATGTAACGAGTAACTGGGGTTACCTATTGCCAGAATTGATGAGGCCACAAGGCTGGAGCTCAGTTTTATTCGTATACAGCTTAACAAACAATTCATATGAAAAGAGCCCCTGCATGTCACAAACAAGTTGATAAGAACAAATTAGCTGAGATGATTTGTTGATGTAGGAAATGAGTGTTACACAATGATGATAGCATCCTAGAACCCAGTGATTACCTTATGACCATGTCTTCCTGCCATGTCATTCTCAGCTAATGACTTCGGTTTAGTCCACTGGTCTACAACTTTCAGTACCGATGCCTTCAAACCACTTTTTCCATTTAGAGAATTTATACGGCGAACGGCAACACCATTCTTTTTCTGATGGTCAATAACTCTTCCAGAATCTGCACCTACAGCTGAATGTTTCACAACATCAGGACTCTCCCTCGCCTTTGTGGTCTTGGATGCCAAAACTTGGACTTCCCCAACCTTCAGAGGGGCCAGCACAACGCCACTTCCAGTACTGGTGCTCTTTGACTTACGAAGGGTCACAGTGGACAAACCAATAGGATTCAAAGGAAGTGGCGCCTTGATAGAAGACGAACTTGATAGTGAAATTCCAGCTTCGTCAGATCTTTTAGCAATTCTTTCATTTCTATTCACTTCATCATGAAAATTAGGAGACCCTGATGCAGCCCTGGGAGTTTCTTCCGAAATAAAATTCCTATGCTCAGAAACTTTACCAGCTGAGGTATCTCTAGAAGGGGCAAAGGATATATGCAGAGAGGATTTACCAGGTTCACGAGATTTAGAACTATCACGATTCTCAATTACACACTCTGCTGATCCAAGAGCCGTACCCCAAAAATCAGACGACTTCAGAAGAGACGGGTCAGCTGATCCTGGAAGCCTATCCGGAACGAGTAAGCTACTTGATTGGCTCGGGTTCTGCCCAGCATCACCCTCAGGTTTAAGCAGATTCAATTTAGGCAAACTAGCAAGGTTATCTACAGACTCAACCAAATGCACAAATTTAGGAGACAGCGGCTTAGATGGAACATCATCAATATTGCTGAAACAGGTCTCCTCTGCCGCTACAGAAACATGAGCATCCAGCAAGGGCTCCGATCTCTCGGAATCAGATGAACTAAGGCACTCACCAAGAGAAGTATCATCACTAGAGTCATCACGAGGTGAGGAGGAAAAGCCAGAGAACGAGGATCCAGATGTTTCAGCAACAGAAACAGCTTCTTCCTTATCTATAAGGTCATCTTTGTTATCTGCACTTTCTCCACTCACATCTTCAGAAGATCTGGCAGGCTCAGAAATTATGGCTTCCCTGATTGGTCCAGTAGCTGCTTCTGAATGCAGCAATACAGTTTCATCGCGAGTAAGCCCTTCATTTCCTTCTCCAAAGTTCAAATCAGAGTCACTTTTCTCATCGTCTGTATTATATGTGATGGAAGCAGGCTGACATTCATCTTTGTGACCTTGCCGCCAGTGGATGATTTGACATTTCCCGGAACTGAACAGAAAAAAACAAAATAATATGTAACGAACAATACCAAGACAATACTACATGTTAAGATTTAAACTTCTCATACGCTAACGTGCAGCGCTTAAGCCACTGTCACCCAATGGCCACAGATTAGCCAAGATTCAAAAAAACTGTACTTTCTCAGAAGATAGTTAGCTACTCATAAACCTATTAACATAGAAAACGAAGTCATTTCTCTTAAAATCTCCGGTCCAGTATGATTCCATGATACTGCTAAAGTTTACTAAGTACAACTTATTCATCACATACAACTTTAGCATCATAACATATTAACACATACCAATAACGAACGGCTTTGCAACGAGAGCACCGAGTCAAGGCAGGACAATAGCAAACAGGACAATAGAAGCTATTAGCGACGGGAGCAAAAGAGAACTCGACAGAGGCCTCTCGCTCCACCCTAGCAGCTTCCTCAGAAGCATGAATAAGAAGTCTCCGGATCTCCTCCCTTCTCAGAGCCGCGAGCCTCCATTGGCGGCGAACGACGAAGCCAATCAGAGGTATAGCTAGCAGAGAGATCACAAGGACTAGACTAGAAAGCCCTAGATCCAAGACGAGGAGCATTTATCCTCCCCCAGATGCACACACAATTAGAAATGAGACTGAACTCCAAATCTGACCACCAACCATAGATCTCACCGGCGTATTAGCCGGGAAGGGGGTTTAATTTGAGGATCACTAAAGGAGATTTGGCATGCAGAGAGAGAGAGAGAGAGAGAGCTCAGAGTTGTTTCGCTGGTGGGTAAGCTTCCAAATGATGACGGACCCAAATCGAAGATCAGACGAATAAACAAACCCTTCAAGAGCCCAAGTTGATTGCTTCTTCTCTAAAAAAAAATGTAAAAATCTGGTTTTTTCTAGCTTAGGGTTTGAAAGAAAGGAAGATGAGAAAGAGAGAGAGAGAGATTCTTCGGTACAAGGAGGAAGAAATTAGCAAGAATCTTTACTTTTTCCAAAACGAAGACGTTTCTTTACCACGAATTTTCTTTTCTTTTCTTATTTTTTCTTCGGTACAAGGAGGAAGTCTTTTTTTTTTTTTTTTTTTTAAACACAGGAAGTCTTTTAATTAAAACCAATACTTTTCAGGTGGTAATTTTTTTATTTCATAATGAGAAAATAATTGTTCAACGATAATATGTCCTTTCTAAAATATGGTATTTGTTATAAATTAAGCATTGAAATGATCATCCACTTCTTCACCAAACTCAAGCACTATGATCATCCACTCATTTACCAAATTAAGCACCATCTTTGTTATTTTATGTATTGTTGTTCACTATAAATACCATCACTCATCTCACTCTTTTGTACACCATAAACAAGAACAAGAGTAATTCATCAAAGAATCATTACATTTTCTTCTTCCTTCTTATAATAAACTCTCTCCCTTATACTAGTGTTATTTGCTTCCTACGGGTATTAAATTCTACTCTTATTTAAATTTCACGATACTATAAATTATAAGTTATTTCATAACA
>NC_027748.1:11779830-11815744 GCF_000695525.1 Brassica oleracea var. oleracea
AATCATTACATTTTCTTCTTCCTTCTTATAATAAACTCTCTCCCTTATACTAGTGTTATTTGCTTCCTACGGGTATTAAATTCTACTCTTATTTAAATTTCACGATACTATAAATTATAAGTTATTTCATAACAGTATTCTCTTTTGTTCCTTTCAGATCTGTGGAAGGGTAAAAACCGATTTACAGCTCTTCAGATTATGGAGAAGTCAATTAATAAACATGAAAGCGTAATGGAATGACGCCAAGTGCAACCTCCTCTTCTAATTAAGTGGCAGCTAGCCCTCTGAAACTAACTCGTATTATATTTAACAATGATGCTTCTTAGAATATTAATGCACATGTTTGTGAAATGCGAAGGGGATGCGTCGACTAGGGGTGGGCAAAAAAACCGAACCGAACTGATTTAAACCGAACCAACCGAACCGAAATCGATTTAAACCGAACCAAAATATATTTCAAACCATTCGGTTGAAGATTTCTCCAACCCGAATGGTTTGGTTCGGTTTGGTTTTAACCGAACCGGGAAATCGATGTGTTTTTGTAATTATTTAAATTAAAAATATTAGTAATACCAATATACTAAAATTCTAATACCAAACCACTTATTTTTCATTCATTAACATATATTCTTCTAACTTAATATGTAATCATCAAAATATTTGATTTAAAAAAATAGAAAACTCTACATTTTTATATTCTTATATGTGCAAACGTGGATGTTAAATCTAAACCTAAAACCTAAAACAAATTTTATTAAAAACAAAAGTCCTTCTCCACAGCGTCACATAGAAGATGATTCATTGCAGATTTTTTAGTAATGATATAAGAAACATTAATAATAATGTTGTTTGTTTTTTAGTTAACTTTCATTTGTTTTAATTTTTATATACTTTTTGTGATTTTTTTAAGGGTTTTTGTTTCAGTTTTATATTTAATTTAGTTCTCATGGTTTATGATTACATAAGTTATGTTTTAACACATAATTTTTTTTACAAAAAATTAAGCTAAGAAGAACCTAATTAAACTGATCCAAAAAACAAACCGAACCAAACCGAACCGAATATAAACCGAACCGAACACAAAACGAATCGAACCAAACCAAACTAACTATGGTTTATTTCAGTTGGAAAAATACTAGAACCGAACCGACCAAACTGAACCGAACCGAGAAAATAACTGAAGTGCCCACCCCTAGCGTTGAGTGGTGTGATGAGTCAAATACAAATGCAATAGATAGGTATGCTCGTAACCTTGCATGTTAGCATGCGGTTTTTCTAGGTTAACATACTTATTAATATTAATATTTATCAGATGTAAAGCAAAAATTCGTGTTGGCCGAGTGGTTAAAGTGTGTTCTAGGCATGGGCATTCGGGTGTTTTAGGCATGGACATTCGGGTCTTCGGTTCGGGTTCGGGTCGTATCCTTCCGGGTCCAGGTCTTTCGGGTTGTAGAGTAGAGGACCCGATAGGGTAATTTGAAATTTTCGGTTTCGGGTCGATTCGGTTTTTGCCAGGTCCGGATCGGGTCGGTCCTTGATCGTAAAAACCGATAATATCCGACATTTCATTTTTTTTTAAATCGGTTCGGTTAACGGGTTTTAGGGTCTGTTTAGGGGTTTACGGGCCGGGTATTCTCTGATTTTGGGTACGAAATAGTGTATTCGGGTCTAAAATACCATGTTCACCTGAGATATCAACTTGTACTAAGAACCTGCAATGCTTACAATTTACAAACCTGCAATGCTTACAATTTTACAAACCTGCAATGCTTACAAACCTGCAATATACCCTGTCAAATTTTAAACTTAATAGCAACAATAACATTACTAGCAGTCTAGCACACAAGCAGTTTCATAACATAAAACTAACACACAAGTTTAAGTCTTTAACATAAGTCACAAATAGACATAACAACAACAAACTGATCAAGTGCAACTGCAAAAACATAAAAACTAGGTAACGAGAAGGAAAACACAACAACAACAAGCTGATATTCAATCTCCAACAGCCGCAATCAGCAGCTTTCAAGCTTGAAAGGTAGGTTCAAATTCTAAAAAACAAAAACAGTGAAGGTCATTATAATGGACATAAAGATTAAAGAGATTAGAAACCAGAAATTATACATCTCATAAGAACATCTTCTTCTTCTATCAGCTTAAGCATTTGTTCTTTTTTTGGGATTCCTTTTTCCTTGAGTCTAATCTCACATTTGAGCCACTGCTCCATGCACATCAACACTTCTATCATATAGTGTGTCAAGCAACTTCTGCGTGGGTCTAAAATCCGGCCACTGGTGTTGAAGGCCGACTCTAAAGCAACATAACTCACTTGCATTGCAAGTACATCCTTACCTAACAATGATAGAACCGAATACTTTGCACTATTAACCCTCCAGAAAGAGAGTACATCATACTCTGAACCGCCTATAAGGTTTGGAATCTCTACATTCTATTTAAGATAAGTATCTAACTCACTAGTTTTTACCTGAAATCATGTTTCTTGAATAAGCTCTTTGTAGATGCCGTTCATGCTTTCATAGGCAAGCCCATTACCAAGTACTGTCCTCTGAGATACTTCATCTGATATACTTCATCTCCTAACTGATCTTGTGACTGAGAGTGAGACTGAGACTGAGACTGAGATTGAGAAGATGGTCCTTGTCCTTGACTATTTAATGTTGAACCCGAACCACCAGTGCCACTGCCATTGTTGTACTGATCAAACAAACTCCTCAAAATGTCCTCGATTTCATCTTCCAAATGAGTAACCTTAACTGAGTCTTCTCAATACAACTTCTCAAACAGTTTTATGGTAACCTTCATCTTCTTGGTTGGGTCAAGAACACCAGCGACAATGACAAGTTTATTCATCTTCTCAGGATTTATCCCAAATGGATTCCAATACTTGCCTAGCTTCCCTAACATGTTTGCTGCCTTAGACCTTAAATTTTCATCAGGGTTAGGAGCTTTGCTTAAAGCAATGATGTTTCTCGTGACTGTGACGATCGCATGACACAATTTATGCGCAACAATATAGTTTGTTGCAGACAGAACCAAAGTAGCTTTGTAGAAAATAATTAAGAACTGGACTAACCTATCAACTGCTTCCCAATCATCTTTAATTGGTGGTCCAACTCGTTTTTTTCCATCCACAATTTCATTGAAGTAGTCGTTGTAGGGCTTGTACTCAGCTTTCATCTTCTTAAAAGCCACCCTGAACTTCATTGCTTGCTCTAACATCAAATAGGTGTTCCACCTAGTTCTCACATCTAAAGGTAAGCTTCCTCTCTGAATTCTTCCTGATTCTACTTGTCGCTCAAAAGAAATCTGCCTCGGAGTTAAAGACCTCACAAAATAAATGGCATTACGAATGGCGGGACACTGCTCACTATCTCCAGCAAACCTTCTTTAACAATCAGATTGAGAATGTGAGTAGCACACCTAAAATGCAGATACTTTCCATCTAGAACCAGTGCTTTATCTCCATTTTTCTCAATAAAAGATTCATTAAACTTCCTCAATGCTGAACCATTAGTTGTCGCATTATCTACAGTTATGCCATACAATCTTTTGATACCCTATTCCTCTAAGCAATCAAGAAGTGCCTTAGATATTGTTGATCCTTTGTGATCATACACATTCTTGAATCCAATGATGAGCTTCCTCAATTGCCACGAGCTGTCTGTAAAATGAGCTGTAATCACCATATAACTGTAACCGGTATGAGGAGCAAGCCAGATATTAGTCGTCAGTGAAAGTCGTTGCTTGTTCTCGTTAAGAATCTTCTTCATTTCCTCTTTCTTTTTCACAAAGGTCTCAACAATATCCCGGGTTGCTATTCTTCTAAAATGAGGCACGTAAAGCTTAGTTCTGTCGCAGAAATTCCTCCAAGCTACGCCTCAACCCAAGATAAAGCCAACTCTCCCACAACCATCATCTTATTTGTCGCTTGTCTAAAGACAAATTCAGATACTTTGCACACTATCATGTTACGATCTTCTCCGACATCTAAAGCACCTTGATTATTTTATTTGTTCACAGTTTGCCATGCTTGGTAAGACTTACACGAAAGAGTGACATGTTTCTTCAAGCTTGTTGTTCCTGATTTTGTTGCACATGCCATCTCTTTCCCACAATAGTTGCAGATGGTTCTATCATTGTCTTCTTTCTTTCTAGTGAAGTGCTCCCATACCTTTGACGTCCTCTTATTTTCTGACCTTGAACCACTTGCGCCTTCTGGTTTCTTATGTTTTGATTTCTTACGAGAGATTGGAGTCTCAACTTCATCTGCTGATTTATCTAACTCTGACTCTGAACCGTCATCACAAGACGCCATCTGCATTATAGACAAGACAACATTAAACCCTAAACAAGAAAGAAGCTTCAAAGAAAGAACAGAGGAACAAAAAATGCCAAGAATGGAGAATCAAACTCGGATTAAAACAAAACCATAAGCAAGAATCAAGAATCAAAATCTGATTAAACCAAAAACATAAACACGATTCAAATCAAAAGTTCGAGACTTAGCCTAGTTTGATTTGTAGACAACGCTGTCGCTGATGAAGAAGTGGCTAGGGTTAGGGGATTTCGATGAAGAACTTGATTCTGATGAGATTCCAGTTTGATATTGTTTGATTTTCGGATTTAGAGTTTATAAATCGACAAACTCTTCGATTCAATTGCTTATGGGGAGTGAAACTAATTTTGGAAAGTAAAAGGTTTAATACATCGGGGAAGGGAATAGGTTGAAGTAGCCAGTATGGTTGGTTTCGGGTTTAATAAAACTCTAGTCGGATATAGGATAATTTTCGGGTCGAATAGTAGATCTGTGGGTCTTGAGTAGTAAGACCCAATAGAGTAATTTGGTTATACACGTACCCTACCCAAACCGGGTTTTTCGGGTCGGTTCCGGTTCGGGTAGTCGGGTACGGGTAAAATATCCACCACGCCTAGAGTGTTCGAATCTCTCAAGGCGACGTAAAAGTCTTTGTGAAACCTTTTTAGAAGGCTTTAAAAGCCCAATTAATCTTGACTTAAGCCCAAAAATCAAACAATGGGCCGCCTCGTACACACACGTCTTTTTAGCTTTGACTAGATGTAAAACCGGCGAGTCTGACTGGAATCCCAACAGCAATTAGGGTTAACTTTAATGATTAGACCAACTCTCAGATACTGCGAAGAAGCTGGAATAAAGCATTCGTCAACATTGAACAGCTCCGCTCTTACTCCACAGCACAAAACCGCGTCATAAAACTCACTATAAATACTTCATCTACCAGCGTTCTTCTTCTTCAGACATCTCTCAGTTTCTCTCGTTGGTCTTAATATTACAAGAAAACAAAAAAAAATCAAATCGTTACAGCAATGGGCGTCAAAAGTTTCGTGGAAGGTGGGATTGCCTCTGTAGTCGCCGGCTGCTCCACTCACCCTCTCGATCTCATCAAGGTTCGCCTTCAGCTCCACGGCGAAGCTTCCGCCGTCACTCTCCTCCGCCCAGCTCTCGCTTTCCACAATTCTCCCCCAGCTTTTCTGGAGACGACTCATTCGGTCCCTAAAGTAGGACCCATCTCCCTCGGAATCAACCTTGTCAAAACCGAAGGCGCCGCCGCGCTGTTCTCCGGCGTCTCCGCCACACTCCTCCGGCAGACTCTCTACTCCACCACCAGGATGGGTCTCTACGAGGTGTTGAAAAACAAATGGACTGATCCCGAGTCCGGTAAGCTGAGCCTCACTCGTAAAATCGCCGCGGGGTTAGTCGGTGGCGGGATCGGAGCCGCCGTCGGGAACCCAGCCGACGTGGCGATGGTGCGTATGCAAGCCGACGGGAGGCTTCCCGTCTCGGAGCGTCGTAACTACGCAGGCGTAGGAGACGCGATCAAGAGGATGGCGAAGCAAGAAGGCGTGGTGAGCCTGTGGCGCGGCTCGGCTCTGACGATCAACAGGGCGATGATAGTGACGGCGGCGCAGCTCGCGTCGTACGACCAGTTCAAGGAAGGGATGGTGGAGAGCGGGGCGATGAAAGATGGGCTCGGGACTCACGTGGTGGCGAGTTTCGCGGCGGGGATCGTGGCGGCTGTTGCGTCGAATCCGGTGGACGTGATAAAGACGAGGGTGATGAATATGAAGGTGGATGCGCGTGGTGGGGAGGCTCAGTACAAAGGCGCGTGGGATTGTGCGGTGAAGACGGTTAGAGCGGAAGGACCGATGGCTCTTTATAAAGGGTTTGTTCCTACGGTTTGCAGGCAAGGACCTTTCACTGTTGTGCTCTTTGTTACGTTGGAGCAAGTCAAGAAGCTGCTTCGTGATTTTTGATTATTATTTGAGGGTTATGATGATGACGACTAAAGAAGAAGAATACTAGTAGTATTGATTTGATAGGGATTTTTTTTGTATTGGTTTATTCATTTTCGATATATTCAAGCATTATTGTTAGAATACAAATCAAATTTTTTGTTTCTTTTACTGTTGTGAGTGAATGTCTCTACCAAAATAACAGATCAAACGCAGAGTTAAGAAAACAAAATAGAAGGTGTAGTTGAAGGAAAGACTAAAAAGAATGAATATGTTATTTTTTTGTTGGGGTGAAGAATAAGCATATAAATGGACCTGGAGTTAAGTATGGTGGCTGTACATTAGTGGGAGTTGGGGTTAAGCAGCTCTAATAAAGAGATTATCTGGAGAAGGTCCTTGGTGTTGTGCTGGGTTGGTTTCCTCCAGATCCTCCTCTGCCTCTGTCTCCTCCGTTCTCAGATCTTCCTCTGTCAAGAACATGCTGGCTGTGGAGTTTGTTGCTGTCTGAATGTTGGTTTTGGTTATGGCTATGGTTCGACCCTGTTCCTCTTTTAGTTTCCTGCACCGAGGATGGATTGGGTTGCCCTGTGCTTTTTCCTTTGTCCATGTTTGAGAGCTCGCTTGCGATCTGACTCCGTCTCTCCTTGAGGAAGTTGAGTCGCATTGTCAATTTGGAAAGTGCAGAAGTTGTTGTGTTTCCCTGTTTGTTTGTACTCATTTAGCTCTCCTTGTTTTGAACAATATTTGGTTGCATTTTGATGGGTACGTTTTGTTTTGTTTCTTACCTCTCCCTTTGAGCCAGACCTCTTTGACATGCCCGCAGACTTTGAGCTGCCACGTGAAGTTTCTTGTTGCAAGCTTTTGCTCCGTTGATCTTGTTGCCTCTCTGTCTCATTTTCTCTTGCAGACCCTTGCTCCTCCTGCAAAATGTTACGGATCTGTAGTGCATTATTGCAGAGGAAGAAGAAACAAACCTGCTAAGAGACGTATATAACAGATGTTACAAATGTGTTACCTTGAGCGATGATGACCTTTCGGATACATGAGTAGAAGCTGCTTCAGTATCCTTTTGTTTCTCCTTCCTGTGAGACAAAGTTGAAAGTAGATTAGTGCTAAGCGTTAAATATGATTCAGAAAAGCATAGGTTATGAGGTAAAATGTGAATCTGTTGATGAGTCCCTACAGTTTTGCACTGCTCTCTGGAATGCTCCGAGGTTCTTTGCTGGCACCATGCGTTGAACCAGAGGCTTTTGCGTCCTGATGACTAAGTCTATTTTCAAGATCATCAACCTTATGTTCCAAGTTGGCGATATCAGTCTCCGTCTGAGCAACGTCTTGCAGATCTTTTTTCAACTGTAAAAAAGACATGTCTTTCAAGTTGGACATGTATTTTAACCCCCAAAAAAAAATTGCTGGACAAGACGCAGAAGACCAACCTTTTCATCAGCTATTTCTGGAATAGGTTGATTCCCTTTTGACATCTTCAGTCCTGCTTCCAGGGCTGATTTCTTATCTCTCTCTAGCTGCAACTGTTCCTGTAGTCTTTCCACCTAGAGGAAGAAGGTAAAGCACATTCATATATCTAAAAGAACTTGCAAACACTCAATAAAAACAAACATCACGTAGCTAGGCTATGGTTTTGTTTTAAGCCTTACATCTTTCTCTAGTGCTTCGCGCCTCACGTACAAAGCCTTCTTCCGTCGCTCCAAACTAGCTTGTAGAACTGCATTATTTTTAACCTGTTCAAGAAAAAAAAATGAAGGTTGTTAATGGGTATACTCGTTAAAAGCCACTAGTTATATAGCGAACTAGTTAGCAAAAGCAAAAACACACTCATCAGGACTTATTTCTGACCTCCTCTGAAATACTGTTTTGTAGCTCCGATTTGGCTGACTCGAGTCTTTCAATGTCAGCACTGCAGAATATAAACATTGTCGGATTAAGTAGTTATTTAGGCGTAGTAGAACACGTTGATTTACAGGATCTACTTTAGTCTAAACAAGTATAAGGTTATGACAAGTTCTGCTTTTGAATTTTGATCTAAATACTGAAGGCAATACAACAAAAAGAAGTCACGAGGAAGAAACATAAAGATTTAAATCACTTGTCGAGATGATGTTACATACTCGTCCTCGTCCACCTCCACCTCCGCTGAGAAATCAATAGATTCCATCGAAAGGTTTTTCTTCCCCTGGGCACATAAAAGACCAAACTGTTACTTAACGTTTGGATCCCTTAAGAGCTAGGAAAAACACATCAAGAACTAATCCCTCGGGATGGAAACGAAACAAGAAACTCACAGGGGTACGGCCCCAGCGCTTATTACTACTTCCTCCAGGTGGACTGGATAGTGTAGACGGTTTCTTAATGTCAGATGCCACATCTGGTATTGATGAGATTTTATCCTCAGTTGTTGAGACCTCTGCAACAGTCTTTACCTCTGCATTATCAGCACCTTTGACCAGGAGATTTTCATCCCTTTTTGCATCATCATGCCGTGGTAGTGAAGATCGTTTAGAGCTCGATAAAAACTTCTTAGTAACTTGGGGCTCCGTAGTTCCTTTTGGGGTTTTTGATTCAGAGCTTAGATTATCATTTACCTGCAAAATGAACAATGCAAATGACAAGTAAGATGGCATGAAGACCAAGGAACTTGAATCATGTGTAAACTTCAAAGAGAATTCTAGAATCCACATATGTAATTCTTAATAATAAGCAAATAATCATCTATAGTAATCAACAATAATTTTCTATTAGGAAATGGTTTAGTTATTGAACCTTAGTATAGGACCGTGCCTTACGGTCATCATGATCAATATCATTCCCATGGTTGTCGTCCGAGGCGGCATTCTCACTGTATGATCCTTTTGATTCATTTTCAAGGTCCTCTTCCTCATCTGTGTAGTCCTCAGATCCCTGTGTGCCATCATATTCATCGTCATACTCTTCATCATCTGTCCCCACCTCCGTTCCACTACCACTCTCTCCTGAGTCGGAATACAAGCCGGGCGATAAGGAACCTTCCTGCAGCCATAGACTATTTAATTAACTAGAAGAAAAAGCACGCAATGAAGGCTTCACTATACTACTGCAGTAATAAGAGAGGATCACTATGCAGAGAAGTACAATCTTACTCCAAATATGCAGGCATATTCTTCTAACAGTGTTATCACTATAGCCTGAGCATGATTCGCTGCGGCTGCTGCTTGCAGAAGTTGCATAGAACCATCACCGCCGACATCAAAATCATTTTCAATTTCACAGTCGCCAGCCAGAAGAGGTCGAAGAAGTAAAGGTGCCATACACGCTGCAACAGCATTCGTGTTCATCCGGTTCACATTTTTGTTAGAGGCCACTACTTGCATCATCATCAGGATTCTTGCAAGAAGAAAAACAAACACAATTAATAACAAAAAGTGAACTAACTCCCTAAAACGTGCTCGACAAATTGGAGATGCGGATGGCTCTATAAGATTCATGGAGTTCAAATGACTGGTGGTTTTGCGCATAAAAACGGTTCATCTCTAAAATTGCGTAAGCTAAACGTGAAAACAGATAAGAGACTACCTTTGCAAAAGGCGTCGATTTGGTTCAGGAAATGATTCACAAATTGCTTCCCGCATAGCATTGACTCTATTGCCACGGTCAGAACCTGATAATGTTGCAAGGAGAAGATGTCAGTAAAGTATAACATCCCGGGAGAAGCATGGAAAAAGCAGAAATAGATTTGTGTAAAGCTCCACAATTCATAATATAATGTCACATTAAACCCCCAGGAAAATAATTGCTTGGGTGTTTAGCTTCGATGGAATACACAGAAGGGACCTCAGACACAGAAAAGAAATGAAAAAAAGAAGAAGAGAATGTTAAACTTACGGCAAGCTTCCAGAAGGGCGTTGCAACAAGATGCAGGCACCGGAGAAGAAGGCAACTCTCTGAGAACATACTGCACATTCATGGATACAATTAGAGAGGGTTTAGAGCGAAAGACTAACTCATCATGGTAGTGAAAAGTGTCAGGTACCTTAAGACAATCAGCAATAACATGAGCATCCTCCGTGGGAGTGAACTCATTTCTCCCTGAACCAAGTGACTGTGTATTAATATTTTAATTCGCAATGCAGAAAAACAAGAAAATATAAACAGATGGCCTAATCGTGTATATGCAGAGATTCAAAACCTTGCTCATATTCACGAATCCGATGTTCAACATCATCAACATCAGCAGCTTGTCTCAAGATTCCTTCTGTATTGACTCCTGCAAGTTAAAGTTGTTTTTTTATGGTCAATATGGCTAAAACAAGCAGAAAATCAAGCTGAAAGCCTGAAGCTATACCATGATCTTCAACAAATCTAAGGGCCTTTTCCAAGAAAGATGGGGATCCATCAACATCTTCTAGAGCAAGCAAAACTGGTTTTCCAATGACAGTTGATCTTGTTGGTGTCTCGTCTTCTGTAAAAATGTGGGAAAATGCATCATTGTCCAAATGAATTGTAAGAGAACCTAATCTTTGGATGTCACCGATTGTTCTAAACTGTGTCCACATTATTGTGAGCCTTTCAACACTAACTTGTCAGCCTTGAGCTCCAGACGAAAGAAATTTATGTTTTTACATGGTAATATATTCCCAAGTCGCTAGGTTTTCTAGACAGGACAAACCTTTGACTTTCTCACAACTCTCAAAACAGATCTTGTTGTAATACATGAACTTTTAAAGACTAAATCATTAGAAAAGTGACAAACATACTCTGTTCTTCAACACTGACAGGGGCATCTGCATGATCATTTGTGAAGATACCATTTTGACCCATAACATGAGAAGCATTAGGTGCTTGTGTCAAAGCGTTTTCTAGAGCAGCTTTCCACTCGTTTAGATCCTCCATAGTGTCGGCCTAACAAAAAAAAGTATCAAATCAGATTGCAAAGTTGATCCATCCATCACTGAATCTAGGTCCTTGCTGATTTTATAATTACGCCAAAAATAATCATCGAGTTCATATTTAAATTTACGTTTCAACCTATAGTTTACTATGCAATAAAGATGATAAAGATTAGAGCACGTTAGAACAGAAAATTCAGCGGAGTGTAACGGTTATGAAATGAACAAGAAAAAAGTTCAGACAGTAATAAAATATCAGAACGTAAGATAAGATGTACAAATGAGATGGATGCAACTGATAATAATAACAAGATTAGGGTGATAAGAAAACAGAAAAGGAAAGCAAAAGAGAATTATTGAAGAAACCTTGAGTGTAAAGGCGCGTCCATCACGGCCATCAGGGAAGAGAACAGTCAACAGCTTTTTATCAGCCTTAACAACCACACTAGAAAAAGTAGTCCGAAGTTATATGATGTTAGCAAAACCGAACCAGATGTATTAACATAATACATCAGTTAAAGACTATATAGTAAGAAAAAAAAAAAAAAGAATGATTTCAAACAATAAGCCAACCTGCCTGAATTGTTGAGATCAATTCCCCCAAGTGTTAAATTAACCTCGCTGCCTCTCTGTTGGACTGCGTTCTGTAAAATAAAACAGAAAAAATGTGAGATAAACCACCCTCTGTAATAACAGTCTCATCCCTTGATCAGAATATGAAAGCTTACCGGGTCGCTCCGAAAGAAAACGAGTGAAGTACGCGTCAAAATAAACCATCTTTTCTTCCAAGATGTCCACCCAAGCCCTGTGTTAAAGAAACCCACTTAAAAGCTTATTAACCATTTTAAGCGAAAGCTGGAAATGCGGCATCTTCTCAGGGCCATGGAAACAGATATCAACATATAGTGTTTGAACACACAAAAATAAGAAAGGCAACTTGAACTAAGAATCTCATCCTGAGAGGTAAACATACCTTTTGAGGATATAGATAAGGGTCCACTTTTGAATACCTACAAAAGTAGAAAGCATACAGTATCTGAGATTGATTCAGGGGATATCTAACATAAACTCAACAACATAGTATCTTTACGCATTGAATCTTTTCGTTTGCGTAAATAGATGTGTTTTATATCTTAAGCCTCTTATTAACAAATTGTCATTAGAAAGTAATTTACCGTGTTGCCGCCACGGGAACGCGAGTCTGAGTTTCCAGACTGTGGAATGCTACAGGTGTCACCCTATCATCGGAAGCAAAATAAAAATGTTGATTACTATTATTCTGACGAAAAAAACTTAAAAACCAGAGAGGGAGAGAGAGAGAGACGCACATGAGCCTCCAGGTCTTGTTGGTCATTAGGATTGTTATTATGCTGCTGTTGATTCTGTTGTTGTTGTTGTGGAGAAGGCTGCAAAGAAGAAGATTCTGCGTTTTTGGTAGGAGCCATGACTTTGATGCTTCTTCATTCATGCCATTGAAATGCGTCACTGAATCCTAATGTCCGATCAAATTCAATTCAGCCGATCTCGGATCATAAGAAGCGTGAATTCGAGAGTACACAGAAACCTTGATTTTGATCTGGAGTATGATTAATTGTTAAAATTGCAATTGATTTTTAGGGAGAGAGAGAGAGAGAGAGAGATGATGTGTTTGTTCAATTGAGAGAGAAGAGGTTAAGCGAAAATCATGGGCGTGACGAGAGGAAGGAAGGAAGCGTTTTGTTTTTATTCGGCACTTGTACACGTCATCACCCTTCTTGGAGGGAAACTTTCCCTCTTTTTGACCTCTTCTCTTTTCCATACCCTTTCTCAACAAGAAAAGAAAAATTGAAGAAATACACAAATGTCCACTCTTATAATTACTCTCTAATCTATAGTTTTGATACATAGATTAACGCTTCTTTATTATCCCCTTCTCTTGATATTTATTGTCTCTACTTCCCTAAATAATACTAGTAGATAAAAGATAATTATTTGATTTATGACAACCTTAGTACACCCTTGCATTGGTTGACCCTATGACCCCCGCACTCTACTACTAAATCGTGCCGAGCACGATCATCCATCACCACTTTTTTTTTTTTGTGTGCGTCTGTTAATGTGCAGCTTCGTTTTGATTAATTTATTTTTCTCTCGTTTGAATAATTTAAACTAGTTATCTTTTTGGATATCGCTGTTGCGTGCATGGGGGACTCGATTCATTCGTCTCGTTTTCCCATTAATTTTATTTCTTTGATGGGTGTTTCAGTATAATTCAATTATGTAATGCACATATAACTTATGCAATCCAGGATTTGAATTACAAATTCGAGTTTTCTTTGTTGGTTGTGGGATGTCATGGAAAAGCTCATTTGGACGGGGATTAGCCTATTTCACATATCCTTGATTTTTCAGAAAACACTTAAGCTCCGCCGCATGTCCCTTTTGCAACTTGAAATGGTAGAAATAGTGGTTAGTCTCCAGTCCACTAAGACTCTTATTCGAATATCATGATCTCATCTGAGATTTTGGAGTTTATAAATATTTCCTGAGAACTTTGATAATATTTTTTTCCATAGTTTAGGGGCTTATATCTATGTATGTAATCTCTAAAAATGTTGGAGATCAAAACTAATGTTCCACAAGGATGTGTCCAAATTCGGCTCTAGCGAACATTCCTACCACTTATGTCATGTGAGATATATGCGACATGGGTAATCGCGCCGCAACTGAATCAAAAGGATGTAACTGGTAATGATCTAAATAAAGACAGAATTCAGTTTATTCTGAGTTCAAATGCACATATACAGCACTGCGACAATTCAAGTGCACAAAAGGATAGCCTTATCCATATATAATATGTAATATATGATCTTGAAGACTCGTAAACTTATAATTTGTAAAACTAACAATAATAATCGAACAATATGGATGGGGATTGCCCTCTTGAGTAATGGGAAGCGGGCTAGTCCTCGTATGAAGGATAATAAGAATGTAATTTTAATATATGGTACATTTTCTTTTAACCCCATATAAAATACATGGACGAAAATTTATCAACATATAAGTATAATCGGCCTCCTATGTATATGGTATTATTTTTGAGGCGGAAACCTTAGGCAAGAATTCTTTTAGTTATGAGAATGTCTTTACATTATATAACATATGATAAACAAAATGTACGAGTCTTGTAAGTTCAAGATGCAACACAATATAATATGATAGAAGATAAAGAGACAATAAGATTAACAAACATTTTTTGCTATATCAAAAATTACTTTAAACAATTTATTACAAAACTTGCTTAATCAACTTTACACAACTTGCTATCATCTTAATAATTGCAACCTAAAGATTCATAAGCTACCTAACTTATGTTTTTATGTCGCCTGATATGTTATCCTCTGACTCATGACGACCTAAGAACACTCTCAAAAGATTATCACTCCTATATAAAATCAGCTTCGAGTCGTGTTGATTCCTCATCGACCCCTTGCTATTTTATAATGATCTCCACATTTCAAAAACCGTAGTCCAAGTATCATCCATGAATATGGTCAACTTCCATATAATAACTACTTCATTTTTCTTAGAATTGCACTTATTCATTGTCAAAGCATAAACTTGATCCCAAGTTTAATTATCTTCTTTCCTTTTCTCCTAGACATAAACTTACTCATATTCAATCTCAGCATCTTGCATCCACATGGTCTTCACCACTCTGCATGCTTTCCGTATGTGTAAGTGGTTTCGTAAAGGCATAAATTATATTCTTTTCCAGCTCAGCATCCTGCATCCACGTGGTACTCCCACTCCTCGTATATACCTTACGTGTTAACGATTGATTCAATCATGCATCAATAACTTCATCACAAATTTCATAAAGACAGACTTTGATATCTATAAACTCTGACTTGCTCAGTCTGAACTCTCGGTTTAATTATCTTTGGACAGTTTGGAAACAACGTCTTCTGACATTTGAATTGATGTGCTTGGCATATTTTACCCAACAAACTTGCACATCACCTCCAGAACGCAGAGCAAGAGGTTTGGTGTAATGCGTGTTTGTGGTATTGTGGGCTTTGGTCTTCATTTTGATATGCTAATGGGCCAGCTTTCACTCTATTGGGCCATTGAGTGTTGATGAGAGATTGAGGAAGTGTTCGAGCTGGGCCTCGTATCACTTAAGCCGATGCTGAGTCAGCATGGCCGTTATAACGACCTAACGTCTTCTTCTTCTTCAAGTCGATCACACTGAAAACGAGATAGATCAGAGAAGTTTCAGAGAGCTCGCGAGAGAGATAATCAGAAAAAATGAGATCTACCTGAGGCGATCGAGCGGAAACGGAGTCGGAGTGTCTCCGGAGACGTCGCCATAGCATGATCCGATTACTTGTAGTGTATTTCAGAGGTAACATCAAATCATCTTCTCCGGTGTGTTTAGATTGGGTTGTATCGTTGTTACCGGAACTTGAATCTGATTATAGTGAAGCTCTTGAGGGATACTGCTCCTCCCTCGGACAGTAGGAAACGAACACAAACCAAAAATGAATTAGATCACCTATCGAATCTGAAAATGAACCAAGATTAAACTAAAAAATTACCAACAAGTATTCGGAGGAAAATATACATTAATAGTTAAGATGAAGGAAACCGCCGAGTCCTTTTTGGGTCACACTGTTAAAAGTGCTGTCGTTACGGTTTCTGCGTACTTTAATGATTCTCAGAGACAGGCCATGAAGGACGCGGGTTCGATCTCTGGGCTTAATGTTTTGAGAATCATCAACGAGTCGACTACTGCAGCTATTGCATATGGATTAGACAAGAAAGGGACTAAGACTGGTGAGAGGAACGTTTTGATTTTCGATCTTGGCGGTGGAACGTTCGATGTTTCGTTGTTGACGATTGAAGAAGGTGTGTTCGAGGTAAAAGCTACGGCTGGTGATACTCACCTCGGTGGTGAGGACTTTGACAACAGACTTGTGAACCATTTCGTTGTGGAGTTCAAGAGGAAGCATAAGAAGGATGTTAGTGGGAACGCGAGGGCGTTGAGGAGGCTGAGAACGGCTTGCGAGAGAGCGAAGAGAACGCTCTCTTCCATGGCTCAGATGACTATAGAGATCGATTATTTGCACGAGGGTGTTGATTTCTACGCGACGATCTACCGCGTGAGGTTTGAGGAGATGAACATGGATCTCTTCAGGAAATGTATGGATCCTGTGGAGAAAGTTATGAGAGATGCTAAGCTTGACAAGAGCTGTGTCCATGAGGTGGTTCTTGTGGGAGGATCCACGAGGATTCCTAAGATTCAGCAACTTCTGCAAGACTTTTTTAACGGAAATGAGCTTTGTAAAAGCATTAACCCTGATGAAGCTGTAGCTTACGGAGCTGCCGTTCAGGCGGCGATTCTGACTGGTGAAGGAAGCGACAAGGTGTAAGTTCAAAGAAGAAGATTTAAAATTTTGTGAGAGCTGTGTTCTTGGCAAGTCACATAGACAAAGTTTTAAGAAAGCTAAGCATACTTCTAAGGCGATTCTGGACTATGTTCACTCTGATTTGTGGGGATCACCTAATACTCCGGAGAGCCTCGGTGGTTGCAAATATTTTGTGAGTTTCATTGATGACTACTCGAGAAAGGTTTGGGTTTACTTCCTAAAGACTAAAGACGAAGCTTTTGAGAGCTTCAAAGAGTGGAAGTTAGAGGTTGAGAACCAAACAGGAAAGAAGCTGAAATGTCTAAGAATAGACAATGGTTTAGAGTTTTGCAACCACAAGTTTGATAAGCTGTGCAAGGATACTGGGGTTAAGCGCCATCGTACGTGCACTTACATGCCGCAGCAGAATGGAGTCTCTGAGAGGTTGAAGAGAACTATCATGGACAAGGTTAGAAGCATGTTATCAGAAACTGGTTTGGGATCTGAGTTCTGGGCAGAAGCTACGTCAACCGCAGTTTATCTGATAAATAGAACCCCTGGTTCTAGCATTGATTTTGACATTCCTGAAGAAAGATGGACAGGAGGAAAGGTTGATTTATCACACCTCAGGCGTTTTGGTTGCTCAGTATATGTACACATAGTACAGGAGAAGACAAGTCCTAGAGCTGTAAAGGGTGTGTTTGTTGGTTACCCTTTTGGGGTTAAAGGCTATCGGGTTTGGATTCAAGATGAAGGAAAATGTACAACGAGCAGGAACGTCATCTTTCATGAACATGAAATTTACAAGGATACTTTACAAGCTATTAAATCTGACACTGAAAAGCTATCATCAGGAACTGAGGAAGATAGGAAGAAGAAAAAGAAAGTGTCGTTCAGTGATGAATTGATTATTGGTCCTACTCCTAAAAGGAATGATGAAGGTGCTTCGACTTCAGGTGGAGTTCTTTCAGATTAGTCAGAAGATTCAGATAGTGAAGGTTCACAGGGTTCAGGGTTCAGGGTTCAGTGAGTTCAGATGGGGAATCAAATTCAGATCTTGGTACTGGTATCATGGTCAGCTCAGGTGATTCTACTCTTGATGACTATGTATTGACCAGAGACAGAAGCAGAAGACGAAATATCAGGGCACCATCAAGGTTTGATGACGCTAATTTGGTGGCGTATGCGTTAAATGCTGCTGAAGAACTTGATATTGAAGAACCTCAGACTTATGCAGAAGCCATGAGAACCAAGGAGAGGAAGTTTTGGGATAATGCTGCCAAAGAAGAGATTGAGTCCCTTAAGAAGAACAGAACATGGGATTTAATCGAGCGGCCCAAAGATCAGAAACTCGTGGGCTGCAGGTGGATTTTCAAGCTAAAACCAGGAATCCCAGGAGTAGAAGAACCGCATTATAAAGGAAGAGTTGTAGCTAAATGGTATTCACAAAAGGAAAGAGTTGATTATAATGAGATTTCTCTCCAGTTGTGAAGCATATTTCTATACGGTTGATCCTATCACTAGTGGTGAATTTTGATTATGAACTAGAGCAGATGGATGTAAAACCGCGTTCTTACATGGAGATCTCGAGGAGAGAATTCTCATGGAACAGCCTGAGGGGTTTGTTACAAAAGGAGATGAGAACAAGGTTTGTCTATTGAGGAAATCATTGTATGGCTTGAAGCAATCACCGAGACAAAGGAATTTGAAGTTTGATGGATTTATAAAAAAATAGAAGTTCATCAGAAGTGAGTTTGACTCGTGTGTTTACATGAAGGACGTGAACTCAAGCAAGGCGATATACCTGTTGCTATATGTTGATGATATGTTGATTGCATCAGGGAGTAAGTCAGCGATTAAAGATTTAAAAGAAAGATTGAGTTCTGAATTTGAGATGAAAGATGTAGGAAGAGCATCGAGAATTCTTGGAATGGATATCGCAAGAGAAAGAAAGGAAGGAGTCCTAAAATTGTCTCAAGCCAATTATCTAGAAAAGGTATTAAAAACCTTTGGCATGTTTGAAGCGAGATCAGTTGTTACGCCTACGGCGTCGCACTTCAAACTAAAAAGCCTACATCCTAAAGAAAGAGCTGGAGAGTATGAATACATGAAGGATGTGCCATACGCGAGTGCTGTATGAAGTTTGATGTACGCCATGGTTGGTTCGAGGCCTGATTTGGGGTTTTCAGTTGGTCTCGTCAGTCGCTTCATGTCACATCCAAGCAGAGAGCATTGGGAAGCAGTTAAGTGGGTACTGAGATATGCAGCAGGTGCTTACGAGATGTGTCTAACGTTTAAGAAATCTACTGAGTTTATAGTTGAAGGATATTCTGATTCAGACTATGCTACAGATCTAGACAAGAGACGCTCAGTATCTGAGATTGTTTCTAAGGTTGGAGGACATACTGTGTCCTGGAAGTCAGGTTTACAGTCAGTGGTTGCTCTATCAACCACCGAAGTCGAGTTCATGGCTCTTACTCTAGCAGTGAAAAAAGCAATATGGTTAAGAGGTTTTACCTCAGAACTCGGATACAAACAAGACAGTGTAAGGATAGACTGTGATTCACAAAGTGCAATTGCTCTATCTAAAAATGCGGTTCATCACGAGAGGACTAAGCATATGGATACACCGTTCAACTTCATCAGAGATATTGTTGCTAAACGAATCGTCAGCCTAGCAAAGATTCATACATCTAAGAACCCATCAGACTTTCTAACTAAGTGTGTACCTGGCACTAAGTTTCAGCTCTGCTGTGATTCTTTGAACGTGTGATGAAGCACATGAGTGGCTCCAGGTAGCTCCGCAGTGACCTCGCATCACATAAAAAGAAAATAATATGAATGAGTATCTACAAAAGATCAGAAGAAGTTTTTCATAAGTGTTAAAAAAAAGGGTGGAAGCGAGAAGGAGTTACCTGTAGAGCAGAGGAGGTCAAAAGAAGCGTGGTGGACCTCCGAGTAAAAAGAAAGTTCAGTTTTAGGTGGAGTACTTGAGATCTTGTTAAAGTTCGTCGTGAGAGTGCTCAGAGAGGTCTTATGGCTGTATCAGATAAGAGGAGTGTCAGAGGATGAGCTTTTATGGAAAGAAGCTGAATCAGTTCAGAGTCATAAAGGTTGAGGTACCTGATTGCAGTCGTATCTTTCAGAAAACAGCTGAGAGAAGCTGAGAGAAGATCCAAGATGCGACATGTAAGACAGTTGTGAGTTAGTCGCAGATGGATCCGAAGGGTTTAAGCTGTTCTATCGCGATTCTAAAGATGATAAAGAGTCGAGAGGAGCACTTACTGGTTCCGAGTATCTGAAACGGAGAAAGTTTGGAAGGTGAAGCTCAGGTTTGACGGATTCAAAGAGGTTGAATCGTGTCGGTGTTGTTTCTTTCATCGTCTAAAGAGAGGAGGCGGTGATGAGAAGAGAGAGAGGAGGAACAAGACAGCTCTTAGAGTTTCATCGAAATGTCTGAAAACCAAAGAGGTGGAGAATTGTGGGCTTTGGTCTTCAATCTAATTTGCTAATGGGCCAGCTTTTACTCTATTGGGCCATTGAGTGTTGATGAGAGATTGATGAAGTGTTTGAGCTGGCCCTCGTATCACTTAAGCTGATGTTGAGTCAGCATGGCCGTTATTACGGCCTAACGTCTTCTTCTTCTTCAAGTCGATCACTCTGAAAACGAGAGAGAGATTAGAGAAGTTGCAGAGAGCTCGCCAGAGAGATAATCAGAGAGAACGAGATCTACCTGAGGCGATCGAGCGGAAACGGAGTCGGAGTGTCTCCGGTGACGTCACCATAGCAGGATCCGATTACCTGTAGTGTATTTCGGAGGTAACATCAACTCATCTTCTCTGGTGTGTTTAGATCGGGTTGTATCGTTGTTACCGGAACTTGAATCTGATTATAGTGAAGCTCTTGAGGGATACCGTTCCCTCCCCGGACAGTAGGAAACAAAGTCCGGATGAACAATCTTGATTGCGTCTTGTTTGATTGCGTTTCTATCTGCGAACACAAACCAAAAACGAATTAGATCACCTATCGAATCTGAAATTGAACCAAGATTAAGGTAAGGAATTACCAACATGTATTCGGAGGAAAATATACATTAATAGTTTATAGTGATCAGTATAATCATGCTTAAGCAATGATAATTTATAACCTATATATTAGGTATGCATGGGATGCACATGGAGGGACTGTGGCTGTTCAACCAAGAGGTAGACGAGGCCTTATTGCGAACGAAGTAACATAGTTGGTGTCATGCTTTTTGTTATCTTCAAATGCAAAAGAATAAGAAGAAGACAAACTGTAATGCGTTGCATGTGTACAGGAAAAAAGGGTGTTAAGTTGTAAACTTGCAGTTTACGACAAAAACAACAGAGAAACTAAAAGAAAACGCAACAAAAACATTAAAATATGGCTGTTGTAAATTTTAAAAAGCGACGCTTTGTATAGAATTGTGATATACGATTGGAAGTTGTAGAGATGATATTTTGTACGTCTAGTCATAAAACATCACTGTGCTTGTCTGTCAGCGACTAAGCGTTTGATATATTCCATGCATAATTTTTTTTTTCCATTGATTGGGACTGATCGGTTAGCTACTTAGCCGGTTCGGTCTCGGCGTCTGAGATCTGGAGGGGGTTTCTCGCCAGGCGCATTATTCTTGGTCTGTCAGTTTAGTACCCGATTAAACCGGTGCTTTCTTTCATCCGATTTTGGCTTTGTAACCCACATCCAATTTCTGGTTCGATTCGATTAAATAATCTAGTTTTATTTTATTTTGTGGTGATTTGATGTTAACTTTTTGTATAGGTCAATCCCGGCTTGCTGTAAATTTGGTTATGATTTAATGCTGGTTTAAAAATCATTGTACGATGATTACCCCGTACAATTGAATAATTTACGTGAAACAAAAAATAGTATTTTAAATCTACATTATTAAATTTTGTTATAGATTAATTCATTAAGATTCGATAGATTCTATTTTCTAACAATCGTAGAGTTGCTTGTTGTCTTACTTACGACTCTCTTCTCCCTTTTTTTCTCCTATTTCCGTCGGTTGAAATCAAACAAAAAAACTTTTTTTTAAAAGACTTGGCCCCCCACCAAAAAAAAAAAAAAAAAAAAAAAAAAAAAAAGAGAGAAAAAGGTTGAAGAAGAACATTCAATCAATCAATCAATCAATCAATCAATCGTCTTCTTCGTCTCGATTGTAACTAAAAACCCCCCTCCATGGAAATCGAGGTTTCGAGTTCAGCTCATGATACCGTCGATTTGGATAGTATTCGCGTCAAGCGAAAGACGTTGCAGAACTTGCTCGACGATTGCCAGAGAGCTCTCGAGCTGCTAAACCTCGCCGATACTTCTCCCGGCGGCGATAAAACCGAAACCGGTGGTTCCGGAGAGGATAACAGCAACCTCGTTGGTTCACAGGAGAGGGAAGAAGAAGAGTTTCCTTCTTCCGATCAAGGAGATCCTGAAGCCGATAAAGTATATACTTGTATACCCTCACCGTACTATCTCTGAGCTTGTGACTCGATCCGTGATTGTTTGGTTTATGTTCTTGTGCAGTTCTATGATCTTATCAAGTCTAGAGTTGAATGTCATGGCTTTAGGGAGAAGATAGAGCTAGCTCAAGTTTCACTTCTCCAAGATCTTGCTGGTAAGATAAGTCTTTGCTTTTATTGGTTGTAGAGATAAACTTTTTTTTTTTTAAAGTTATTGAATTTGGCAGAAGAAGAAGGTAGCTCTTGGGACGTAGTTAGTGAAGATGATATATTGGGTGTGGTTCAAACGGAAGATGATTATGTTGTTGTTAGAGAAGAAGATATAGCTGACGGTATCGCTTGTTTCATGGCTACTTATTTGTCTTCCCTTAAGCAGACTAAGGTACGTCGCGTTCATTAAGGCCTATCCTCGTCTCTGTTCTGTTTCATGCCTCCTCGACTTATTCTCAGTGTTGTCTTTGTGTAGGATATATCACCTGATCAGCTTCAGAAAGGTAAAATCTTTTAACTTCCATGTGTCACAATTATAACCAAAGAGAGTAGTCTAGGATTTGCTTATCTAAGAGTTTTATTAGATACTAAGAGAGTTTGCTTATGTTTGTAGCACTTAGCACCATGTTTTCAGTGAAGAAGAGAAAGGGGAAGCTTCGTAAAGCATGGGAAGGAAGTAAAGTTATTTACAACGTAGCTTCTTGGAGCGCAACTGCTATAGGGTACATCACACTCTTTTTTTAACACATTCCTTCTTTAGTTTGTATGAATGCTTCTAAGTTTTTCTCACAAATCTTATTTGTCCTTTTGATTCCTTTTTTTTCTTTTTTGTATAACAGCATATATCAAAACCCGATGATCCTGAGTATTGCATCCAAAGCCTTCTGGGTGTCTTGCAAGGCCATATCAAAGCTTGTCTGAATTGTCTCGCTCACATGGTGCTCATAAAGTTACAACAGCCTCGACTCAGCAATGTTTTATATCAATTTAATTTATATTTGTACATATGCCTTTTGTTTGATCCTTCTTCTCTGTGATGTTTATTCTCAACATGCAAATGTTAAAAAGATTAGTTTGATCTCAAATTCGAAGTGCTTGTTTCTGAAGTACTTTGGCGTGATGAAATTTCAATTCTGAAAAGACTGAAAATCCTGAAGGCGATATTAACCATATAATCTTCACGTTCACTAATCATCAGCAATGAACCATCTTTACATCATCACGCAGGGACATGTTTCTTCTTTAGCCTTTGTTTATCCAGCTTTCCCAGAGGTTAATTAGATTTCCTTGAATTAGTCAATAGTCGACTTTAAAAAAGAGTTTTTGTATTCCACTTCATCGTGTTGTTTAAGTCTTATCACAACTCGTACCAGTCTTGTAATATATGGACACATTAGTATTAAAGAAAAACGTGGTAAACTAACCATCGTATTTTTATTATGCACCCAAAGCTATCTGAAGGTTTCGACAATTTGCTCCACCAAGCAAAATACTTGCAGCTTCAAACAGACGAGCAAATGAGATCTGATCCTTCTTCGAGCATTTTCAGTAGTAAAAAGACTTGGATTTACTAACTGCAGTGTCCTTGCAAAGAATAGAGCGAACTTCCACAATAGATCTCGGAGGTTCCATGTCTTGCTCTCTTAACGAATTGCCTAGCAGCTGCTGCATCTGTGCTGCAAATGTATCGTCCAATATCTGCAGCCACCAATAATACACATATGAGGTCAAGTCTTAAGAGTCGTACAATCAAAAAATTAATGGCAGTTTCCATAGGGTTCTTACAGAGACAGCAACTCTAGAGCCCTTGTACCAAGCTCTGTTCTCTTTCCTGTTCTCCAAAAAGCTTAAAACAATCTGTCATGCGCAGAAGAAAAATCAGATCTCCAACACCGCAAAACATCACGCGAGACTGTTAGAATAGTTACCTGTCCCATACGATCCCAATATCCTCGGGACAATGCGATGAAGACATTCGTCTCACAAACCGAATGTAGATGGTTCACTGTGTTGGTGAGCTGCTCCTTCAGGTTATGCATTTTGCTTCTGATGTCCGATTCTCCAACACTTTCTTTAGAGTCCTGAAGAATCTTCTTCAACATTGTCGTCTTTTGTAGCTTGCTCTAAAAAAAATCAAAATAACTGATTACAGCACATGCATTTATGCATTTAGTAATGGGATTTAACAAGAGTACAAAACATGGACTCACATTTTCTACCAGTTTTTCGACCACAGCCTGAAGGTAATTTCGAAACTTGGCTCTGAGCATCACTGTCACCTCGGAAAGACGATCTCCAGGAGCGGCGTTCCCAACATCAGGAATGCATGAAGACCACGATTTAAATTGAGCCTCTATTTTTGGCCGTATAACATCAAGCATTCTCTTCATAGAGTTTAGTAGAATGCCCAGCTGCACCAGCAGATAGATAAACTTCTCAGCAAAACAAATCTTCCTTTCACAAAATTTAAAGAAAAGAAGAGTAGGAACATTATGCTCACCTCATCCGGGACTGTATATGCAATCACATTTCTTTTGGTCAGCTTCTGGACATACTTGAAGCTTAACTTCTTTGGAGCCAAGTTTTCTTTGAGAGGTGCTAAGACGTCTGCATACTGCTTCTCCAGAGCTTCCACAATTGCTTTCTCAACATCAGCAATAGCCTAAAGAAACACAGCTTATGTCATTCTATTCACTCCTATTTCTTAAGATCAAAAAATTAATTGCTAATCCGGTAATCCCTGATTATGAAAATCCCTAGAATCCAAATTCGCACCATAGATATACTGAATACACAAGTAAATATTTTCAGAGTTGCGAATCAAAAGGCGTCAAAGGAACAGCTAAAACTTACACTCTCCAGAACAAAGATATATTCCGGCCATCTAGAAATGATAACTTGATACTCTTGAATGGTCTCGTTCAGTCTGGTGTACATTTCATCAACAAATGGGGTTGTTGAATGCTGTGTCCTGACTCCAGACCATTTTACCTGATTAGATGACAGACGAGAAAAGTTAGTTTCTCAATAAAACGTCATAAGCTGAGAAGAATGAAAGACGAGAAAAGTATGGATCAACTTAATTTATATACGAATCCAGAACAACACCCACATCCAGCTATTCACATGAATCATAATTCACACAGTAAATATATCTCTATTTGTGTATTTTTCAGTTAAACTATATATTTGTGTCAAGCCTCAGCTTTTGTAACATATTAATCTTCGCAAAAATACTTTTGCATCTCCACAATAAAAGATAACACATAGAGAATCCATAAATATATATATATACCTTATCAAGTTTGCATGATTCAAGTAATGAAAGACGCCTATCTTGAATCCAAATCATGATATATAGGTGGAACAACTCTTTTGCATCAACACCGCCTTGGATAGGACTGTAAAATGAACCATGAAACCAGTCAAAACAATTGACAAAAAAAAATCAAATAGTTTAAACGACCTACCTAATGTTCCAGCTGGAAAGATCACGTTGAAAGTCTGCAGTTGCAATCACAAGCTCTGCAACTGTTGGTGAAGGACCAGAGGGCGGACATGCAACAAGGAATGCTCGAAGTCTGTTGCTGAGATCAGTGCTATATATGGACGCTGACAGGTTTGGAAGGTCAAGAAAGCTGCATAAAACAATATAGCAAATATTGGTCAATCAACACCTGCACGAAGATGCTATGAGGTGCAGTACACATCTAAACATGTCAATCACATAAATTTTTATACTATAATGGTACAACAGTGTCTCAAATAACACATGAAGGCAATAGTATGGATGAGGCCAATTAGGTATAACCAGAGACTGATAGAAGCTTTTTCTCCTCTCCTTAGCTTCTATCAAATCTCTGGAAAAACTTGGCCATCTAGTTAAGATATTGACAAGTCTGTCTATTGAGTGATAAAAATATTGCCAGTTTAGCACTACTTCGAAACTAAAGAGCTTGTGACAAAGTAACAGTATACTATAGTTGACAAGGGTTGGTCAGCAAAGAATATTTTGGTTGAAGATCTACCTGAAGTCGGATATTTAGGAAAACAGTAGCGTTCAATTATCTTTTGTACCAATTATTTAGAAATAGCTGAATAGAAGACTAACTGAACATGGTTTGTCAGACTAACCTGGGAAGTATATCTTGATTCTGGATCTCAATATCAGTAAAAATTTCATTCTTTACATTCTTGCAGACCATAGTCATTTTCTGGTACGCAGCCGACATTGCAGAAGGATCCCAAATATTGGGATCACTGTTGTTTGTAACATACTCGTCTGTCTCACCCATATGCCTTTTAGATCTCTTCTTTGCTGCTGCCTATCAAAAGCATTGATGCCAAATAGATGAGAAAAACTAACCAATAGTAAGGTAAGGCAATTAAGAGGTTTCATGCTATACCTGGAAGTAATGACAAAGATTAGTCTGATCCTCGGGAGACAAGATATCATGCAGAAGCATGTACAGTTTAACAGCAGGAGTAAGTGCTGGCGCTGGAACTCCTGTTGCAGAACTGACTACATTATTCATTCCAGAGAATGAGGACTCGTCAAGAGATTTGTAGTTCTCGAAGACCAGCTTCAGAATCTGCTCAATTTGGTCCTTGATTTCGTTTAGGATCCGATTCTGTTGAAAGCAAAGAAAAAAAAAGGAGGTTCAGAAGCAGAAAGCGCATGTGTAGGACAAGACTATTATGCTTTCACAAGAACAAAAAAATCAACAGCAAACAGAAATAACTTGGGTGATATGACGTAGTGTTTGATGCTTAAAATTGCTACATGAGCAACTACGTGAAGTCTAACTATGTCATTCACCATTGCATTGCATGCACACCTATGAATACGACGGTGAATAACACAATAATATTGCTAATGTGGTGCAATGAGTCAGGTATTATGATCAAAGTATATAAGCTATCTTTGGAGTCAAATCCTATTCTTGGCAAAGAAAAATAATAGATGACTGCGGATTTACCTCTTGATGACTCAACGCGCTCTTGCCATTTCCTTTCATAATGACAGGCGTTAGCAAGTCATGCACCAATTGGAGACAATCGGAAGTCGGTGTAGCGACATCCATCACATATGACAAGTACCTTAAAGCACAAAACAAGTAAGATAGTGAAAAAAGAGTTATAGCATGTCTTCAAATGACGAGATAGAAAAATAGAAAGTTTGTACGGTATACCTGAGCTTAGTGTAGGTATCTGAAATCCCATAATAGGAGGCAAATTCCCCCAAAAGCCATTTCCATGACCCATATAACAACAAGTTTCTTTGCTGAAACCGTTGCATTTTCAAGGCCACTTCCAGGACTAGGTCATATGCGACTGTTTCCGCAACAGAACCACACTAAAGAAAGAATAAAAAAATTATATACCAAAATTTCAGAGCACTATACAATAACTTTGATATCTGTGTTCGGAGACATAATCTACAGAGGATACACATACTTCAAATGGAGGATGGATTTTCAATTAATTAACATAGAGAGGAGCATGAGCTCTTAGACAACCATAACGCTCCCATCTTTTAATAAAATTGCTAATGAAAAGTCTAAAATCAACAACTCTTATAATATAATATTTACTGGTTAAATCATCTAGTTACTATCAACAAAAGAAGAGTTTGTTGTTGTTACTATCAACAAGGTAAAAGTTGCTCAAAAGGAAATGGAATACTGGAGTGTCTCTAAGACTACTAAAAAGAGATGCCAATCCACTAACAGGAAGCAAATAAAAATAGAGAGCATCAAAGATACCAAATATAATGATAGGTAGCTAACACACCTTCAAATGGCTGTTATCATCAAAACTTGCTGAATAGTTAATATAGAGCTGGAGTTTTCCCACAAGTTGATGTTCTGGCTCACGAAAAACAGACCACCAGCGAAGTTTCTCAGCCTGTATGCATTCTTCATTAGCAGCAATTGAAACGTACTAACATAAAAAAAAACGTAGGTAAAAATTGCTCACCGAATCTTCAGAAAAATTAGCTAGCTGGACAAGCACACGCCCAAATTCCTTCCCGTTTGAATCAAGTATTTCAACAATCAGATCATCTCCATGACTATCAGGAAAGCTGTTGAAATTCCATGTACTTTGTCAGACACCACAGATATGAGAAAGCAACCCAAAGTGGACTTGAGAGAGGGGAAAGAGGAATGTAGAAAGTACATACAAAACATGGTCTTCACCGGATCCGGGTTGCATCATAATGGCCTCATCTTCAGTTAAGCTTTTCAATCTTAACCTACATGAGTATGTTTCTGAATGACAGAACCAAACGGATTATTTATAAAAGTCCTCACAAATAAAAAAACAGAAAAGCAGTGAACTGGGGCAGTATGGATGATATAACTTTCACATACCTTGAACAACATCATAAGACGTTGAACTATTGCGTAGACTTGTGACACCAACTTTCAGGAGACCAGAAACTTGCTTTAAGTACTGTGTACTGGAATGTACATATCCTAGGCTTTGACGTGAAAGAGAAGAACCATTTGCTGGCACACGAACATGGATCTTCCTTAGAGCCCGCCATCCTGAAGATATGCGTGTTGATAAATTGGAAAAGTGAATCCGGATTTTCTCAAACTTTATCAGCGATGGCTTCAAAGATGATATACTACAACCGATCGGAGCATCCAAAACGGTTTTTACACGTCGTACTGCAAAAGTAGACAAGTTTCTGGTTACAGGATGGCAGCCAAAGAAGCAGATGGAATATGGAATTGAAGTTTACCTTGCACCATCATTTTGCCAATGTTTTTCTTGGGTTTTGGTGCAACTCCCTCGTGCGGAGCTTGTGAAGATTGCTTCACCAGCATTTCCTCCTCCGATTGCAAAAGGAGTTGCTTCAACCTGTTTTTCAGTTTAAACCAAAAAATGTTATTCAATAATTGCTTGTGAGGCATGTGGATTTGGACTTCAGTTTGTATAAAGAAATATAAAATGTGTACAAGTAAATAATATACTCACCCGAATGCTTCTCGTAAAAGAGCACACTCATTTTCCAAAAACATGGGAGCCTCCATGCAGCCCTTTGCCCATGCATTAAGGCAAAGGCGTACACATGCATCGTAGGAAACAACAGCATGCCAGGGCCCGCGAGCACTGTAGGGTACACAAAAATATGCGGTAGTGTTTAAAAATAATCCAACTTGTTTACTACACTGATTGAAGATAACACTGGGGTTTGTATGTTTCTATAATAACTTTCTGAAGCAGTAAACACGCTAATCAGATCCTAATTACCTTGCATGAAAATTTGGCAGCCGAGCTGGATGTTGATCAGATGGCCCAAATGACTCGGAAGCAGCACTAGTTCTACAGGAACAGAAGCAAAACGTTACAATGGTTTAGCAAAATTCAGAATTCATTTTAAATAAAAAGCGAAAATAGACGAGAATACCTAGTAAAATGGCCAGTCTTTTTACTTTCTACACAATCTTCTGTTATGGCTTCTGAAACTTGAACGCCTGAAGTCGCTGGTTTGATTTCTTCAGACTCCTCTGCTGCCCCTGAAAATGGAGGAGCACTGGGAATATCGCTGACTTCTTCAGAAGAAAACTTGTCATCAAGCTCCTGCAATATGAAACAACATTATAGAAACAAATCACATCCTTGATGTTCCACCAATTATACAAGTAAAACCGAACCAAGACAAGCAATTCTTATTTGATGTAACATACATTCACTATAAACGAAAACAAAAACAAAATTGCAATTTCATCTTTTCCATATCTATCATCTTATTAGTCATCATAGCTATACGAACGAAGAAAGCTCAATCATAATACGACATCGTATTGGATCTATCAATAATACTCTAGGATCGGAGATTCAACCTTCTCAACGGCAGCTCCACCGTCCGTAATCGGTAAGTGACTTTCAACCCTAGACACACCGCCGTCAATCCTCCTCCCAGTCGCCGCCGCCGGAGGAGAAAACTGCGAGCTAGAAGCTGAATCCGTCGATTCATCCTCTTCCTCCTCCGTATCAGTATCATATCTAGGCTCCGTCTGTCCGCGTGAAGCCACGACGAGAGTGTCTCTGGAGGAGCTCACTTCGGAGTAAGTATAACAAGACGAGTTCCTCCCGTAGCTACGGCCGACGCCGCTGGAGACTCTACTGTTCTCGGGAGACGAATCGAGGGAAACGTCGTCGTTGGAGTTTACACTCATATCGTCTTCGGAAGCAGTGGCGTCAGCATCGGGTATAGGAGCTGAGGACGATTCGTTGCCGTTAAGGACTTTGGGAGCGGGTGATTTCAATCGTTCGCTGGAGATCATGGTGTAGTTGATTGAGGTGAAGGAAGTTGCTAAAATTGAGCTAATGAAGTACTACGAGATTGCAATGGAGTTTACAGATCGAGGCTAGGTTTTGCAGTGGAGGAGGTGAAGAAAGCTTAATCAGGAAGCTTTTCAGGGGGATGAGCTAGTGTGAGAGAGAGAGAGAGAGAGAGAGACGATCCAAATCTGTGAATTTCAAATTGATTTTTGTATTTTTTATTTTTAGTTTTGGAAATCTTTTTGTTACTTTTTATTATTCCAAAAAAATTAGGGAATTCAAATTTGGGAAAGGGGTAGAGAAGAAAGGCAGACCAGTCGGTGAGACACTCGAAACGGCGTCGTTGTGGCCCATGAGCTTGTTGTCGATGGGAGCATAACGGGTAGTAATGACGTGGGAAAGTGATTATTATTAAATTTGTTCTCAAGTGTAACGTTACTATATTTTGTTGATTGTTATATTTAGCTACAAAACAGGTGGTGGTGGGGACAAATCGAGAGATGTCTTGTTCTCTTATGCACGGCAGATCAACCATCTTTTTTGTCAACATATTCCAATTCGAATTTTCAAAGTGGTAAGTGAAAAACTATTCACTTGCTTGAATTGTAATACTAAATATACTGTAATGGAGAAGGTTTGTTGAGAGCATTCGTGACCATTCTTATCTAACTCACATGTGAAGTTGCTTATGCTTTTTATTTCTTTACAGAGATGCAAACAAAAATAACATCTTAACCTGATTGGTTGATGAAATCCTCCACTGTTTTCATTACAATAACACACTTTCCACTTTCTGAAAGAAACTTTATTTCAAACAAGTGCACAACTGTTTCCTGCTCTTTATTGCATTCTTTTTTTTTATTCTTTTCAAAACCATAGTCATGGCAGAAATAAAATAAAGAAAACCGAGAATGTGACTCAATTGAGTTTCGATCATAGTGTTGGGTTTCACTGTGCGTACATGTCATCCACATTGCACTCGCCCAGGAACACTTTGACACTCCTTGGCGATCCGCAGCTTCCTTCAGCTATTAGAACTCTATCATTTGCAGACATGTGCGCTATGATCTTGTATATCATCTCAATCTGCACAATTCAAAAGATAAAACCTTCTGTGATATGTCTATTCAAAAAGTTACTAATGTAAGTTTTATTTCTCAAGGAGTTGGACGTTACTTCCTCAGGAGCATGGCAACGATCAGCTATCTCGTCCAGTGTCAATGGCTCTACTGGATCTTTACAGCTGCAGGCAGAGAAAGAAGGATTAGTATATAAGACCAGTCTCTCTTGACAAAGATTTGAAAAGAGTAACAGACATGGTCTGGTTCTTACCTGGCTTCATTAAGAACTGACAATACACGCTTTTGCAAGGCCAGTACTTCTGCTGCTGCTTTCTTACCAGCTTCCACACCTGAGACCGTTGTTTATTTTTCAGATTCAGTAAACATTTGAGTTGGGATATTACAAAACATTTGGGCAGAATATCTATACCAGGTTGGTGGTAAGCATTTATGTTGACAAGTGAGGCATATAACCCGACCGCTCTTTCATAAAGAGCTATAAGAGCCCCAACAGATCTTGGTGTCACTTCCTCGATGGTAACACTAATGGACTCTCTACCGTTTGCATATAAAGCAGATCTAGTTCCCTGTACAAATTCAAAACAGTTCATCAGTGGTCCATATAACTATCTCCCGCCCTAAGTCGTAGGAAAAGAGATTCTTGAATCAGACCTGTAGCATCCCAAAGAGGTAGTCTCCACAAGTGACACCTGGCTCAAGATCCCAATCATGACCTGGGGGTCTGTCACGTAGCACTTCTATAAAGGTTGCAAAGAAATTGTGCACACCCTCTCTCAGCTGTTGAATGTAGCTAATGAAATTCAACAAATTAATAAATACTGTTGTTTAAAGAGCTCCCTTAAGGAAAATATATATATGAATGAAGAAAACTCACGCGTGCTGATCTGTGCTCCCTTTGTTTCCGTATACAGTTAACCCTTGATTAACCTGCATATTCAAATCACCGCTCCTTGAGATCACAATTGTAATAACATGGTTGAGAAAACAGTACACATTGTTTCAACTCTTCCATGGCAGAGGGGTAACAAATTCAACTCAATCATGCATACACACAAGTAATTAAGTAAGTATCCAAGATCTTCTGACATTTAAAATGCACATGAACTTTCATTCAGGGTCCTGCGGTGAAAGTTGAAGGAAGAGTATGCTTACAGTGTTACCGTCAAGATCAAACTCCTTTCCTAGAGATTCCATGACCAGCTGCTGCAGATACCGGCTAAATAGTAATAAGCTATCCTTGTAAGGAAGTATAACCATATCCTGTAAAAGAAAGAAAGAAAAAAATGAGTTTAAAACATCAATACAAACTCAATCTCCTTGCTAGCCTTAGACGTTCTTGAAAAAGTTGAGGAAAAATACCTTGGAACCAACGCCATCAGAAGCCCAGTACCAACACATTGCTAAGAGCGCTGCAGGGTTATTCTTGAGCTGAAAGAAATTTGCAGGCGAGTCAGAAAACTCAACCATGTGAAACGGTTCATAAATTCATCTTCAATGAAGGAGTTCATACACAAGCTACAACAACTAAGACTTACAGAAGTTGTCCTAGTAGCCTCATCCATTATCCCAGCACCAGCAAGCATCTCTCTAATATCAATCCCCTATACGATGACAGTGCATTAATATACATAAAAGCAACTAATGATCGTCCTAACTTTAAGCTTTTGTACCAATTATTACCTGTAGTGCTGCTGGAAGCAGACCAACCGCAGACATTACTGATGTTCTTCCACCCACCCAGTCGTACATAGGAAACCTAGCTAACCAACCTTCAATTCTCGCCGTGTTATCCAGCAACGAGTTCTATTGTGTTATTGCAACACCCTGTATAAGCCGCATACATCGAGAATATGCTGCTGAGGAACTACAGTTGGGAAGAAGTTGACGCTAAATCATATGCAAATACATATGAAGGTAGTGTCTAATGATCCACGGGAAGCCAGTTTTTACAATCAGACAATATACACTTGTCTCAGTTATTTTCCAGTTCGTAGAGACCTGAGATCAAAACCTGTTTTGCGAAGTTCAGACCAGCGTCACGAAATGCTTTCTGTACTTCCAGTAGTCCATTTCTAGTTTCAGGAGTACCTCCACTCTAGGAAAAAAAAGTCATACTCACCAATATCAGGACCAAGTAAGTATCATATAAACAGTAAGTGCACACAGCTGAATTAAAGTACACACACCTTTGAGATGACAATTACTAAAGTTGAGGCAAGCTCTGGCCCAAGTTGTGCGATCTGATGATCTATTCCCGCAGGGTCGGTGTTGTCAATAAACCTTATCTATCAACAGTCAAAAAATAAAGAAGAGTCATAACAAGTTAACCAAAACAAAAATTGAGACTTTCAATATAGTAGAAAACAAATAAGACTATTTGAATCAGATAAAGCCCAAAGGGACTAGCCAAGAAGCTTAACAACAAGGAAATGTAGTGTTGACTACAATGAGAACAGCGTCAGATACCTTCAACGGAGGATTATCAGGAGCCAAGGCCTCAGCAACAAACTGAGGTCCAAGAGCTGAGCCTCCAATGCCTACAGAGAGTATCTGAGTAAAACGACCCACAGTAGAAGATGGTGGCTTTATCTGTCAAGCAAGCAAGCAAACAAGATTCAAACAGTGAGCTAAGTAAAGACTCTGCATTGCAAGGCGAGATCGAATAATAAACCTTGCCAGAGACTATGTCATCAGCGAAACTACAGATCGAATCAAGAGTGTTCTCGATCAACGTCTTTAGACCCGGCCTAGGAGCGAGACCAGAGTTCCTAAGCCAGTAATGACCAACCATCCTCCCTTCGTCTGGATTCGCTATAGACCCTTTCTCAAGCTCCTCCATAGCCTTAAACGCAGATTTGAATCTCTCCTCCATTTCGACCACGAACTCGTCAGTGAACCCGACGCGGCTGACATCGAGGTACAGTCCAATGTCCTTCTGCTGGTATAGCCAGTCGAGGTAGCGCTTCCAGAGCGCATCTGGGTCTTTGATGAGCTCCTTCTTGGCGGCGGCGGCGGCGGCATCAGAGTGAGAAGTGTCGGCGCGTGACGCGGAGAGAGTCAACGGTAGGAGTGTTGTTGGTTTGGAGGTGTGTGGGAAAGAGAAGGAGTCTCCTCTGGTCGTCGGAGACGTGAATGCTTTAACGGTGGACTGTTTGAGAGAAGGAGAAGAAGAGTAGAGGGTTGAGAGAGAGGCCATCTCGGAGACAGCGATGTTTACGAGGGAAGAGAGAAACAGAGAGAGGGTATATTTGGTTTATTCGGGGTATCTTTTTGAGTTTGTGTGTTTTCGGTAGTGTTTTTAAAACCGGACTGACCCGATGGTTGGACCGGATTCGACCGTGAACCAGTTATATAGCCGGGTTGGTCTAGTAATTGGTTCGACCATGAACTGGCCATATAGCCGGATTATATTTCAAAATTATTAAACCAATAAAAACCACTAAAACTATCAAAAATCTATAAACCATCCATATAAACAAGAAACTAATTTATATTTATAATATTTTATGTTCAAAATTGATTTATATTTTAACTATCCATCATGTTTACTAATATTACTTTTATATTTACATACTAAAAAATATTAAACCATATTATTGAACTAGGTTTGATCCGGTCGAACCATATTGAACCGTGACTCAAAATATTTCCGGTTCAGCTTCCGGTCCAGTTTTAAAAATTTTGATATTTATTTGAGGAACCAAACCAGTGAAGAGAGATGAGTTTTGTCCTTTGGTGGAAGCGAGCGGTTCTGCTTAGATTACGATTCATGAGCTATACGACTCTATACCGATGCTTGAATATCTACCTCTGGACCTTGGCATCATATTATATTTTGCATGTGGCCCCGCCGTTTCTATAACTAACGCTTGAATTCCACATAAAATAATGTGGAGGTGGTGAGACCAAATGATTTTTGATTTCTATTAGATTTGCGATAATAATATATTTAGAGAATGTGAGTTTTATAGCTCGATCGAGTCAAATTTTGCCGAAAACTATAGTGTTGTAACCCCATTCGTCTCTAACCATGCCAAGAAATATATTTATCCATAGGACCGTGTACTCAAAGATCTATTGGAAATTCCAATTTGGAATAGTTAAACAAGCGTGAAGATATTCACAGAACAAAGTTGGATGAGTTCCAACCAGATATCAGTGTAACATTGTAAGAGGAACACCTTTTTTTTTTGTCACAATGTAAGAGGAACACCTTGAACTCAAAAGAAACCAAGAACTTAACCAAACTCGGTAAGACATAGTACTGGTTTAGCTGTCTCACAGCAACTTCATTCACTAATTATCAAAAAGTTTTTTAAAATTATAAAAAAAAACTTTAATCAATTTCATAAACACAGATCCTCCCAGATCCACAAGGTTAAAGTTCGATGGGAGGATTTGTATATCCTAAATCAGAGGGGGAACTCGGAATTAGCATCTTAGGTATTCGTTCTAAGTTTGATATGACGCCTATTTCATATGAC
>NC_027748.1:11835248-11902398 GCF_000695525.1 Brassica oleracea var. oleracea
TTCCGAGGAACCCCAATTTTGTGTATCATCCTCGGAATTTCCTCGGAAATTCCTCGGTATATTCCGACGATTTCATTTTCCGTCGGAATGTCCGTCAGAATACCGCTGTTTTCTTGTAGTGATATACTGTGGTGCCAGGTTTATCTCACCAGCTACGGAAAAGAAATTTAACAAGAACCAGCCCTTGTCTATAGTCGAAAAAAAACTACGGACATCGGTTCAGAACTTATTAAATTCAAAAGAAAAAAGAATGTAACAAACTTAAAGATGTATATTCTATTATACCAAAAAAAAAACAATGATTAATGGAACAATTGGAGTACGAATGACAGTTAAGTTGAACACGTTGCACTGACAAGGTCAAAAGATAGAAGAAAGTTGGTCATTAATACCATATTAACAATATACCAAACTTAAATTTTTATATACAAGTATGAATGAGCTGTACAAGTATAAAGCTGAGCTGCACATCTAATATTAGTGTTTTCAAATTCTCTTGTTCAAGTATGAAAACAATGTTAGATTCAGAAATAAAGAATGTATTTAGTATTTCGTGATTTGTCACATAAGAGCAACTTCAACAGTAAAACCGATGAAGGTTTCTAAAAGAAAAACAAAAATTAATATTATAATGTATTTATCTTTTTAAAACGGTTGAAAAGTTATAAGAGTGACATATGTTATTTTGTGGTGGAACCGAGTTCTTAAAATGTAGAAACAAGAACCTTTCATGTTTTTCTCTCATATTTTTCTTATTTTTTGTTTTACTTTTAATTGTTAGAACTCTTTTCCATATACACCGTTTGAGTTGCTCTAAGAAGTATAGTTGTATGCTGCAGAGCAGTTAGATTGTCATTTTATTAATCTAAATAGAATGAAATATTAATTCCATCAATTCCATAACTATTCAAAGTAATTAAAGAAAAAAAATATTTTTTTCATAATTATGATTTGGAATAAAAGGAATGAATATATTACATTTTTAACCAATTATATCCATCTTATCCCATCAAGATTTATTCCTTGAATTCTATTTCATGTTACCATTTACATCAGTGCTGTGCTGCCGCACGAGGAATGGGCCTGACACGAAAATGCGCAGGAAAAACGAGGGCATATACTAATTGTGGCTTAGAGAAGTTAAACATGCTGACGTCATTCATATAAGCAAAATAAGGAGGAGAAAGAAAAGAAAAAAGAGGAAAGGAAAACGAAAAGAGACAACCTAAAAATTTTCTTTTATAAAAAGCTATCGTTCATCGGAAGAGACGACGCTCGCTCGCTAGCCTTTTTACTATTCTGTAAATCAAAATCCTTTTCGGCAAGCGATTCTCTGGTACTGTTTTCAGGTTTTCGAAATCGATTTCCTTCTTCTGGCGTTTTCATCCGGAGAAAGCGCCGGAGGTTTGGGGATAAACTTTTCAAATGACACAACGGGTCTACCAAGCCTGGAAAGGAAGCAATGTAAGGCTCTTTCGTCGTCGAACGATTTGACCCTTTATTTTCTTAGTGTTTTTCTCTTATGGGTATCCTCCAAAATCGATTCTTTCTGCTCTGAAAATGCTTGTGTTCTTAGTTGATTTTTGCGAAGTTTATCTACAGGGAGGTGGGTTACTATGTAGCCATATAGTCTTAGTTACGCAAGTGTAAACCAATGATGCAAAGTCTAAATCTTTTTTTTTTTGAGTATCATTAGTTAAAATATGTGCTTCATATGCTAAAAGCATGTAATCGTAATGGCTTTATGGGTTTTGAATTAAACTACATTGGAGTATTAGTGGTTGTTTGGATTCATAAGCTATGTGTATGTTGGTTTTAATGGTTTCACTTAGAGCTGGATTTTAGCACAGTCTTGTCTCTTCTATATGATCTTTGATTTGCTCTGTTCTCTTGTTCTATTTTGCAGAAGTTTATCTTTGGTGGGAGAGTGATATTTGGTCCAGATGCTAGATCAGTGCCACTTACCGTGCTGCTTATCCTGGTTCCAGTTGTTTTATTCTGTGTGTTTGTAGCTAGGCATCTTCTCCATGAGTTCTCTCCCCACAACGCTGGATACGCTATCTTGGTGGTGCCGATTCTGTTCACTATCTATGTAAGTCTTCTCTGGTGCTCATCTGATAGCCACATCTCATTTGATGTCTTTGTTTTACACTTGATTTTTGTTTGCTCGTTGTTCATTTGGGTTATAATCAGCATTCAATCGGCATTTTAACACAATCTTATAAAAAGCCTCAGATTTTTTTTGATTGATTGTTGAAAAATGACTTGATTATACAATGCAGTCATGTAGCATAAGATGTTTCGTAACTCTGGCTTAGAAGTTAAAACTCCTGTTCTTTCACTTGTTGTGTGGGATTCAATATTTTATATTTTTTGCTTTGCTGAATCATGTGGTTTGGTTGTGATAGGTGTTTATCCTCCTATCTTTCACATCTGCAAGAGATCCTGGTATTGTCCCTAGAAACTCGCATCCACCAGAGGAAGATCTACGCTATGAGACAACAGTATCAGCAGATGGAAGACAAACACCTTGTGTTCAAATTCCTAGGACGAAAGAAGTCATCGTTAATGGCACCACCGTTAGAGTCAAATACTGCGATACCTGCATGCTTTACAGGCCTCCTCGTTGCTCTCACTGTTCCATTTGCAACAACTGTGTCGAGCGCTTTGATCATCACTGCCCCTGGGTGGGCCAATGCATTGGACTGGTAAGCTCATTCACTTTGAAAGAGATGTTGTTCATTGTTTTTATACTGAAAGCATATTCACTTTGAAAAATCTTTACCTTTTGGCAGAGAAACTATAGGTACTTCTTTATGTTTGTTTCTTCGGCAACTCTTCTCTGCGTGTATGTGTTCTCCATGTCGGCTTTTTACATCAATATTATAATGGAACATCAACGCGGAACCGTATGGATGGCTATGAGAGAATCACCTTGGGCGGTTGCGCTGATGATCTATTGCTTTATTGCCCTGTGGTTTGTTGGAGGCCTCACAGGGTTTCACTCGTACCTCATTGGTACCAACCAGGTCAGTTTCACTTGCAATCATTGCTACCATCTTCTGTTATTATCTTATGCAAATTGTGAGTCAACTTATAGCAAATGCTGCGCAAATTTTGCAGACAACGTATGAGAATTTCCGGTACAGACCAAACAGCAGAACCGTGGCCTATAACCGTGGGTGTGCAAACAATTTCATGGAGGTGTTTTGCACGAAGGTTAAGCCCTCAAGGAACAACTTCAGAGCCTTTGTCGAAGAAGAACCTCCAAGAGTTGTTACTCTACCAACCATCGTCACCAATATCAACAAGCGATCAGCCGAAGCAGAGGATGAGATCGGGAGCCGGAGACAGAAAGTGGAAGACGATCTAGACATTGGGGACGATCTTATGAACTTATCACAGCGGTGTAATCCAGCAGAGGCCAGCAACGACCAACCTCATCAGACTTTGGACATTGACCAATTGGCCCTTGGGGTTGCTGATAGAGCAGCGACGATAAGGACAGAGACAAGGCATGGGAGCTGGGGAAGAAGAAGTGGGAGCTGGGATATAGCAGCAGATGTAGCTAATTCTAATGTCCGGGAGAGTTAAAGCTAATTGCAAAGGGAGGAAGATGATGATGATTGCTTTTGTTTTTAATTGCTCCAAACATTTGGGGGGTTTCTTTTAGGACAGAAGTGGGAAGATCTGATTTGGTTTTGGGGATTTGCCAATCAGTTCATGTAATCTTTGAGTGTATTATTCCCCTTACTATCTTCCTTTCGTTTCCTTAAATATGTATTGTGTTGTTTTCTTGATCTTATGAGAAGTTGTTATTATATCTGAATTGGAAACTTCAGAAAGAGAAGAATCACATTCGGTTGGAACCTCCTCCACCCTCTCGGCTGATATGTGTTATAGGTTTTAATGCATAGTAGAAGATCCTTCTCAGATATAAAGAGTGTATTGATGCATCTTTTGAAAGTTTGTTATGGGCTATTGATTGCTTGAAGAACGTCCTTCATTTCGACTCTTATCATTTTCACAAGTGAAGACCATAATCTGGTCGCTGCAGTCTCAAAATCTTTCTCTTGGCCATCCCTTAGATTTCAAACTGACAAGATTATCTTATGCTTCATGTCCTTTTGGACTGGAGTGTGCATTTCCACTCCCGTGAAGGTATTAAAGGTGCTTATCTCATTGCTGATAGTGTGATCAAAGTGGATCGGTTCCAATCTTATATTGCAAGGGGTTATCCCTTATGGTTAAGGCATATTTTTTTGTTGAGCCTTTCCTTTTTTTTGTTAGATTGGTTTTGATCCTTTGTTGTGTCACCTTTGTATCCTCCATTGATGTTTCATCCTTGTATCCTTCCTTTTCATTAATGAAAGTGTTAAAAGAAAAATATCTGAGTTGATGATATCTGGCATAACTCTCTACCTTAAAACTCATGCTGTGTAGCTCAACCAAAATCCAGTTCTATCAGTTTCTCTTACATACAGCATACAAATGTGTGACAAAAGAAATACAAATACAACCCACCTTAAGAAGGGTGTGGCACGTGCCCACGTACTGATTATATAACTTTTTGTGATCTTTAAAACCAGAAAAAAATATCTAGTTCTTTTGGCTTAAGTAGCTTTATGTGCCCCACCTAATTCAAGTTCAAAGCTTTCTTAAAACCGTCACTGCTTTTTTTTTAATAATTTTTATGTTTCCTTTTCTTTATGTTACCTAAAATTATTTTTTGTTTTCTCAAAATTTTACACACTTTTGTTACCATTTCATACAATATTTTCACTTTTTTTTCTTTTTTTTTGCTACATAAAACTATTCTTTTTTTTATAAACTTTTTTTTTCTTTTGAATACTAAATTTTCCATAATAAAAACTATAATTTATTCGAATTTCACTCTTAACACTTATTACTTTTATTTTAATTTTTCAATACTTAGATTAATAAAACTAAAAGGAATATAACTATTATATGCAGTATATAATTTATAACACTACTTAAAAAGAAGATTTAAAATTATGAAAGTTAATTATCAAAGAAATATGAAAATTATTATTTCTTTGTATGGTTCATTTAAAATAAGATGTAACATTTTAGTGACTAATGTAATTTTTTACAAAGAAATAATAAAGTCTAAACAAAGAAATAATAAAATTTAATTCGCTAAATTATTTAATGTTTTTATTATATATTTTTATTGTGCCACACGTTACATTATTTTTCAGATTTGCCCCTGACCAGGGGCAGATCCACCTTAGAAAGGAGTGTGACATGTGCCACATGCTGATTATATAACTTTCTTGTGATCTTAAAAACAGAACAAGATATCTAACTTTTTTGGCTTAAGTGGCTTCATGTGCCCCACCTAATTCAAGTTCAAAACTCCCTTAAAACCGCCTCTGTTCTCTTTTTTAATAATTTTTTTTGTTTCCTCTTCTTTTTGTTACCTAAAACTATTTTTTTTCTCAATTTTCTACACACTTTTGTTACCATTTCATACAATATTTTCCTTTTTTTTTTCTTTTTTTTGCTACATAAAACTATTCTTTCTTTCTTTATAAACTTTTTTTTAATACTAATTTTTCCATGATAAAAAATATAATTTATTTGAATTTCACTCTTAACACTTATTACTATTATTTTAATTTTTCAATAATTAGATTAATAAAACTAAAAGGAACAAAGTTTATAACTATTATATGCGGTATATAATTTAAAACATTACTTAAAAGGAAGATTTAAAATTATGAAAGTTAATTATCAAAGAAATATGAAAATTAATATTTATTTGTATGGTTCATTTAAAATAAGATGTAACACTTTAGTGACTAATGTAAACTTTTACAAAGAAATAATAAAGTTTAATTCTCTAAATTATTTAATATTTTATTGTACCACACATTATATTATTTTTTAGATCCGCCCCTGACCAGAGTCAGACCCACCATAGGAAGGGGTGTGGCATGTGCCACATACATACTGATTATATAACTTTTTGTGATCTTAAAAAAAGAACAAAATATTTAGCTCTTTTGGCTTTAACTAGCTACATGTGCTCCACCTAATTGAAGTTTGAAGCTCCCTTAAAATCATCTCTGCTCTCTTTTTTAATAATCTTTATGTTTTCTCTTTTTTTTGTTACCTAAAACTTTTTTTTTTGTTTTCTCAAATTTTTACACACTTTTGTTACCATTTCATATAATATTTTCTCTTTTTTTATGTTTTTCTTTTGTTTTTGCTACATGAAACTATTCTTTCTTTCTTTATAAACTTTTTTTTTTGAATAGTAAATTTTCCATAATAAAAACTATAATTTATTCGAATTTCACTCTTAACACTTATTACGATATTTTCATTTTTCAATACTTAGATTAATAAAACTAAAAAGAATAAAGGTTGTAACTATTATATGCAGTATATAATTTATAACATTACTTAAAAGGAAGATTTAAAATTATGAAAGTTAATTATCAAAGAAATATGATTTTTTTTTGTATGGTTCATTTAAAATAAGATGTAACACTTTAGTGACTAATGTACATTTTTACAAAGAAATAATAAGTCCAATTTGCTAAATTATTTAATATTTTAATTATATATTTTTATTGTGCCACAGATTATATTATTTTTTAGATCACCCTGACAAAGGGCGGACCTATCTGGTGTGACATGTGCCACATACTGATTATATAATTTTTTGTGATCTTAAAAACAGAAAAAAATATCTAGATCTTTTGGCTTAAGTGGCTTCATGTGCCCTACCTAATTCAAGTTCGAAGCTCCCTTAAAACTATCCATGCTCTCTTTTTTAATAATCTTTATGTTTCCTCTTCTTTTTGTTACCTAAAACTATTTTTTGTTTTTTCAATTTTCTACACATTTTTGTTACCATTTCATACAATATTTTTCCCTTCTTTTTTTTTGCTACATAAAACTATTCTTTCTTTCTTTATAGACTTTTTTGCTTTTGAATACTAAATTTTCCATGATAAAAACTATAATTTTTATTTGAATTTCACTCTAACACTTATTACTATTATTTTAATTTTTCAATACTTAGATTAGTAAAACTAAAAGGAATAAAGGTTCTAAGTATTATATGCAGTATATAATTTATAACATTACTTAAAAGGAAGATTTAAAATTATGAAAGTTAATTATCAAAGAAATATGAAAATTATTATTTCTTTGTATGGCTCATTTAAAATAAGATGCAACACTTTACTGACTAATGTAAAATTTTTAAAAAAGAAATAATGAAGTCCAATTCGTTAAATTATTTAATATTTTAATTATATATTTTAATTATATATTTTAATTATGCCACACATTATATTATTTTTTAGATCTCCCCCAGAATACAACACTGTGTAAAACAAAATAAAATAACCTTTGTTTTTCTATGATATCCCCTATATATTAAAAGAAAAGCATTTGTCACTAATGCGTTCACACTATATTCGTTCACACTATATTCGTCACGTTATAGTTTCACATCGATTTCAATTTGAGTATGCTTACGCGTCGGCCTCACAGACATTTAACAATTAATGTGTTCACATACTAATTTTTTCAACTCCACCGCAAATAATTTAATGTGTTCGCACTAATTTTTTTTTAATCATGTCATTTTTAGTTCCTACATTTTTAACATTTGTATTAGTGAATTGAAATTTTCTTCGTACAACTACTAAATAATATCATTTTAAAAGAAATAAATTACAAAATTATTAAGATTTGCATCAACTAAAATGTTGGAATGAGAATGTTTTATAAATTGAAAGTTTCGTATCTTGCCTAACTTAGCATGGTTGAGGCTTACGCACACGATGACAACAAATAATTGTGATTGATTATGAATTAAAAAAAACTAAGGTAAAAAATACCACACACAAAGTCGGATATTTAGTTTAGTCAAATATTGTTTTTCTTTACAGAGTTTTCATATCAGACAAATAATTAGAATAATAATCAAATTGCTAAAAAACAATCAGAAATCAGAAAATATTTAAAAGAAAAGAAAATTCGTGAATCGATTGAGAAATAAAATTAAGGTGCCGAGTGAAGAGTTCACATTATTTTCCACGCAAATCTAACACTTTTCACTTGATTTTATCGTGTTTTTATTATATGTACCAACAAAAATTTATAAGAAAATACACGTTATTGGTTATAGACTACGTCAATTTTGCAATATGCCCAACAATATTAACACGACGCCATCCATTTTTATTGGTATTCTTAAAGTATGGTCCAACAATTATGTATTTTAAATAAGCCTAAAATATTTGTTTTACGTTTTTTATTTTAGTAGAAGAAAGTAAGTCTGGATAAAATATATGGGTCCGAAGAACCGAACCGAACTAGATTTGAAAGTAATACTAAACACAAAATAAAACTTATTAATTACTCATATGGATCTAAAAGTTTAATATTCATACCTGAATTTGATCCAAACTAAAATATTTTGGATACCAAAAGTATCTAAATCACAATTATATACTTAAATATGTTAATTATTTTAAATTTTATATCTATTAGATGTTCAAAAATATATAAAAATTATCAACATAGTCGCACGTAAATATAAAAAATAACAGAAAATGTTCAAAATACTGAAAATATTTATTTATTCTCCATCCAAATATTTAAATTGAACCACTCCCTATGTTTTAATTTTAGTGGCTTTTAAGATTTTTGCACATAAATTAAGAAAATATAAATTTCTATACAATTTATCTTGGCTTTTAAGGTGTTTGCACATGGATTAAGAAAATACAAATTTCTATACAATTTATCTTGGTTGCATAAAAGTATCATTAAATGAAACTAATTCAACCAATAAAAAAAATATTGTATTTTGTAATTGGTAACAAAGTTCAAATGATATTATTTTTTTTTCTAGAATAACAATAACATAAATTATTTTGGAACAAAATTTATTTCTCTAAACACCACTTAAAGTGATACAGAGGGAGCAATTATTATTTAGTCTTTCATTATTCAATTTTTTATGTTTTATATTATTTGATTTTTTGATTTTGAGGATTTATGTATATTTGATTTTTTTTAAATACATAATTAAAATGGGTATCCGAACTCGAATCCGAATCGAACCCGCAATGATTCAAACCAAATTCAAACCAAAATTTATAAATATCCGAATACGATTTAAATTTTTAACTCTGAAAATCAGAAATCTGAATAGATTAACTGAATTTCGAACATATATAAGAATGTCCACCCCGAAAAAAAGATAGACAACAAATCCCTTAGTACAACGTATAATAAATAATCCAATAAACTATATCACTCTGCGCACGGTGCGGATTACTATCTAGTGTATAGTATAATGTATGTCAAATAAAACTTCAGTGAAATGTGTTAATATTTAGCTTATCATATTAGATTAGATCACTTCTTTTCTATGATCACCAAGGACCTCAACACTTGTCACGACATAGCTCAATTTTCTAAACAAAGAAAGAGGATCATAGGCGTTTTTTTCGTTGACTAAATCTATACAAACCACATACTATTAACATAGGTTCTCCAAATTTAGCAAATATAAGCAAACTTTTAGTAAAAACCTTACGCATTTTACATCAATTCTTAATATATTAGTTTCCAAGAATATCAAACGTCCCTGACCAAGCCCTAGGTGTACTTGTATATATACCCACGTCCTCAGTTTATAAAAGAAAATCAACATATAGAAAACTGAATAACAACCGGAAGAAAAAAGAGAAAAAAATAAATAAAACAAAACTTCCGACGCAAAGAAAATGGCAAAGTTCTCAGTTCTGTCCACCTTCGCCGCGGCGGCAATTACGTTGCAACTACTCCTAGTTCCAGCTTCAGCCTCTCCTCAAATGAAATACATTGACGCTATCTGCGATCGCTCCCACGACCAAGATTACTGCGTTAAAACATTGACCACCAACCCCCCTACGGCTGCTCCCATTGGCCTGGTACTCATCTTTAAACCAATGTCTCTTTGTTTGCGTTAAATCACAGAAGAAATTTGCGTTTGAATTATGGTTTAGTCAGTTTATTTGGTAGTCCGGTAACATGTAATCCGAAAATCTTCTAGCATTAGTCGAAAAACATTTTAAACAGACAATCCGACAATGTGATACCTTTTTTCCACACTGTAGCATCTAGTGTGTTTATACCGAAGCTGGCCGGATTAACTAGCCGCATATATAAAAAAAAAAGAATATCATGTTTACTTAATATGTTTCTATTGCTTCAAAAATACAACTGCATATGCTTTACGTGTGAAAGAGCTTAAATGAGAATGATCATTAGTATTGATACTAATAAAATCTCTTTATTATCTCCAGAATCCACTGGCCGAGGCCGTGATGGCGCTCACCATAGCCCACGCCGAGAAGACAGCGGCTTTCGTGGCTGAGACGGGTAAGACTGATCCAACGTTTACGGAGTACCACAAGGCCTACTTAACCGTGGTGGCTGATCTCAAGAGCGCAAACGTGAAGCTCAAGGAATCCCCTGACACTGCTCACTACGACGTTAGGTCTTCGACCGACCAGATGAAGCGCGTGGAGGGATTAGTTGCCAGCAAAAATGACCAGGCTTCAACTACTCTCAAGGAAATGACGGTGCAGATGGAGAAACTTCTTGATCTTGCAGCTAGTGCCGCCGATGCTGTGGACGATGATGATGAGAACATCCACCGTCGCGTCTGATTTTAAACCGGTCCGGTTTCGTTTTTTTTGTGTTCACAATACAAAATATAATAAATAAATGAATATACATATACACACACACAAAATGTGTTGTGATAAACTAGTAATTAAGTTTTTGAAATATTTGCAGAACTAATGTTGTCAATATTTTTGGCATATATAAAGAGTCTGCTGTATGATCTTTTTATAAAAATAAATATAAATCTGATTTGTATCAATTGTTGGAAAATCCAAAAGCGAACAAAGATTAACAAGACATCACCTGGTACAAACATATTGACTTTTGTAAGCTTTAGGAAAAACATACTGAGTTTTGGAAAACCCCACAAGAAAAAGGTCTTACAAAACACGGAACTGAAATAGAAATCTAATCGTTGGCCAAATTAAGACTTAAGAGATAAGATGAATCTCACCTAAGCTTATTGAGTAAAGTGGCAGTTGAAGCTCATCCTTGGTTGTTGTCTGGTCGATCTGGAAAATCGGCCTAAAGATTGATCTTCTTTGAAAATTGTGTTGTTTCTTTTTCAGGAAAATAAATTGTGTTGTTTCTAGCTTAGCGAATATAATTCCTAGAATTAGAAACTTTCACCTTTTTTATTCTTAGTAACATCAAGTTTTGAAGCTGTTAATACATAGTTCAAATTTATAAATTATTTATTCACGTAATTATTGAAAATTTCAATTTTCATAAATTAGTCCATCTTCTATAGATTTCGCGGTTTCTTCTAATATTTTTCTTACGAAATCAGAAAAAATTGCCTATGAACCAGACAAGGCAATATTTATTAAAATTGATTCGAACTTTCTGGATTTAATGTAAATATAAAATAAAATCTAAATCAGTTAAGGCAAATATCTGATTGTTTAGGGGTTGTTACTCAAACTAAACAGTTTCAATATGTTTAGGTCAACTGATTTTTTTTCTCTGAGTATGACTTTTTGAAATATGTTAATATTATTCATTATTCAAAAGATGTGGATTCTATAAGAAAATGGTGTGAAATCAATAGAGTTGAACCTATATGAGTTGAAAGAATCGAAAATCTTAATTAATTTAATGGAAAATGGCTATAAAGTACGGTCGAACCGCACAGTCTGTATTCTACTTACAAGGTCTATAGATGTCATGCAATTCTGCGAGATTTAATGTAGACTTTGGAGGTTCGACCGCAGAATCTACTTAGATTCAAGAATTTTTGTATCATTTAGACAATACTTAGTAATGAGATTCACATATTTGACAGAAAAAAGTATGACCTAAACTTTGTAAATATTATGAAATTCTACGTGACTTATGTTTGTGTATGTTTTCGATAAATAAAAATGCAAAAAGTGTTTTAGAAGAATCTTAAAAATTATCGTTTCTACTTTAGCACCATCTTAAAAAATATTCGCAAGATCCAATGTAGAGATTCAATTCGTATTATCAAACTGATGCAATCAATCATGTCTACATACAAGTATACAACTGAGTTTAAACGGCTAATTAAAAGAATCGCAAGCTAGCTTGTGCATACAAAAATATAATATACGAAAATTGTTATTTTCAATCTTCCTAATTTTACATTTTAGTTAGTACCAAAACTATATATCCGATACTTTAAATTGACAAGAAACCCTTGAAACTTAAAATCCTTAAAATTTTATTAAATCTCTAAAATATTATGGATAAAAAGAACCCCAATACCAGGGTAATTTGATATGTTTATATCAAACCGTTACAGCGATTAAATGAGGTCTATCTATTAATGGGGGTTGTGTCGTGATGTGAAAGAGACAAAAGAGTGAGAGGTTTCAAAGCAATGCTCAACTAGGCTGGGCATTTTAACCTGGACCCGAAGATCCGAACCGGAACCGACCCAAAAATATCCGATCTGGAACCGGACCGAAAATGTACAAGTCCCTTTTGGATCTAAATTTTTTTTACCCGAAAGAACCGGAACCGAAAAGAAACCGATCCGAATAGATCCGGACCCGAAAAGAACCGACCTAAATAGACCCGACCCGATAAAAACCGATTTGTACCCGACTTAAAAACATGTATATCTAAAACTATGATGTTTTGTGTTCTATTTTATATATATTATTTTATGATTTAGTTGAAATATCTTTTGTGGACAACATTTGTTATTATTTTTTCACATGTTTTAAGTAATATAAAGTTTTAAAATGTAAAATTTAGAGTTTTAAAATGTTTTATTTTAATTATTAATAATTTTATTTAAGCTGTTTTGTAAAATTGTAGATATATATGACAAATATTCAACTAAAATTGATGGAATTGGGTATATCATGTCATTTTCAGATCCTAAATATCCAAACCCGACCCGGACCCGATATGGACCCAAAAAATTACAGGTATTTTATGGGTATTTTAATTATAGACCCGGACCCAAGAAGAACCGACCTGAACCCGAACCAAAAATTTCTAAGTACCTATTGGGTCTAAATATTTAGGACCCTCCGGACCCAAAAAGAACCAGTCCGAACCTGACCCGAAGATCCGAACGCTCAGTCCTATGCTCGACAGAAAAAAGTGAACATAAAAGGAAAAAAGAGAGAAGACGAGTTAATGTGATCAGCGGTGAGTTTTGGTAAGATAGCGATGAGAAGGTGACAAATGTGAATTCATTCCTCTCTCTCGTCATTTTCTGCATCAAGATGGATTCCATCATGTCCATTCAAAATCATTGGTTTAATTTTTAGCATATTCCTTTTGGGATTTATTTTCGAACTACATAGCTGTATGTATTCATTTAAGATTTCCTTTTTATTTTAATTTAGTTACAATAATAAGAAGTATTAGAATCTAATCAAGGATCATGAAAATGTATTAAGAAATTGTATTCTTCACCTAGTTTCGTCTTTATGGTCACTTGATTTGGTTGAAAACCTTACTTAAGTTCACATAACTGTATAATAGTTTCTTTTATATTATGATTCATATAATCTCTTTAACCAAAGTCAGGATAAGATTAAATTTAACTCTCTTAACCGCAAAGAACTAAAGAAGCTACAAATATGTTACTTAAGATGTAGCAACTGCTAGCTCGAATATTCTAATTGACATGGGATTAAGGCAATGCAGAATGAACTTGTCCATATGTTCGGATATTCATCTAGTACGTACTAATAAAGTGATATTCATATAGTATTATTAAAGTGGCAAGAGCTTATATATTGATTACCAAAGTTGGTTTGGTTTACAAAGACTCAAACAGCTTAACAGTCTAAGACACTATAGGGTAAAATTACTTGGTATACAACTAGCAACTTAGGCTAGAAAACACCTTACTTTGAGTACACTGAATATCAGTTGCATCATAAGTAACTTTTATCAACTTAACCATTCGAACAAAAGTTGAATATATCACAATGCCTCCTAAACGGCTAAACCGTCCCAAAGTAGCAGATTAATTAATTATCTAAAAGAAAAAATCATGTCCGGAAGTACAAGTACTTACAAAAAAAAAAGTCATTACCGACAACAACAAAAAAAGAAGCAATGATGATCTCTTGTGCTTAAATCATACAAGAAAATTTAGGGTTTCTTACCAAGAGAGTTCTTGTTGTTATGCATCCAAATCTTAAGCACTTGTCTCCTAACACCAGTTTCCGCACAGAACTGCTCAACCGCCGCGTCATCATGCTTCTGAATTCTCCACCCCAACCTCTCCGCGAAGGCTAACATCTTCTCCTTCTGCTCCGCCGTGAACTTCGTTCTAAACCTCTTAGCCCTGGTTCCGCCGCTGCTGCTCGGATTTGACGTATCCTCCTCGTCCCCAGAGGCCGCAGTAGGCCTGTAAGGCTGCCCTGCCGCCGCCGGAGACGTTAGATGAAGGTATCCTGGCGGCGGCAGCTGAGGAGGACGGTTGTAGTACGTTGGAGCCCTGTAGGCCCTGCCGCTCATGATTTCGGTTTCCTTCCGGTGGAAGTTGCGGTGGCAGCCGCAAGCTGCACACTTGAGAGCGTCGAGTGAACCATCTTCACCTGAAGGCATGAACTCGCAGCAGCCGTCCACGGCGTGGCCGCCGATGTTAACGGCATGATTCTTTAAGCACTCTCTGTACCTTATCTTCGACCCTCCAACACTTTTTCTACTTCCTCCGCCACCACCTCCGCTTGAGGTTGCTCCCTCGCCGCTCAGAGAGTCGTAACCTCCGGCGGGGTTAACACCTGACATCTCCATTTCTTCTTCTTGCTCCTCAAAGTTCATTTTTCTTTTCTCTCTCTCTATCCCTCTTTATTTTTTAATCCTTCAACGTCACAAGAGACATCTGTACAGTTAAATTGTATACTTAAAAAACTATTCTGGGGACCAATAATTCATGAGGGTTAAGAGTACAAATAATGAAAAAGCATAGTTATAATATATGTATATAATTTAATCTAAGTGAAAAGATGAAACTATGAAGATAAGAGAGAGACGATGAGAGTGTGGTCAACAATTCGCAAGCCTGCCGCTTGGTAAAAATTAGCCTCAACTTTTTAAGTTTTTATTTTGTTTTAGCATATTTGTCAAGTATATATATAGTTTCATAAAATAAATAAAATAATGGGTTTACTGAAAGTACAGTTTATATCATAAATAAACAAAAGTTTGTTCTGTTGTTAGATTAATTTAACTATATAAGTGGTGGGTTTGAGATTTATTAGTGATTAAAAGGGCGCTTAGGGTTTTTGTTCACGGTACGTGCGACTCTGGGGACTTTAATCATGCTATAAAAAGGATCGATGTATAGAACTGTGGTCTAAGTAAAAGTATCTTTGGGAACTTACTCCAATCGCAGCAAAATGGCATGACTGCATGAGACGTAGAGATAACGTGTCAAGATGATAGGTCCGGCCTTAATTTTGGTTTTTGTTTGGGTTAGTTATAAACAAAGAAAAAACATAAAGCAATTTATAATTGTGTTCATTCTGATGAACTATCTTCACTGAATTGGTTTCCATAAATTTATATTATCGAACCTGGATATAACTGACCGCCAAATGCATCTACCAATTAGTTTTCTTTTTTTCAAGAAAGTGTATCAATTTTTTTTTCTATCAGAAATGGCCGTTTTATGTCCATGTGTGTGTACATCCTATTCGCCGGGTATTCTTAAACTGGTGTCCAGTAACATGTGCAGTCTGAATATAGTTTTGGATATCTCCATGTCATGTTTTATCTATTTGATATATCATATATCACTAGTTCACTACTATGTATACTTTCTTGATATACGAAGTTATTCAACATCATAACATCTAACCGTTCTTTTTGTGATTAATTGACTAATTAAGGTTGAACAGGCTTGGGAACAAATACAAAATGCTCCAGATTCAAGAATAGGTGAAATTGAGACTCAGCCTCATATCCAGAGCAATTTGGTATCAAAAATAATAATTAGAATTTTCTCAAAACAAGGACTTATTTTTGAAGAAGGAAAAAGACAAGAAGAGTTATTATGTAGACGATCAAGTTGATAAAGAAGGGGAAGATCTGATTGTGGAAAAAGACAAATTACGCAACGGCCGGGTTTGACGACGGAATAGTTCCACAAAAAGATGTGATGTGGCGTAGTCAGGAGAAAGTTGATGATGAAAATTTGCAGAAATATCACGTGAATGTTTGTGTGGTTCTGTCTCCCTCCCCATCTCTTCTCCTCATCCATATATATTTGTAGATGTACATTATACTTTTTTTTTTTCTCTAAAGGATTTTCATTGATTTATATATTCAAATAGTTACATTAATCCAACCACAGATACAAGCAACTCAGAACTGGATCATTTTTAACAAAAACCGATACTAAGATCCAATACCAAAACGAAAGCTTAAGGACACCAACTAGGATACCCAATGGCAACGTAAGATTGAAATCTTCTATCTGCTAGAGCACTCTCCGCTATAAGTCGAACTCCACTATTCGCATTATGAGGCTCAAAGACAACCTGCCATCTCAAAAAATTCATAAGAAGACCCCTAATGTCCACAACTTTAGACTTGAAAGAGGGCCACGCTTTTGGCCTGTTAATTGCCTTAACAAGAACACCTCCTTCAAATGTAAAGTAGACCTTTAGGCGTCTATGACTGATCATACTTTCAACCGCCCAGAGCATACCCAAGAAATGAGCATCATCTTTTGATTCCACAAGTCCAAAAGAGCGTCGACTGTGAAGCAGGACATGCCCACTAGAATCACTCAAAACCCAAGCAGCCCCAGCAACTTGTTTCTTCTTCCCCTAGACAATACTAATTTCACACTTATCCATGTTATTTGAGGGAGATCTCCTCTCCACACTTGTTTGCACCACTGACTCCCAACAAGTCGCTTCCCCAGTATCTTTTAAATCTTGCGCTTCATACCACAGATCTGCCTCCTCCTTGGCCTTATTGCAGAGCTGATCACTCTGGAACAGAGTCCCCTCAAAGATCAATAAATTCCTGTTCTTCCATAGATACCAAAGAATCCATGGAAAACAACGTGTGATATCTATCATCCCACTCATTCTTTTCCAAGTCAAGATCAAGTAGTTCAAGTTTGCAAAGAGAGATAAATCATGAAAACCTTGATTTGGGTGTGGAAAGCCAGAACATGCCCATACTTTTCTTGCAAAAGTGCAATCAAACAAGACATGATTAATTGACTCTCCATCCTTGCCACAGGTTTGACACACTTTATCGCATTTCATACATCTGTCATCCAGACAGTCCGATACTGAAACTGCTCCTGACAAGGCTTTCCAGATGAAAACTTTGAATTTGGGAGGTGCTAGGAAACGCCACACCTCCATCTTGAGAGGAATTAAAGACGGTTTCATATTCTGTATTGTTAACAGCTCATGATTTTTCGAAAAAGCTAGATCATATCCAGTCTTAACCGAATAAATACCAGTTCTTGAAAATCTCCAAATCCATGAATCAGGCTCTGACAGAACAGGTTGATGTCGTTGCAGAATCCTAACATCTCGAGGAACAAACAACTCTTTCAATTTTCTGCTATCCCATCTTCCTGAAGGATGATCAATAATATCTGCGACCCGTAAGTTATACTTAACGTCTGTTTCTAGAAGCTTTTACATTTTAATTTATGTTAGATAGACATTTTTTTTTTTTTGTAACTGAGACATCTTTTGTTTAAAAAAAAAAAAAACTGAGACATCTTTTGTTACGCTGCCGGTTTAACATTTTTTAAATATTCATAATACTCTTAAGCTAAAATAAGAAATTTATATAGTCTTGCATACAACTAAATTTGTCACATAAAATCGTGATACTCTAAACGATTTATTCCTTTGTCTATGTTCCGGACCCGACGTGCATACTTTTTATGCATTTTTCATGTGTTAAATGGTTGTTAAAGAGCTACAAGGAAATTATATTTATTATTGTATTCGTTTTTGTCAATTTTTAATATTCACTAATCATGTTTGTTATAGTCCATACCCACAATAAGAGCATGTATGTCAATATGTTCATTAAGTAACATCTACCGAACCATAATGCACACAGTTTTATGAGCGCCATCCTATATATAACCAGTATAGCTTATATCAACACTAACTTAAACTATAACAATGGTAGAGTACACTTTTTTATCTTTGCAAGATTCGGTAGAAGCATTTCCATGATTAGTTTTCTTTAATGACTAAATACAATTTATTCAAACAAGCGAGTAACTTGATGATATTCGGGATTGATCGACCTTAGTCTACCTATCACAGCTAGATGTATTGCATTTATAAGGTTTGTCCTGCGGACAAATTATTAATTTTGATATATACTACAAAGGAATACAATTTGTAATAGTGAAAAACAAAGAACTGGGTCATGCTACTATTCAAACTTAAAACATTCGACTACATCAATGTTGGATGAACGTTGGTTGAACAATATTGATGATACGACACAAACACTCGGTAGTGAATGAATCCACGTTCACTCATCTAAGATGGTTGAAAGTCTCGATCATCGCATTATTCAAATTTCCATAATATGGAACAAACACTTGTTACAATGTTAGACACACATATTGTCATGACATGCACGTGTGTACTTACAAAGTTGAATTGAAGGAAGATGAAATCCTGTGAATAAAAGTATTAAAGATAGAATCTCTATCTAACATGCTTACCCTCACATAGCTCAGATCATCTCCAAAATATTTTCCACTTTTGGTTAGAATATTCTTCTTTTCTCTCAGAAACTTTTCACAATCGACAATCCCTTCTTCACACTTTAACCATGCAAAAGCTGCACATAAATACATCAAAACAGTATCAGTTAAAAAATAGTTTGATACAAAGGTCAGATAGTGTAATGGCCTTTCTGGAAAATTCCATGCACTCTGTAACAGTAAGTGCATATATATATAAACTAGTTTGATATTAACCATTTACTTTGTTTTTCTTTTAAAGTACCTGGCTGTGGCTCAAAGGCTTTTCCTAGGAAATTGCAACGTTGAGAGGCAAAATCAGGAACGGTAAAACCTTTAGTAGTCTTCGATGCTTGTTTCAATAGCTTCCACCTCTCAAACATGGCATCATAACTGTGCTCAAAAAAGGATTTAGCCGTTTCATTACCACAACTGTCTGACACTGCCTTCAAAACCTTGGCTACTCGAAGCTGCGAGACCTTTGAAACCCCAATCGTGTTGAGTTCTATGTACTCTGTCATTTTCTTGGCCGTCTCTTTGTCTTTCACCAAAGCCCAGCTGCGAAAATGTAAGGTTTAAGATACACTTCCTTTTTTTGTTTTGCTCCCTCAAAATAAGAAAATAGTAACAAGAATGTACCCAATGCGCATCCCTGCATGGCCAGTGCTCTTTGAAGCAGTGAAGAGCATTACATCATGATCAGCTATCGATGTTATAGGCGTATACTGCGGCCAGTAGTACGCCAAATCATGGATCAGTATACCTTCACTACGGTTCACCACTGATTCTCTCAAGATCCCATCAGGGTTGTTCGGTGATGTAACAAGTTCAATGTATTGACCTTCTTCCTTGTATGTCTTTGCATCTCCTCCCCATCTATACAAACCCGATTTAAGACAATCTGTAATCAACGGGTACGACTGCAACCAAACCAGTTACACACGTTATAGTGATTTATATGCTCAAGGAAATCAAGAAAGACAGCTGTGAATATAACTCACACAATAATAAGGCGCAGCTGAGACGACATTAATAGGACCAGAGTCATCATGTGGGGAGAGAGCATAGAGAGCAGCCTGATACAATTGTGTTGAGCCAGTGCCAACAACAATATAACGGTCTTGTGTTACAGCGTTCCCAACAACCTTATGCACTCTTACAATCTCTTTGGCAAGTTCTGGTTCAAGAAACCAACAAAGCTCATTGTTATTATCTGAAAAATAGCTGAGTGATTGCCATCCAGCTATCACCATTGTTGTCATATGACCCATTTCTTGCCAGTATCTCTCATACACCATTGGATCACCACTGCGTATAACCACCACATGGATCAAAGTACATTAATTAGTTTTATAATGCGACAAGAATGTTTGAGTCAAAAAGAATTAGTGGGTCCTTTTTGTTAATGGAGAGCATAAAACAACACGTTCCTGTTTCTGAAACAACAAAGAACATGGTCAAGCAGATCACTAAAGTAGTCCTTTAGATTCTCTTAAAAGACATATATATATTTTTATGTATGTATGCAGAATCATTTCCACCAAAATGAGGGCCCTCTTTACTTTTTTTTTTTGTTCACTTTTGCCTAGAATTCAAAAGAGTTTCTCTCAATCATTTTAATTAATTTCCATTGTTTCAACTTATTGGGCATCACTAACTAAATTAATAGCGAGCATCCAAAAAGGAACATCACTCACTATCTTCCTCCCTCTCACAACATTCCACATACCAAACCCATATAAATAAATAAAAATCACTCTCTGAGTCTCTTCTTTACGTCCATTATCAAACAAGAATGACCCAGTTTCCATTTTACATTTATGACCAATACATACAAATTCCCATATGGACCACCAAGATCAATCAACATGCAAACTTTTTTTATTTTTTGCATACTTTTCAGGATTGGTTTGACGAGTCATAACAAAGTAAATAACAGAACCAAATATTCAAACTAGCGGCGTACGTTAAGGAACAGAGAACCATACACAGAACTAAGACATATTCCACGGTAACTTGCAATATATAGTCTGGTTAGAAAAATAGGCAAGTCAAGATGATCATCACAATTTTTACAGTAGTAACGTTGCTCTCTTTTGAAGTTTGAATTTTAAATTGAATGGTGCTTAAGAGGATAATCCCAGATTTGTTGCTATAATAGCTAGTGACTTTCAAAGCAATCAAGTGTGGGATAAGGGAGAAATTAAATTTGTCTGTAGATTCTATATGATACGCCATTAATACGCATTTATTAACCTGACAATACCAAGAAAGAATAAACAAGCAATTACAGTTCTGCCAGAAGATAAGAACTGTTTCTTTTAAAAATTTGCAACCAAGAACACTTAAGAAGAGTGTTGAAAGAGATACTATTGGAAGTCTCAGTACTATGAATGCATAGAGGAACATATTTACACAAGAGACTAGACTAAACTAGGGTATATTCTATATTACCTATTATGATATAATTATGAGAAATCAAGAAATAAAAGCAGTAGAAACTTACAGTTTGAGATTGATAATTCTGTGGTCATCTTCTTGAGTCTCGTTGTAGGTGCAAGATGCTGAAGACAAAGAAGAAGATCCTGAGGCCGTGGTGGATACCACAGGCCATTTGCTATCACCATACACCGTTCTATCCAGTGAGTTAGATACCACAGGCCATATACTAACAACATACGAGGAGTTTCCACCGTCAGTACCCTTCAAGATCCTTAGTATCAAGCTGAAGTTTACAGCCAATGAGAGGACCAACATGTTCCTCCAAGACAGAATCCTCGGAACCTTTCCCATTTTCCTCTCCAAACTAAAACCAAATTCTTAAGGAAGAAGAGAACCAAGAAACAGAGTGGGGTTTTGTAGCTGGAAAGAAGACCTCTTTTTAGATATTTTAAATTAAGACCGCAAAAAGGAGAAGGAACACAAGTGGGTTTTGTACCTGTCCAGCGAGACTGAACCTTTTTTTGGCTGAAGATATGAATGTGAAAGAGATTTAAAAAAACAACCCTTGAAGAATCTCAAGAGATAAAGTTGCTGCAAGCTTTCTTCACAAGGTAATGGCAAAAGAAGCTTTATATCTTGGCAGACATATTCTAAAACCGAAGACTATCTGCCAAAACATAAAAGACAAACACAAAAGTATCTGTCAAAAATTGCAAAATTAGAATCAGGAGTTCATAGAACAAACCTAAAATTTTCCAACTGCGAAGAAGCTTTTAGGTTGAGCTCTTTGTTCCCATTAATGAGAAGAAGAAGAAGAAGGTGATTTAGCTCTGTTTTGCTTGTAGGCCTTGGAAACGACAGTACATGAAAATAGAGTGAGAGACACTGAACAGAGTCAGGATCCCTGTTTAGTACAAGACTGGTGAATGGTTATGTAATACTACTTTCTAGGTTTACGTCACTTCTCAATTCTCACATGTACTTCGATTAGATGCGTTCGTGCACAGACTTAGAGCGTCTCCAAAAATAAACTATATTTTGAAGTTTTAACTCTATATCTCCAAAATCAAAACTTCAAACTCAACTTTAAAACTATTTGTATTTTATAATATGGTCCTTATATTTGTCATAACTAATTTGAATTCATAAAATTTTTGTATATAACTAGCACATTTATAAATATATTACAACAATATTAATTAATAAAATATTATATTAAATATATATATATATATATATTTTTTTTTTAAATAACGTAATTAATATTAAACCTCAAATAAAATACCATATTATTCCATAAAATGATTTTCCGTCATGCATATATGATCTACTAGTACATTTCGAAGTAAAAAAAGGGGGGGGGGGACGACGACCTATTTCCACACCAGAACTATCATATAGTAATAAATGTACACAATCTTTGAACCTCGATCTAATTGCACACAAATTAAGTATATATGACAACCTAGTTCCACACACTATAAAAGTTCAAAACCCGTTTCTCCCTAAACTTTGAATGACGAACTAATACTAACAAATAGCGGTTTAAAGTTGGTTAGTTTTTCTGTTTTAAAATTTAACCAATGACTAACCTAACTAAACCAAAATAACCCGATTAGAGAATATAAACCGGATTAAATTGACCTAATACAATAGGATCTAATAAACCAGCCCAAGACCCGACTTAAGCCAATTCGAAACCTAAAAACTTAAATCCCCAAATCATCTTCCTTTGTCTCTCTACAACACAGTAATTTTAAGAATGAAGAGGACAGTGATGAGAGATGATGCTAAAGGAGGAGGATGACTTTAAGTTCGAAGAATACAGTGATGATTCCAAAGATGAGGATGAGGAAGATGAAGAGACGAATAGTCTCTACCTATAAATTAAACTTCAAATCCAACTCATTCAGACTTTATCAAGTTTATTCAAGAATAAATGGAATAAAGAGAGTGTGTGGAAATCGAAATCTCTTATGGGTTTGTCCCTGTGGGAATCAAATCTCTGTTCTGGATTTTTAGATTTTAGGGTTCTAAATGATGAAATCGATTTGGGGGAGGGGTTTGTGTCTGATTTTAATCGATTTGTAGCTGGATCTTCGTTTGGGTCGGATTATACCAATATCAACCGATACAAATTGGTTTACTATCGGTTAATGTCATAAACCATTAAAACCAAGCATAATCTTGGTCTGTGTGGAAACGGGTTTCGAACTTTCATCGTATGTGGAAATAGGTTGTTATACTTAACTAGTGTGCAATTAAGACGAGATTGAAAGATTGTGTACATTTGTTACTATATCATAGTTCTTATGTGGAAATAGGCCGTCTTCCCAAAAAAGGGCTCTCCTCATTTTTACTTTGTAGATTACAAGCTAAAAGTTGTTGAAATCGACTGATATTAATACTTGTAAATACATTATATCAGAACAAGAAAGTAAAAGAGAAACATAAAATATTGCTAAAAGACTAATTTTTATCGATGATATTAATACTCTTGAATATATTCGATATGAACAAGAAAGAATTGTAAGAAAAAAAAGACGTCAAAAACAACAACAACCATCTTTAGTTAAACAAAAAAAATGGACAATATTTGAAAATTTTGAAGGTTCCAGATCAAACTTATATGACTATTAATGTTGTTGTAATATTAAAATTTGTGTAATAGTTGTGTATTCATATTTTAAATCTTATTTAAATTTTTATTTAATTTTATGTGTAAAACTTAAATTTTGTAAACAAAATTTAAAATATTTATCAGATATGGATTAAAACAATAAACGAGAAAATATTTATGAATCATATATGTGATGTGTAATTGTAGGAACCAAAATGCAAATAAAAATATGAAACTTTAAAATTGAAGTTTTGAATAGTGAAACTTCAAATATATAAATATAGAGTTTCACTTTTCAAAAATTCAAATTTGAAGTTTTGAAGTTACTTTTTGGAGAACAAATAATATCATATTTGAATTTATAAAATGTCTTTTGGAGATGCTCTTATATATCACTAGGTGATTTTCCCGTGCTCATGCACGGGTATACATATTATAAAATAAATATATTATTTCAATTTAATCTTTGACTTTGTATAATAAAATTGAATTGGTCTAGTTACTCATTTTGTGTGTATATTGTGTTACATATATTCCGTCAAATTAAAGTATAACTATTTTTATTCATTGTATTAATTTGGTTGTTCATCTTAGATGTGTAAATATATTTTGATTTTTAGTAATTTAGTATATGTTAATTTGGAAAAAGAAAATTATAAAAATAAAATGATGATAGGTACAAAGTTACATAAAAACATAACCGATAAATTTTAAAAGGGAAGATTATTTCTTTACTTTGATATCAAGATTATTTTCTAACTTTTCTTTTTTATGAAATCACATTATATATATAAAAATATATTATTCTTAAATTTTATTAATATTTTGTTTATCATATATGTTAGTTTGAAAAAATAAAAAAGAATTGGTCTAGTTACTCATTTTGTGGATATATTGTGTTGCATATATTCCGTCAAATTAAAGAATAACTATTTCTATTCATCGTACTATTTTGGTTGTTCATCTTAGATGTGTAAATATATATTTTGATTTTTTAGTAATTTAGTATATGTTAATTTGGAAAAAGAAAATTATAAAAATAAAATGATGATAGGTACAAAGTTACATAAAAACATAACCGATAAATTTTAAAAGTAAAGATTATTTCCTTACTTTGATATCAAGATTATTTTTCTAAACTTTTTTTTTATGAAATCACGTTATATATATAAAAATATATTCTTCTTAAATTTTATTAATATTTTATTTATCATATATGTAAATTTGAAAAATATAAAAGAGAACTTACATAAAAAAGAAAGATTAAATTAATTTTTTTTCATTAAATATATCTTAATTTATGTTCTTAAATTATTTTGTAATAATTTGAGAAATAGATTGATTTAAATAAAATGCTTAATAATTTTAAAATATATATTATTATTTTAAGATTATCTTTTAAAAGGGAATATTATTTCTTTACTTTAAAATCAACGTTATTTTGCGAACATTGTAATTTAAATTTCAAAACAATGAATTGGTTGCCAAAAAAACATACTCCCTCTGTTTTTAAAAGATGCATATTCTAAACTTTTCACGTATATTAAGAAAACTCATTAAATATGCATTGTTTTTTGTGAATAACAATTTTTCATAATTTTTACCCAATAGAAATTCAATAAACACCATTAATTTTTTTGAAACTTACAATTTTCATAAAATCATACTTTGAAAAAATAAAAAATATATCTTTTTGAAACAAATTTTTTTTTCAGAACGAACATCTTTTAGGAACGGAGGGAGTATTCAGCTGAACTTTATAGTTTGTCTGGGTGATTTTAGTAAAAAAAATTTTTTTCTGAGAAATTATTAGCTTTCTTATTATTATTATTTTTTAAAAGGTCACATTACTAGAAGGGAAAAAGCAAAATAAAAATAAAAATAAAAATAAAATAAAAAAATCTGGAGGAAACCGTGCAGCCCAGAACTTCGACGCATTCTCGTCTTTGAACCAATCCGAGCTCTCATCCCATCACTTGAATTCGTTTCACGACAGATCCTTTAGGTTTCCTCCTTCATCTTCCTTCTTCAATTCCATCCATCACCCACTAGAACATCCGATCTGCTCCCCTCCCCACCTCCCTCCTGTTCGATTCTCACCATCCATATCTAGGGTTTCCGAGGAGCTCCCTCAAAGGATTTCCCTTTGGTCAGTTATTTCTCTTCATCGCCCCCGCGAGCTAGCAATCTCGTGCCGTATTGAATGCGACGAGTGACGGGTTTATAGAATTATTATCATCATCTGACTAAAAGTTGGGTCCTTTCGTTGATTGATTGATTGATTACTGGGAACACGTAATCGGGTTTCTCTTATCAATTTGATTGTCGAGCATTGTCTGTTTCTTTTATTTGGCCAAAAAAGAAAAAAAAAACATTGTGTTGTCTGACAATTGATTTTGGTATTATTTGTAATGGATTTTTCTTGAATTTGTTTGCTTTCTTTTATAAATTGGTAGTTCGACCTTCTAATTTACACTAAAGAACTGGTCAGTTTGATTACTGTTATCATATCAATTGTTCTTTAGAGTTAAGCTTGGTTTGAATTGATTCTTTGGGATTTGAGTTTCATTTTGTGAGCCTAATCGTGCACTTGCCTTACAGGTTTCATAAGGGGTGGTTGGATCCTGTAGCTTCTTAGTTATGACCTCTAGCACGACAGGGGATCGGAGGTTTCTATTCTCTTCTTTTTAGTTTTGTCTTTCTCATGAACTTTCCTATGTTTTTTTTTGGGGAGAAACAGAGTTTTTTTTTTTAAGAATTTGCTGGCCTCTTTGTGGTATTTTCTTAATACCAAGTACCAACCACTTGTTTACAGTTTGCTGTATATTCCAACTGCTGTTAAAATAAAAATCTCTATACGCGCCTGGGGGTGTAGAAGGGTACCCTGTGTTTGGATTTCTTTCTTTTAGTGATCTTGCCTTCTCCTCTCTGTGTCATTGCTTTGATAACAAATTACATTTTCTGTATTAATTTGCAGATGGGGAACTACAAGAAGAAGTGGCATGACTATATTGGGAAAGGTTGCTGTTCCAAAACCGATTAACTTACCAAGCCAAAGGTATTTGATGAGCTCTCTTATATTATATATTACAATCTCTTTCCTGAACAATTGTCGTCTGAATTCAAAGGTTAGAAAATCAAGGCCTTGACCCAAATGTGGAAATCGTTCCAAAGTAAGTGTACCTCTTTCAGATGCTATTTCTCATTCTTATTTGGCTGCGTAGATTAGATAGTTCAAGTTTCTTCTCCTCATATATTGTAGGGGAACCCTTAGCTGGGGCAGTAAATCGTCTCTGAATGCGTGGGGGACATCCTCGTTGTCACCACGAACTGAAAGTGGTCCTGGTTCACCAAGCCACCTCAGCACTCGCCCTTCTACTGGTGGAAGTGTTACTCGTCCTTCCACCGCTGATAGTGACAAAGCGCATGATTCTTCTTCTACTTGGGATTCGAAGTCCCGGCCTTCATCAGCATCCGGGGTTCTCCCAGCTAATCAGGCATCAGTTGCACTACAACGTCCACATAGTGCAGACACAAGACCTGGAAGCTCGCACTTATCCCGATTTGCTGAACCCGTGTCAGAGACTTCTGCTACATGGGGTCAACATGTATGGTTCTTTCCTCTAAAATAGTGTATATTATTTATCTGAACTTGCTAAGCATCAGCGTTATCCTCTTTTATATCCTTATCTGTTAAGCATCATGTTAGTGTTCTCTTACTTCACTTTTGATTACCTGCAATAAACGCACTGTAAGTTCGTATGTACAGGCTCCAACGAAAAAGGATGGGTTTTTTTTGACGTCTGGAGATTTTCCTTCCCTTGGTGCTGAAAAAGAAAGTTCTGAGAAGAGCTCTGTGCCACAAGGTATCATCTATAAATAGGAAAACTATTTTCATTCTAAAAAAAAATACAATCAGCAGTCCCTCTGTAAAGGAGGGCAAAATAAATGTTTCAGTTTGTACCGAATCCTATCCTATACTCGCCGCCCTTACCTTCTAGAGAGTGACGTTAGCAAAGACATGTTCATTTTACAAATTGGTACTTATAAATGCGATTCTGTTGAGAAATTTGAGAAAGTATTTCGACGCATGTTTTCAGTAAAGTCAAAACTTTCAGGGACTGGCTTTTCTGGCTTGCTCTTGGTTGAACACTTTTAGGATATGTGCCCCTTGAGGGTTTTAGGGTTACCTAGATATAATGTGATATGATTTTATGAAATGGATACGTAGAAATTGCTCTTATAAATTACGATTTTGCAGATGCCGCTCGACCTGCATCATCGTCGGGAAGATCTGTGGAAGAGCGAGGTGTGGATTTTTCAAACCTCTTTTCTATGTTAATAACATATTTTGGCATTTCATTCAAAAGTTACTTATGTTTTTAGGGCCATGTTACCCTCAGAGGGTTTCATCTGAATTCGTCTTACTCCTTTATTCCTCTTCATCTCTTTAGTGAATGTTCTCTTGGACGCTATTTCTCATTATATCTTGTCTCGTATATTCAGAAGCTAATGTACGGATTGGAGATGACAATACCTGGAGAAGAGATGATCAACCATACAGTGAAGATGCACCTAGACATTGTAGAGAGGCAGGGCAATTGGACTCCCGTTGTCCACAATCGTATCCTAATGCTAATTTTCCTCACCAGTATGATGGTTGGCGTGGTCTTCCGGTAAATAATCATCAAGGTGGTGGCTGGTACAGAGGGAACCATCCATATGGTGCCCCAATGGGTCCTGGGGGTTTTCCTATAGATCCTTTTCCATTTTATCCTCCGCAAGTTCAGCCTACTCCTGGCCATGAGGCTCGTCCTAGGGGTAATCACCCTGCTAATGGAAACATGTTCAGGCCTCCAATACTTGACTCTTATGTCCACCCAAGGATGCAGACTAGGCCTGGGTTTTATCTTGGTCCAGTGCCACATGAAAGCTACTATGGTCCTCCCATGGGGTACGGAAGTCCCAGCAACAGAGACCTGCCTTTTGCAGGTAGGCCTGCGGGTCCTCATGCTTATAGCCAGCACTCTGGTCAAGGTGGGTATGATACGTCTGGAAGCTCAGTGGGTTTGGAACAGAATGAGCCATCACATCCTCAAGAAAGACAAAGACAATACAAGGTTCTCTTAAGGGCCCAAGATGGTAGGAATGGGGAAGATGAAACAAAGCGGGAAGGAATTCTAGGAAATAGGCTCCCGAATGCAGAGGTTGTAGCTCATCAGATGCAAAATTCCAAAAACAACAGGAGAGGAAACAACATTGAGGCAAGTGACGAGGTACAACCAATTAGGGCAGAAAATGCTGCCCCTGAAGATCCCAGTTTGATTCAGAAAATAGATGGCTTAAACACAAAAACTAGAAGTGGTGATGGTTGGCAAAATGCTTCATCTGTCGTCAATAGAGATCAGCAGGAAAACAAAACACGTACAGTCAATTCTGGGAACTCTGTGGATAAAGTTTCAGGAAGAATGCCTCGAACTGGTCATGCAAGTGATGGTACGAACTCGTTACACTATAAACATGGTGATCTTGCCACCAACAAAAACTCTGAGCTGACAGCTATTAGTGGAACTTCTATATCCAGGTCTGTTATAATTTGTCAATAGCGTTTTGGCCAGTTATGCTATCCTTTATGTTGGGAAAAATTTGATGTTAGTTCATACAGGAGATCTACTCAACAGACTCAAGGCAGAGCAGATCATCAGTCTCAACAAAGAGTGAAGAATGAAGGCAATGATGGTTGGCGGAAGACAAATGTTATGTCAGGCTCCTCCCCTGCAACTTTAGCTTCAAACTCAGAAAGCTTTGCTGAGGTAAGTGTAGGTGACTCTTTGGATACTGGTTCCGTTGGGAAGCCTGTGCCTGGAATATCTGTAGACCCAAACGACAACCAGGTATAAACTAGTTCATCTCATTCTTGTACTTTTTTTGGGGGTTTACTGAGTGTTTGACATGTTCGTTTAAAGCGTACTACGATGAGAGAGTTAGCCAGGCAGCGTGCTCAAGAGAGGCAGAAAGAGGAGGAAGAAAGAGCCAGAGATCAGCGGGCTAAGGCTCTCGCAAAACTGGAAGAGTTGAATAGACGATCCCAAGCAGCTGAGGGGGGTTCAGCCAAGAACTTGGAAGCTGAATCTAATGCTTCCATCGCGAATATACCAGAAGTTCCTCGGTCTCTTTCACCTGCACGTATGGTTGCAAAGTCTACAGAATCTACTGAAGAATCAGGAAAACCCTCAATGCAAAACGCGATGACTTCAACAGAAGATGCACATTATGTGGACCCTAATCACCAGGATAATCTTCCACGTCACCGTGATGGCGCTGCTTCAAAGCAGAAGCGCTTGGGTTATAAGCAGAAGCAACATATCGTATTTGAGAAAAAAACGGCAGGAAACTCTTTCTCTGAAGCTACTACAGAGGTGTCCGACGTTGTTCCATTTCCTGAGGTGTCAAACCAAGGTGTAATAAGTCATAACTCAGACACGCTAGCTACGCCGAGCGTTTCAACTGAGCCAGCTTTCACGAAAAGAAAAAATAACAGGAACGGTAAGAAAAAGCACAAGGTTGAGGAGGCAAAATTAATGAACACGACAAGAGCTGCCGTTGGAAAAGAAACGAAATCAGGAGATGAGTCAATTGAGATTGGTAGGGTCAGGGCACCAGAAATAAAGTTCGGGTCTTTGTCAGACCCAAGCTTGGATATCAAAGGGTCTGGTAATTCGTCTGACCAAATCAGTTCCTCCACGAATGAAGAGTCCCAAAGCAGAGCAAAAAACAACTCGAAAACTCAACATTTGCGCAAGACTCCAAGAAACACGCTGGTAAACAAGCCTGCAGATAAATTTCCTGGTAACAGTACTGTTATCTGGGCTCCGGTACATCCACAGCAGAAAGCTGATGGCTCCGGAGGTGTAGGGAGTCCCGTTCCTGAGTTTAGCACCTCTTCGAAGAGTCTGCATCAAGGGCAGACTAGTTCAAGAAGCAAAAGAGTGGAGCTGGAGAGATATGTAGCTAAGCCCATAGTAAAAGAAACAGCTGAGCAAATGGTCAGTAAAAATCCAGTAACCGCTGCCCCAGAAATGGCAGAGAATGTTTTGCAGAAAGAAAATTGTGGAGGTGGAGAAGGTAAAGGAATTCTCCAACCCCCTGGGTCTCCTTTAAAATCAAGACATGGGAATGGTAGGCAGGGCAAGCATGGTAGAGGTTCTGCAGCATCTACTAAAGCTTTGGAGGATGGACAATTAGGAACGTCAAACCAGCCAATCCGAGGAACAGTGAACTATCACACAAGTAATCAAACTGGACAAATTGCGGTAGACTCTTCTAAGGATCGAACCGCATCCAGTACAGGTGGATGGATCGATGGCTGGTATATGACTCCTGAAACGCAGCACTCTGCTGCTACTGCTGAAGAAATGGAAGCAAGTGCTCCTCGAACCATCGCTGTTGGAAAAGATCAGGGAATGAGCATTCAAGGTAAGCAGCATGCTTCCAGAAGTAACTATGGCGACTATAAAAAAGCGAATACGAGAGATTCCAGCAAAGCTCATATGCAGCAGTCTGGCCATGGGTTAGGTCAACAAGATTTGCATGTTGCTTCGAATGAAATTCGTGGTCAGTCTGGTGGTTGTCAATATTCGAGGGACAGAACTTACGCATCTCAGAAGAGGGATGTTGCTGGATACGAGCAGCAGGGGTTTACTCCAGAACAGAAAATGATCTCAGCTGATACACCAGAACATTCTCAAAACCGATCTGCCAGTCAGGAGGTCGGGGGTGGGCATAATCCGAATAGTACGTTCCAAAAGAACGCAGGGCAGAATCGACGGTTTGGAAGAGGGCAGGAGTCACACGGAGGTTGGGGTTCTTCGTCGATGCAAGAGAACATGCACCATCACCATCAGAGGCCACTTTCAAACAGAGATAGACAGAAGCCAAATCTGCATTACGAGTACAAGCCTGTTGGGTCACATGCTTATGACGGAGAACAATTGAAAGACAGTTCAGAAGGTCCAAGATACAGGGAGAAGGGACAGGGAAACCAGCGGCATGGTGGACAAAAGTCGTACCAACAGCAAAGGGGTAGTGCTGGGAGAAACACCGGTCATGGATTATCAGATGAGAGAAACTAAGACTGTCCTGTTTGTGATTAGATAGTTGAGCTGTGTTGGTGAGGCTTTGTCAAAGGAGTAGCATCCGATGAGAACGTATTTGGCAACAAAGTCTTTGCTCTGGAGGGGTTTTTTTTTTTATGTATTTCAGTGAATTATTTGAATATGCATGCAACTTTAGCATTTTGTATTACATTTGGTGGCAGGTTGGACTTTACCTGTTCTGTTAAGCCTTTGCCCGTTACTTGTTTTTTCTTTGTTTTCAGAGTGTGGGAATCATCTTATCTAACATGAACTTTTACTTTTACTTTTTTTCTTAGAAGCTGAAACAGAAAGTATAATAAAATCTGTCATCCCAACTTGTTTGAGATTACTGTTTAGGCGGTGATAATCTCAGTAAAACTCCTTATGATTCCATCAAACCACAGAACACAATTATTAAAAGGAAATTAAAATATACCCTCTCTATTTAAAAGATTAATATTCTAGATTTTGTTATTTTATTCGAAAGTTTGTTGTTTCAGATCTCAATTAATACAGTTTATATTAAATAAAATTTAAATTTAAATGTGAAAATATAAGTGGTTGAACTTTACTAGAAAAAAATAAAATTTTAACTTAATTTAAAATAAATCTAAAAAATGTACTCTCTTATCATGTTTTAGAATTATTTTTTGCAATATAATTTTATATTAATTGGATTAACTAGTTTTGTTGTTTTTGGAAAACGAGATAAACTGAATAATAAATTAGTATTCTTTAATCTGTATACAAAATATTAAAATTAATTATTTTGAAACATAAAATATAATAAACAAAAAATATATTTAATTATCTACAATATGTATGAACAAATCTTTTTTATATTTGGAATTTTTATATGTTTTATTGACTTACACACAAAGTCGGTAAAAGTATAGAACCATGCCGAAGGCATAAGCCGGCATTGAAACAAAATACTATCCGGAAACGAAAACCGGAGCAAATACTTACCCAACAAACTAACTTAAATAAAATAGAATAAGATAGTTAACCGCAAAGAGACAAACAATAATACAATCAAGAAAAACGAAGCAAACAACATTGGAAGTAACACTACAAGAAAAATGGCCGTTCTTAGCGTAAGAAAACAGCTATTATATGCCTTTGTTAGCGTTATTGAAACCGCTATGTCTGCCCCAGCTATCTTAGGTCCTCCCTATACGATAGCAGTTTTCTAAAAGCTATTATATTCGAGACATATTATAGCGTTGTTTTTAACTTGCTATCGTATGTTCTATCATAGTGATCTATCAATGCTATATCTATTATCGATTATGTACTATTAGAAACTGTTCCTAAAAACATGTTTTGCTGCAAATTAGATTTACATAAAAATTAATATTCAATTAATATTTCATTAATAAAACCAAAATGTACTTACATACCACAAACATGTATACATTTTCATCAAACCTTACACGGACATCATTACAAAATCAGAACTACAAATAAAAAGGACTATAGAAAACATGGGAACTAAATCAAAACCTTGAGTTCTCATTTTTCCTTCTTGGCCTTAGCCTGTATCTCTCAGAGAAAGTGTAGGGGATACACCTTAACAATATCCGAGTTGGTATTCCAAGAACCTGTTAAAAACAATCAAAAGGGTTCAGCTGTCTGACCTTTTGAATTAAGAATGGATCATACGTTCACTTCATTGTCTTTAAATTTAAGAGATGTATGCTTACTTCTTTATAACATACAAGACAAATCTGCTATAGCTAGAGAACCGTGGATATACTTCTATAATTGAGACTTTAAGTTTCTATTGCAAAGAGTTAAAACGAGAAATAAGAATACCTGCAATTGGAAGCAATAGAGTGGATATCTCAGCCTCAACATAAGCTGCATCATCAACAAAGAAGAGAAACATATTGAGGTGAATATCTCAGCATCAACATAAGTAGACAATTGAAGTTACAGCAAGTACCCAGTATCATATCACATAGAGAAACGATTAGAACACCTAATAGAGATGAAGCAAGCATAGATTTGCATCCAGGCTAAACGTTTGCGACGTAACCTGAAATCATAAGGAAACCATCAGTACTGATCAGCAACCCTGGAAGTAAAAGAAATCAATGGATCAGCACTGCAATTATACCAAATAAACAATGAAGATGAAATGCTCCAATGTCTGAACCTTAAACAAGATTAAATGCTCCAGTGCACTCGTACGTGACAACATTAGCCACCAGGCAGCAAAAGTGCAAAAGTGAAGACATTAGCAACCAAAAAACAGTTAGTTTTCTTTATGTATAATCAAAGTGAGATACTGGAAAGACAAAAAAAAAATAGAAGCAACTGTACACTCAGTGAGCTTATACATAAAGTTGTCACCTTGAAGACATGAGATGTTATTGGTCTTCACTCTTCTCCCAACTTAACGAATCAACTGTATATTCCACTGCCAACCCGCCATTGTTTTCCAGCGAAAAGCTTATCAGCAAACGCAACTGATATGAATTAGTGAGAAAGAAAGAAAAAGAGACAGTCATGAGAGGCACAGCCTCTGTACACCAACAATGAAAAAGACAGACACAACCAAAAAAGAATTTAAGGGAGGAATGAATGTTCACATACTGGTTCAAAAGCCGTAATCATCTTCGAATAGTGCGTTTATTTATTTGATTTGGCTGAGATTGCATAGAGTTTTATCCCTTCCGCGAGCTTCTTATCTTGGTCTCCAACCTACCAATCTAGTAAAAACATACAAGAAGATAGCCTTAAGCATCTGGTCCAACAGAAACAGTGAAGTAAGAAAACGAAAGCCTTTTACCAGACAGATATTCAGGGGATTGTCAAGGTACTTCCTCGCCAACTTCTTCACCCAAGAAGGCATAGTTTCTGAGAAAAGCATGCTTTGTCTCTTCTGTGGGAGATTCTCAAGAATCGACTTCACAGCCTCCTCAAACCCAACAGCAAGCATCTGGTCACCTAACAACAAAAGAACCTGAAAAGTTAACAACAAAAGAACAAAGGGAGCTGTAAAGTTAACAACAAAACAACCTGAAAGCAGAGTAGTCTCCATCTTGTTCTGTGAGGCGTTTGATAATAAGGATACCGAAAGCTAAAGTATTTCCAGTTCATTTCTTTGCACGAGCTATGATGTCTTGTCCTTGCAGTGCATGAACCAACACAGCCCTTTTCAGATAACACAAAACAGTATGTCAATACATATAAAAGATAAGTCTTTAACAGCTTTCAGATTGGAAGGAAAAAGTCTTTTAACCTGAATGGGGAAGAGGTGAGTGATACCACGCTTCTCTGGAGACTCACCGACACGCTGAGGCAAACCGAGTTATGGTATATTGAGTTCTAGTCTTCAGCATTCTGGGACCAACTCCATCTTCTGTCTTCTCTTCTCGCTCGACTTAAGCTCCGGAACAAGCGGCGATAGAGCTCGAACACCGCGGATCTATGAAGCAGAGCCAAAAACAGCGGAGACAAAGCAAGACCCGACCCAACCCAAGCTCTGGTAATCGTAGACGAAGCAAGACACGACCCAAGCTCTGTCTCCTCTCTATCTCTGTTTCGTCTCGTCTCTTCTCTCTTCTGTCTCAGACTCAGGCCCTAGGAAAGAAAGGAAATTGACAACGCATAGGTATGTCTACCTTCGATTCGATTACTGTTTACAGATCACGAAATCGAGCTTCAAGGTGTCGACGGAGAGTTTACTCGGTGGGAGATAGGGTGCGGTGACGAGATTAGGATTTGTTCCCAAGAGAGATTTCTGTTGGGGACTCTAATTTTTTTTCCACCTTCTGTGTGAAGACTATTTTTTTTTTCATTATGTAGCCTAAGTGTTACAATAAAGAGGGAAACAATTTAGTATTTCGCGGTTCTCGAAATTTCACTGAGTATAAGCGGCACACGTATTTTTCTATTCCCGCGTTCTAATTTTTCACGAAAGCATTAAGTCAGTGCTATGAATATGTTCCGGAATCAAAAAAATTATCTATCATAGCAGTTTGAAAATCAGCGCTATCCCGATGTGCTATCAATACCATTTTTTCTTGTAGTGTAAGATTGATCAATAAAAGCGTAGAAGCCTTATATTATTAGGGTTGAAGGAGGAACCATGAACAAACATCACATTTACCATGGTTTCATCTCAAAAAGCCAATAAAGGTATTGGTCGAGTTTCATTTTGGTGACACTTTAATTTTCGTGAGAAGCAGCAAAAAAAGAAAAAAAAACTCTCCCTTGAAAACAAACCACCGCCCCCTCTTTTCTCCTCCGGCCTGGTTATCGCTGTCACCGGTGCCGGAGTTATTTGTTCTTCTTGTTTCTATTTCGTTTGCTCTCCTCTCTCCTTCCTATCTTAGTTGATATGATCAGCACCCTGGAAGAGGTTTCTCAGATCTGTTTTTCAGATCCGGTTACTTTGAATCTGGTGTGACGGCAAGACGAAAGGGGTCGGCTTTGAGGGTAGTTAGGGGTTGGATCTGTGATATTTTGCTCCTCCGTCGAGATCCATTCCCTTTAAGGAGGTAGCGCATGGGGACCAGACGAGTCTCCTCCTAGCCGGATCTAGAAAAGGGTTTCGTTCTTCTTGATCTAAGGTTCTGTTGTTGGAGTGGGCGTTGGCTAAGGGCAGATCCTTGTCTTGGCGAGTTGACTACGGTGAAGCTCTTAGTCGAAGCCAAGGTCGTGCTCAACAGGATTTTCTTGGTGACGCACGGGCAGAGAGGCTTTTGGTTATCGTGTGTTAACGAAGCTCTTCCGGCAAAGACATGTGCAAATCAAGGTTCGCAGTGCCGTGTAGGGTCGTCTATGGCTCCGGCGGTGGCGTGTCTAACGTTTGCTCTTCTTTAGAAAGTTGGTCCCATGGCTTTCTCGGGAGATAGTAACGGTGTCTCTTTGGGAGGTTTTATCAGTTGCTTTCTTCTCTGTTGTGGTGTGTCTTCGTTGCTAAACGGATTTTCGCTTCGGTGGAGCAATACAGAGCCGTCCTTTAGTTCTTAAAGGCGGAACGCGAGCAAGAGATAGCGGATCTGGTGTGGTCTACCTGAGTCGTTTTTCTCTTGGTGGTGGCGCGTTTCAATTTCACGGCCTTCCCAGTGTCAAAATGCGGTAAATTTGGGTCCGTTTTTTGGCAGGTCGTGCTTTGTCTCTTGTTGTGCAGGTAATTGATTATCGATCGATGTGGTTGCTCCCGATTTTATTTTAGTTCTTAGAGAAAGACTCTTCTCGTCTTCGTCTTGGTGTCTTGGCGGTGATGTGCAAAATCAGGGTTTTGGCTTCAAGGCGATGTGGTTTCGTGGCGAGGTTACTTCCCTAGGTGTGAATCAGTTAGCGCCGTTTCTGGTTTTGGGTACTTTGCTCTGGGAATCTTTTATGTTTGTGATTAGGAAGCTGCTTGGCTAAGGGTTTCAGGTTGATTGGACCTCAAGAGTTAGGCGGCTAAATATTTTCGGTTCAACAAAGATCACACTCTCCTCTTCTCTTAACTGTCGAGACACTGCGGTTCAGTCCAGTAGGGTTGGGTGGTTTACGGGCTTGCGTTATCTTTGCCTCGAAATTCCAGTTGTGTCTCCAACTTTAGGTGGTTCTTATGGAGCTGCAAGAGTCGCTTGCTTCTCGGTTTCGAGGTATGGCCGGAGTAGCAGGAGTAGCGGTATCTCGTGGTAACATTGGTCTCACATGTAACCGGTTTTAATACTGAGATATAAGCTGGTCCTCTTTCTTCAAGATGTGTTTAGTCACTTGTTCTCCTTAGTGCTAAGTTTAGTTTCTTCATTCTTTGCTTTTTGTTTTAGTTTTTGGTCTTTCTGTTTTCTTTGTCTTCATTGTACTTCCGTCACAAACGAAAATATGGTATAAATTTAATATTTAAAAAAAAAAGCTAATAAAAATCAAATTCCATATGTATATTTTGAAGGAGTATATTTTTAGTAATGAAAATTTATAAAATATCACAAATGTTGTTGGGAAAGTCAATTAAATATGAAATCATTAAATACAACAATATCTATAGTTAGGTAATCCCTTTGATTTTTCATAATGTCACACCTTTATTGTGATAGATTCTTTCTTGGGCTTTACTTAGCGGTGTTGGTTTTTTTGGGTTGTCTTGGTGAAAAAGCAAATAACAAGAAAAGTCAATATCTTGTTGGATAAGATAAAACCATAACTAAGTTTTAATTAAATAAAAACAAACAAAGCAATCGTCTCCGATATAAATAAAAACGCGACCGTCTATATTTCTGGGTAGTTCACAAAATAAGCGGATAACGGGTACGCTTCTTCGCTTTAAATCATCTTCCCCGATTCCAAATCCTCGATTAGTGTTTCATCGCTTTCCTTTTGTTTCCCAATCCTAATCCGTGAACGATGGATTCTACTACTGCACTCGTCGTCAAGGTTCGAATCATTTTTCTTGATTTGTGAATCCTCAGTTTTGTAGTGCGATTCTAGGTTTTTGTTGGCCGATCGTGTCGATTCTCGCATGTCTATGTTCTTTTTTTGTTGTTCTAGGTTTACCAGATTTATTGTTGCTTGTAATCGGTCCTTTCGTTCTGAATTTTACCTATGGATCGACGATGCATATCTTATCAATCGGAAAATTGATGACTAGATTCTGATTTTTTCATGACATGCGTAGCTCTATTATCTTCTAGAAGCACAAACCCTAAGAAATATTTAAAAAAAAAATAATGAAATTATCTTGCCCAAAATCATAAGTTTGTTGTGTAATCGTGATCCCTAAGCTTGTTTTGTTCCTTTAATTTGTTTATTTTACAATTTCTTTTTTTTTTGCATGTTGTTTTGTTTGTTTGATTCATTTTAAGTGAGCTTTGTGTTCATTGCAGGTGAGTTATGGAGGTGTGCTTAGGCGCTTCAGGGTGCCTTTCAAAGCCAATGGACAGCTTGATCTGGACATGGCTGCTCTTAGGGGAAAGATCGCTGCTTTGTTTAACCTCCCTCTGGATGCTGAGTTCTCTCTGACTTACTCTGATGAAGATGGGGATGTGGTGGCCCTTGTTGATGACAACGACCTCTCTGATGTCACGAATCAGCGTCTTAAGTTCTTGAAGATTACTGTGCAGTCGAACGGTGGTGTGCCTGTTAACTCTTTTGCTTCAGATAGCAGTGGGAGTTCATCCGCCTCGGTTATGCCTGATAACCAGAACCCGGTTTCTAAGATCCAGAAGGGTTTCAATGATGTTATGATGGCTGTGCCGAACCCCATGCGTGATACCATTTCCAAGGTGTATATTGACCTTACATCTAAAGCGGCATCTTCTAGCCCTGTGGTTGGTGAGCTGTTTGATTGCATCAACAAGCTCGGGAAGCTCTCAAGTCCTCAGGAAAGTAGCCCTTGCTCTCCTGTTGCTAAGCCTGGCTCGTCAGGTCCTTCTTTGAGCAGGGAGGTTCCTTCCACTGATGAAAAGAAGGATGCATCTAAGAAGACCCAAGCTGGTAAAAAACCTGCGAATTTGAAAGAACCTGTTGCTGACTCAACCTCCTGTGGACTTGGTGCTAGTTTCAACGAGTGTCCCTTCAGTGGCAGTACCGTGATCGATTCCACTCCAAATCCAACGAGCCACAACAAGCATGCCCGTCGTGTATGTCACTCCAAAAAGACCAACAATGGTGATTACTGGGCCTCACTGGGTGTCTTCCATAAGGGCATCCGTTGTGATGGATGTGGCGTTCTTCCAATAACTGGGCCTAGATTCAAGTCTAAAGTGTAAGGAGATCTTTTACTTGCAAATGTAGGAACTACAGACATCTTTCGAATTTATTATGCTTACTTGTTTCTCTGGCGAATATTTTGCAGCAAAGAAGACTATGATCTTTGCACCATCTGCTTTTCCGTGATGGGCAATGAAGGGGATTACACAAGAATGGATAAGCCCGTCTCAGCTCAACAGCTACATCCCTTTAGAGGACTACCTACCCCAGTATTACTCTTTTTCTGTGTTTAAGTTTCCTTCTTTTCTTCTATAACCATCTCTGTCTGTATTATAGCTATTATATGGAGATCTTACGTTTCTTCCTTTCTTTCGTATAGTTTTCAAACCCTTGGTTGGGACATGTGCCGCGACCACACCACGGAGGTTTACATTTCAGGTGTACTCGGCCTAAACTAGACAGTCGCTTTGTCCTTGATGTCAATGTACTTGATGGAACCGTTGTTGCTCCATCTGCTCCATTCACCAAGATCTGGAAAATGAGGAACAACGGTTCGCTGGTGTGGCCGCATGGCACGCAGATCGTTTGGATCGGTGGTGACAGATTCAGCAGCTCTTTGTCAGTTGATTTACAGGTCAGAAACTATATCCTTAGTGTTGCCATTTATTTTGCTTGAGACATACCCTGAAGTTCCACTTACAGATCAATCATGTTGGTTGAAGTTACTCTTAGTGGCTTGAGTTAGCTTCTTTTCTACAGAAAGTGGCAATAGTTTCTTTATATATATATATATATATATAACACTAATTTTTTATTGGTGTCAACACCATTGCAGATTCCAGTGGAGGGTGTGCCTATCAACAGTGAGCTTGACGTGAAAGTTGAATTTGTTGCACCAGAGTCACCTGGTCGATACATTTCTTATTGGAGGATGGCTTCCTCTAATGGTCTTAAGTTTGGGCAACGTGTTTGGGTGTTGATACATGTACTGACTAAATCTTCTCCGCCATTTTCGTGGAATTTTGTTTTTCTCAATCATCTGATTCCTTTCTTTTTTTGCGGGTTGCGTGGTCAGGTTGATGCATCCTTGAAGAGCTCTGTTGAGAACGAGTTTCATGGACTGAACTTGAATGCCTCTCCTGAAGAAAATTTTGCAAGAGAATTTTCAGGGATCAATGTGAATCATGTTCCAGCTCAGCCTTGCAGCCCCAGTGTTAACCCTGGGATAGTGAAAGGTGCTGATGTTGAACCAGAAGCTTCTTCGGGATCAAACATTCCGATGAAAGATGACCTGTTTGTTGGTGAAGTTGAGCCTGTTGTTCCTAACACTCTTACTCCATCTTCATCTTCGTCTTCGTCATCATTCAACATAATCGAGTTCCCAAATAAGCCTACTACCGTTGAGGCGTTGGGTGGCGGTTCCTCATCTGCAAAGAACATCCCAGTTCCTCTACAAGAGGATATTGAGAAGAACGACGTCGAGATAACCATGCTCAAGGAGCTGGAGGAGATGGGTTTTAAAGAGATTGATCTGAACAAGGAGATCCTGAGGGACAACGAGTACAACTTGGAGCAGTCTGTTGACGCTCTCTGTGGAGTTAGCGAGTGGGATCCTATCCTAGAGGAGCTTCAGGAAATGGTAAGTGTGAATTGAAGATTCGAAAACCAGATTGAGAGGGATATTGACAATGTGATAATTTCTGCAGGGGTTCTGTGATGATGTGACGAACAAGAGGCTGCTGAAGAAGAACAATGGAAGCATTAAAGGCGTGGTGATGGATCTCCTCACTGGGGAGAAGGAGAAGGAGGCTTAGTGTGGCCGTTTGATTCTGGGAGAACTTCTATCTATCAGGACAAGGTTATGTTTTATAAATAATAAAACCTGATGATGATGTTGTGTGGTTTCGAACTCGGTGTGTTCCTTTGCTTCTTTCTTTCGTGTTGGATGGATGATATGATGTTACTACTATCTTAAATAAGTATAAAGACTTTATGCTTTCAATCTTCTTATTTTGAATGCAACCAAGTCTTTTTTTTTTTATCGATTTCATCGCTTGACCGCCCTCTCTCCTCTATGTCCAGTTGATTACATTTTTGCTTTTGATTCTTACATGCAATTTATATTCTTCCTGAACGTAGCTATTCATTCACCTCCACGACTTTATCTTTATGAAAAAACTGCTGGCAACCAAATGAGCAAATTGAAGACAGTCATTATTGAATTCACTTTCTTTTCTACGTTTACAAGTTTGAAGGAGTAAGTAATTGCATCTTGACTTTGTTTAAAATCTCCTCGACGAACGATTAAACAAACTCCTAAGGCTATTTCTGCTGTCCCTATTCTTCTTCTTGATGGTCTTATCCGCAGAGAAAGTATGCTCTTCCAACGTGAGTGCCCGTTCCAGTTTCTTAGATACAGAAAGAATCTCGTACGGATCCCACAAGGATTGCCCATACTCCCAATCCAAAAACGAAGGATGATGATGATGATGCTTCTTGGTACTTGATAAGGCCTCCATCTTGAAACGTGAAGGTTTACCTTTGACAAAAGCATGCTTTCTTCTCGCCTCGAACTCCAAAACAGTGCTTTTAGAGGTTTGGGAGTGGCTGAGCCAAGCCTGTGCTGCTGCTTTCATCAGCTCTATTCTCTTCTTCTTCTCTTCTTCGTTTTCATCTTTAGCCTCTCGTTTCTTCCTCATCTGTTTTCTTCTCCATTTGGGAGGGGACTTTTGGGGCTCCAAGCTATTATTATAGACCCAAACTTATGTCAGCTTTAAATGTGAGCCTTATGTTTCTTGTCCGAACCTACTAACTTCTGTCTGACTCATCCTTTTCTATTTTTTTCTTTTATTCTTTTTTCAAATGACTTTGTGTTTTTCCTAGCCTTTAATTTTCTGATGACTCACTATACTACATTATCTTTAGCTATGAGAAGCGTTGGAACAACACAACTTAAAAGGAAAAAACATGTAGAATCAATAACTAATTATTATAAGATTCTCCATTGTTATATTTGTTTATGACCTCACACAAAAATGGGTCATTCAGGTTGTTCAGACTTCTCTCTCTTTGCTGTCTCTATCATTGCACACAAGAAATTACTTGCATCACGACTGTGTGGATCTGCAAGTGCTGCGTGTGCTAAAAACGGAAGTTTCCTCAGTGATCTCCCACTTAAACCCTGCATCAAGAAGTTCGTCCAAATTCATAACATTCTCAGCTTTGTTGTCACTTCTCTACAGTCAGTACAAAAGTATTCACAAAGTCTAACCTCACACGATTTCGCAGCTTCTACCAATTGTTTACAGAACCAGGGATTTGTATCTGTATCATGAAGCTCATTTGCATTCACCTTTTCTTTCAAACTCGAAAAGCTTGGAATAGAGAGTCCATCACAGCCCTATACCAAAAATTATAAGATATAATTGCTCCTCCTTCAGTGGAGTTAACAGAAAAAGTATGGGCGAGCTTGTATTGTACCTGGAAACTTGATATGATCCCTTTGCTTATTAATTCCTCAACACAAGACCTCAATATTTCGTAACGAACATGAAGAGTTGGAGGGCCAACATAAGCTTTTATGTCAGCTCGATCCACGAAAGCAACATCTGCAACAAGAATATTCATGTGTAAATCTCACAAAACCTAAATGTGGAACACAGTTTCAGAGACGATGAAATGAGAATGTAAAACATTATTGGTAGCCAGGCGAAGTCACATTTCTATTGCGAACTCAATGCTGATTATCATGAAGAGGAATAAGGATATATGGTGGAAAAAAGAAGTCATGAGGCTAAGAACAGGATCAAAATAGAACCACCAGCTTACCAATAGCAGTAGTTATATTTGATGTTGTAAGGATTATCACATTCGGTGCTGATTTGAGTTTGTCCATTTGTGTAAGTAGTGCATTCACAACCTGTTACAAACACGGTGAGATTTGATCTTTGAGGATTAAGAATTTAAACCTTCGCAAATTCTAGGTGGATATGATGAGCAAAAGCTAGTTGGGATACCCGGATGGAATCTGAAGGTTCTGAACCAGACAATGCAGCTTTCCGTGCAGCAGCGAGACTTTCAACTTCATCTGCAGGCAGAACAATCTCAGGCCTAACAGGAGAAACAAGTCAACTATATCAAAAACAATGACAAATAACTCACCGATCAATACGAATACTAGGTTGTTATCTTCCTCCACCATCTCTTGGATCTTTTGGAAAAGCTTGGCAACCTATATTGTGAATTAGTAAACATAGCGAGAATAACAGATTCCAATATAAATTTCTTCTAAGAAATATGTTATCACTTTACAACTGTTGGTGAAGTTTGTGATATCAGTACTAGACATAAAATAATTCCAAGTCAGTCTACTATGACATGACAGAATTCCACTAGAGCAGCTGGCAGTTGTAAGTGGTTAGTTAACTAAGTTGATTTGAATTTGAAGTCCAATAACCCAAGAGTTCAAAACCAGCTTGTTGAACCAACCTACTGTCTAAAATGCATGCTAAAGGGGAAACTAAGACAAGTGTTAAAGAAAGAGCAATTATGTATCATACCAGCTTGCCACTTTCAGAGAACCATTTACTAAATAGAGAGTGAGCATTGACTTCAATCAATTGGCAATGTGGATATCTGACAAAAAAAGCATAGATGAAAGTCAAAACAGAAAGAGAACAGAAATAATACAGTCAATATAGATTCTTCTGATAGGGAAACATTTAGTGTAGAAGAGGACCTGGAGTTGCATCGAATTGAAAGCTTTTGAGCCAATGCTTTGCAAAGAGATGTTTTGCCAGTCCCTGGTGGTCCGTGCAAAAGAACAATCCTGCAGAAATTTTCAACGAATCATAAATGCTTCAAGGTTAAACGGGAAACAGAAAGATTAAACATCAGATCTAGACACTAAAGAACAAACAGAACGGCATAAAAGAAATTGAGCTTGCTAAGCAGATATAACATGTACTGAAAAACCATACTAATGTCACTCACCTGTTCCAAGAAACGAGATTTGGATTAACACCCTTCTGCGTGAACAGCAAAGCACTTGCGGCATAACGTAGTAACCGTTGCTTAAGTCCAGATTCATAGATCAAGCTGGACACAAAAAAAAATCCAGACCACTGAATAAATTGTTTTAGACCCATTACTGCTTTACAACCAAGTCAGCACCAAACTCAAGACACACCTTTCCCATAAGCCATCAAACTCCTTAGCAGGTAGAATCCATTCATTAAAGCTAGAAGGTTGTCCATCAGGGCCCAGTTCCTCACACGGTCCTTCCTCAGTTAACTGAATGTAGATTAAAAACAAGTCAGGTACAAGATGGGCAGCAAGAGAAAACAAAGGCCAGTGCCTTATTCAACTTTTGCATATACCTGAAAGGCATGGACAACAGGCTTAACTTGCCAGAACAAGAGAACATCATTATTCTTCACCCATTCCTCTGTAGATGCATGCAATAAGGCAAAAACATCAGTGACATCACTTGCATTTTTCTCTATAGGTGATTAGAATCTACAACTACCTGTATCACAAATACATATACGTTGCACATTTTCGACGAGGAACAAGTCGTGTGGAGGTATGAGAACAAGGCCATCTACATAGCTCATGCTCCTATTTTCCAGCATCCTAAACCCAAAACACACACAAACTAAGGAAACACGGTGAAGGCAAGCGAGGAAATGAATTTCACAAACCGTTCAACAGCTCTCTGGACGTCCTCGAGACGAGCGGTGCTTGATGGCTTTAAGCAGACCTCCACTAGAAACACACAAATGAGGATAGTCATTGAAATCGAATCGAGCAGCTAAACGCAAGGAAGGAGAATCGTTTGTACCAGATACGAGGAACTTGGTCTCGTGGAGGGGAGTAGGAGCTGGAGGAGGAGGAGGAGGATCGGTTGCGGCGAGTGGCTCTCCGACGCCTAATTGCTCGGCGATAATCGTTGGTTGACTGCAATTTTGGTGAGAGACCTCCATGGAAGCGTCGTGAGGAGGATGAATCGCAGGCTCGAGTATAGGGTTTTGCTCGGCAATCTCCATGGGAGTGCTCATGGCGTGTTCTGGAGAAACACGATTGTTTTCAATTTTTTTCAGATTTGGGAATGGGCGGGACTCCCACTGCACCTTTTTTATTTCTTTTTACTGGTCGCAAATCACTGAAAAGTTAGGGAAATTGTAAAACAAAGTAATTAGCAAAATAATATGAAAATAATAAATTTCAAGATCAAATCTCTTAAAACATCATAAAATAAAAAGATTAAGTTACCATTAATTAATAATATATTTAGTTTACATAACTATTTTTTTTTTTTAATTTTATACTAAATCCTAAATTCTGGACTATAAATTTTAATCTTTAAATCCTAAATTTCACCCAAGCCAAAAATTGAACTCTAATTCTGAACTAAGTTAACTCAATTGTGTATGCGTGCTCTTTAAAGAATGTTATTTTTGTTATTTTTCTCCTTCGAAAAAAAATTAGTGTCAAAAAAATAAGGCTGACATACATTTTTATTTTTTTAGTTATCATTTGATATAAAAAATTTAACTTAGTATTTGCTAGCGCTTCAATTATCTAAAATTTTATCTTATATATGATAGTGTTTTTGTTAATTAATCAGATTTATAAAATATCTAATACTGATGCTTAAAAATTCTGATAATCCCTTCAGCTTGTGTGAGCCAAATCTTACGTATAATTGGTGAAAGTCTATATCGAACGATTCGATTTGGCTCCAACTTGATAACCAAACATACACGACACAGGGAAAGTAAATACAGAAAGACAATGTATTACTTAGCATATCTAAACTAATAACAGATGATGTTTATCATCTAATAAATACAACATCTTTCTTAACACAACGATCATTCATATTGTCCAACACTTTCTTGTTCGACTTAGCAAAGACCTCAAAGTTAATAAATTCATTTCCGCTGCTGTAACTTGGCCTTCCTCTTCTCCTTAACAAGGAAGACTAGCAGAGAACCAAAGGAGAATACACTGAAGCATATGGATGCTATGTCGAGCGACGTGTGACGACCACTAATACCCTCGACGCTAAAGAGATTAGTCGTCTTTTCCGCGTCCGAGCTCTGTCCGTATGCTACTTCGTAGCCATTTACATCAGTTCCGTAGGCACGTATGAAGTAAGTTCCAGTGGGGGTCTCTCGGTCGACGGTCCAGTTGAGTGATTGAGGGATCTTATCATAGGGCTTTGACACAATCTTGTGAGGGCAGCTTCTATCCCTAGAGAGCTCGTTATGTGTCTTGCGCCATGGTCTGTCAACTTGGCTGATCGGTGCATAACAAAGCTTCACTTCGACGGTCTTGAAGGCAGCATCGTCATTGACTTTGGCCGATGACTTCAGCATCCATGTAATTCTCACTATATCTTTTCCAGCTTCCCATACTAAAGACAAGTATGTACAAATTAAAGTATAGAGAGTCTGAGATGTTTAGTTGATCAAACATAAATTGTATATACATATATATTTTGAATAAATTTTTTTAAAAATTTTCGGGATCATAACTAAAATACTAAATTAAGTTTACATTGGTTCAGTTATTGATTATCTACTATTATGTATAATTCCACTACTTTATCCTGGATTTAACAGAGTCATAGTTAAATACAAACATAAAGAAAAATCATATTATTATTTAGTTCAAAATAATATATTCAACTGCAGTCAGCTCTATTACTTATACTCTTTATAGCATACAAGGCACTTTCACTAAACATGAATATCGTTTATAGTGGTGGATTTGCAAGATTATGAACCAAAAGTTAAAATTATTAGACAAAAAGGCAACGACAATTTACAAACCTACACCAACCCTTGTGGGTTTAGCCGTGACCTCGAGTGAATTTTCAAGGTTGGTGAAGAGACTAACTTCGGTAGCTCCATGGTTCGACTCTATCGATGAGAAGATAATAAGTGAAGCAAAGAGGAAAGTTTGGACGGCCATCGTTGAATCTGATTTTTCCAGAAGAGGGATTATATAACGAAGACTTGATATTGTAGTTATCGTGTGATCATGAGCTTTTTAAGAGTCTAGTGTGTTTTTCAATCGTTGAAATTTTACGTCACCATCATACGATTAATGCGAAAAGTCAATAGTTCATTTAAGATACATTGTAAGAGATAAACTTTTTTTTTTTTTTGTTCAAAATAAACTTTATGCTTTTTCGGTCTGAACTGTGTTGTTCGGTTCTTAGCTTAGAGTCGGGATTGTGATTGTTGGAGAGATGTAGTTTGATCGTAATGTGCCATTGGTGATTGTGCGTTAGTACACAAACTGAATTCTTATCAATAGGAGACTAATAGTTGGAGCAATTGGAAACCGTCAAACTTCATCATTGCTTGTTGTCTCTAAATGTTGTAGTGGCTCAAGTTTTAGTTTGTTGATGTCAAGAGTCCCCATGGTGAGAGTTGATTTAGCAGATTTTACTTCGTATGGTGGTGGTTTTAGTGGTCGCTTGCCGTTTCGTTTCTTCTTCCATGAGTGGGTCTGGAGTGGTTCGTTTCGTTTGTCGTGAAGAGTTTGTTTGGACTTCTATCTTGGAGTAATGAAGTCATAGGGTCTTGGTGTCGTGGACGTTATCGTGTGGCGGGCGTGAGCAGCAACGATAAGTCGTGGTGTCTTGGGTGCAGGAGGTGGAGTTCTTCGTGTGGCGGGCTATGTGCAGCAACGACAATTCCCGATCACTGGCTCCTACTATGTTTTAAATTCTGCTAAGTCATCTTGTTTACTGTTCTTGGGCAATTGGTAAATCATCTGTCTAGTTTTAGTCTGTTTTTTTTGTTGCAAAAGCTACTCCGGTGTGGGTTCTAGTTGCCGCCTTCATGTGAACTCTTGTGTCTGGGGATTGCTCTTTCATCCGCCAATTAATGTATCAAACCGTGTTTCCTCTATGGAATGAATTTCACCCGTGAAAAAAAAAAGAAACTTTATCCTTAGAAATTTCAACATTTCTTTGAAATACGAGTATCTGTTTCTTAACTTCCGCTAAGAACCTCACTCTAAAAACTCCGGGTTAATCATGGTTTAAGTCTTTTATTGTTTGAGTTGCAATGACTACAATAATGATAAAGAGATGAAAAAAACAGTTTTGAGTTCTCTTACATTTTAGGATTGTAATTCATCTCTATATTTTCTTTCAAAAACAGATGAACTCTGTAATTAAAATCTGTGTTTTGCTCTAATGTATGTATCTATAATAAGATAAAATGCTATTGTATAGAGAAATGTTTGAGATGCTCAACACTAACAGATCCAAAAATACAATTATGCAAAACATTATCTATACCTCTTTTGTTATCTGGACTGAATGTATTAAAGAAGCATAACTGGTAAGTATGTGTTAAATCACCTGAACACATGAGTACGTACCACCTGTATTCAGCTAGAAACTACAAAAGATATGCATAACCAATCAATTGAAACTAATGTATATCTTATTTTCACCTTATTCCCAAAGCATAAAAACACATAGGTACACATGCAGCCGTATGATATTACAATCACAACAACAATAAGAAAAGAATGTATTCATCATATAAAAATAGAACGGTGTTTACAATATCTGCATTCAAGCCATTTTATCATTTAGCAATCCTCCTCTAGATCTCAAAATCAGTGCTCAGCATCCGATCAGTACCAACAAGAGACAGCTTGTTCTCATACACATCAATACACCCAAACGAATACGTACCCGGTGGACACTCCAACGCAGCTTCAAGCGACCTATGATGAACCCCACGAGAATCAACAAAGTATCCACCTTTATGATCATGCCCCGACAAACAAACCTTAACAACATCGTACTTGTGTATAACACTCATCACCTCATCAAAATTCCACAACAAAGCAGCACTGGACGCACAACCAGGGCTCATAGGCACATGCCCGCAGACGATAACTCTCTGATTCGACTCCGTCGCATCCTTAAGCACACCGTCCAGCCACTCCAGCTGTTTCTCCCCAACGCCTCCGTTATACTTAACAAACCTCCTCTCAACACCAACAAGCCCCTCGGGGCTGTTTTTCTCTGAGTTCGGGTTCTTCTCGTCGAGTATCTTCAACGCAGCGAGCGTCTTGGGATGATCCTCAGGCCAACCAACGGCACTGATGTCGTACCCGTCTAACACCACGACTCTATACTCAGGCGTAGGCGAAAAGTCGTAGTAAGCGTTGTAATCATCGTCACGAGAAGGGATGTTGAGCAAAGGAAGCAGCTCTCGGCGTGGGAGGTTGTAGAGGCAGTGGTTGCCGATCATGTGGTAGACGGGGCCTTGGAATTTTTCGAATTCGTCGACGAGTTTCTTGGTGGCGGATAAAGATTGGTCCTTGGGACAGAACCCGTCTACGATGTCACCCATGTTGATGACGAATTTGAGGTTTCCGTGTTGGTTCCAGGCTTGGACAGCTTTTTGTAGGACGAGGATGCTGTTTCTGTAGTATCGAGGAGTGCCTAAGAAGGAACGTCCGTCGGGAATGTCTGCGTATTGGACGTCAGCGATGACACCAAAGGAGAAGAGAGGTTGTGTGGTTACAGAACCCATCGTGAACTCCTCTGAACATCAAAAAAAAACCAGAAATTTGTTAGAAATGTTATGAAACACATAACAAGTGAGGATTTAAAGATTTGTTAGAACTTAGATTAGATGCAGACGAATAGAAAGAGTGTACATCTGTGACCAGATGTTTCTGCAATTGAAGTTATTTTTCGGAAATAAGAATCATTAATACATCAATTGTGATGTAAGACAATATTGTGGACGGCGTCAATGCTCGATCTCACGCAAAGATTGTGAAAGGAGACGGAAGTTGTTGTATGAGAAATTAATAAACAGCATTATGGTAGACAAAGGACTTACAACTGTATAGCTTTGCGAGATTTGTCTTCTGTTAGGATCGGTCAGAGCTACCAGCGGAGGTGAGTCGGAATCGGAAAGGAGGATATACGGAAGGTATTCTGTTTGTTATTTGCAAATCGTGTAGTTTTTCTCTCTCTGATGGAAAAAAAAAAACTACATGTTGTCTCGTCCCGTTAATTAAGTATTTTCTTTGCGTAACGCCTCATCAAATGGGGCCTGACAGAGTTTTAATAAACTAAATAATAATTAGGTTGAGTAAATTTTATTCATTTAACTAAACAAAATTAGGTTGAGTAAAGTTTATTTTATTCATTTAATTTTCTTGTCATTTGGCTGGCTCATTGATCAACATGAATACGTTTACTCCATATAAGCGGCAGCTTATAATAATTTCAATGAAAATAATCCATTCATTTTCTGGCTCTTTCTTTGTTCACATTACACAGTTATTACACAGTTAGATTACCTTGAACTCGGACGATAGACGAACAAAAACTTTATGAAACAAAGATGATAGACAAATAATCGCTCTTCACTTCAAAAAAGAGTGATTCAAAGCATTTGTTTTAATTAATGATATCAGAATTCGTAGAGGGTTGTCACGTAACACCATTTCGTAAAGGTTTTAGTTTTTACTACTACAAACATACATCTCACTATATACAACACTCCTCGTCGTCAAATTCAAGGTCACGTCGTCATCTTCTCCTTGCGAAAAAAGGATGCCTCAGTGCTTCACGAGCGGTTAGTCTTTCCGCCGGATCAAACCTAAGCAGCCCTTGCACCATGTTTATCAACTCTCCCGCCGAATGGTCCACATGTTGCATTATCAGATTCTGCAACGACACACACACATGAACGTTGTCAGCAACACAAATGAAGCTTAAACGTTAGTAACACTTCACTAAATCAAACACTTGACGAACCTGAAGCCTGGGAAGCTTCAATACTGCTTTCAGGCTGTCTCTTGAGGTTGCCCCATCGGGCCAATCTAAACGACCTCTTCTCACATATTTCTCTGCGTGTCGGCTTTATATCACACCAAAAAGACAAAACGACAGTTAAACACCCGCCCATATGATATATGGCTGCGGATATGATCACTTCAGAGCATTTTTTTATTTTTGACTCACTCCACTTTCTTCAGCATTTGTTGAGGCAACGGACCAAGAACACGCTCCATCATCGCTAGATGCTCAAGATTTTCATGTGTTTGGAACAATGCTTCTCCCTACAAAGTTCAAATCTTTCAATTAGAAACAAAAAAAAAAAAGAATACACACCCAAACCTTTGTCAACAATCAACAACTTCAGACACATACCGTGCACAGCTCCACTATGATACACCCAATGCTCCAAACATCACAAGGATAACTCCAGCCAAGTCCTACCACACAAACCAAGTGTCTCCATTAGTTTGTAATTATCAGAAGCTAGAATTTACATGACTTGTTTTACAACAGGAGCTACTCACCTAAAATGACTTCTGGTGCCCTGTAATGTCTAGTTGACACAATGTAGCTTTGTTCCTGTCGCTCATAAGTTGTGCTACCAAAATCAATAACCTTTATTGCACTTGATTTAGGTACTCGTTTATAGGAAACATCCCTCTGTAATCGGGAACCCTGCAGCAGAAAACACAACCAAATTTCATTAGCACATTACTAGTTGGCCACACTAAGTCGCATACAGAGGCATTCGAGATATACCTTGTACTCGGGAATTTTCACATAGTCTGAGGAGACTAAGAGGATGTTTTCTGGTTTCAGGTCCGTATGAATCATGCGCAAGTCATGCATAACTGCAAAATTAGACAAACCAAAAGAGAAAAACACATTTAAAAACGGGAGGAGTATAATCTTTTATGCAACGACAAACAAAACAAAGATGAAAATGCAATAGCAAGTAGATTGAAAAGACTGCAAAGACTACACACATGCTACACATTCCAAGAGTTGCCAGCCAATCTCACGGACAAGATCAATGGGAAAGGAGCGATAATTGTTTTTCCGAAGAAAATCGTATAAACTTGATCCAAGCTTCTCAAATACCTGTTCCATCCATTTAAACCCATCCACAAAAATTTAACCCCACACATTTCCCAAGCTGGGAAAAATCATAGGCATCTCAAAATTTGACTAAAACACTTACGATACATATATGGTTACGATAGTCAAACCAGTTCCGAATTTGTACACAACTGCAAAGAATAAAATAATTTAACCTTTGCAAAAAAAAAATCTTGAGAAACTATGCCTCACCCAATCAGATTTGTGATTCATGGTTGCATACTTGCATGATTAAAAAAAATCAACAGATAATACTCACCGATTGCCACCTTTGTCATGTTTACCAAGCTGTTGAAGCATCTCAATTTCAATCATAGCCGCCTCACGGTATTTCTTCACTCCACGAACAATTTTCACTGCCACCATTTCCTTCCTCTCCCTATCCCAACATTCTAGCACTTGACCAAAGGTACCTACAAGGAGGAAACATTTGAGTAAGATACGACTACAACACTGGAACATGTAAAAACTATAAAGTAGTACAACAAACATATATTCATACCTTCTCCCATCTTGCTATATATTTTATCTGCAAAACAAAAAGGGCAAAGAGAAATCAGAACAATGAATTAGAAATCAATATTACAAATTGATTATTTCTTCAAAGCACCAGATTACACTGGATACTGATTAAACCAGCACAACACCTAAAGTTTATTCAAAGCCACTAGAAACATATATCTACAAGGTTAACTTGATTATTATCAAAACAGTTTTTTCTTGGTAATGGAAAAGTGTGATTACAGCGTGGGGTTAAGTCATCTCCCAGTTCAAACATGTAATGTCCATCCTTGTCATCTTCACGCCACGGGGGAGAATCATTACGAGCAACAGTCTTAACAGAAAGAGAAGAGCTACTAATCTCCGAAGGAGCTCCAAAGCTTGACAAATTCCCAATCTCTTGTCCACAAAACATTCCTACCTGAGCCTACACAATATTCATGTACCTTAACATATACAGATGAATACCTCCCTCTATCCTTCTACTGCCTAAAAGTTGACCTATAATCTCTCTTAACATCTTAAGACAAACATCCAAATCCAAACAATCAAGGTACATCGATCATGGCAAAATCTGATTGATAGATCTGATTGAATCAGATAGAATAACACATAATTACATGAGAATTGGTATTTTTAAGAGCTTAATTGATCAAAATTGTATTAACAAATCGCAGATCCGGAAGAATCAATACAAATATATAGATCGATTATAAAATTTGAAGAAAAAAATCGAAGATCCGAAGGAATCATACAAAAAACATATAGTTACGATTCGTAGATTAAGGAGGTGAATAGATCTTATACCTTAGGCGCTGTAGGCAACACGTCCCAGCCGAGACGCGCTCTCTTTCGGGGACGGCGATCCATGTGTGTGTGAGGAAACTCGTGAACACGCTCCATCTCCATAATCACAGATTCGAACAGATCGAGCAAAGAAAAAACTAATAGGATGATTTTTTCAGAGAGCCAAACGGCGATGGAGATGAGCTTTTGGGTAAAACAGAATCGTGGCCTAACCCTAGTTTTAAACCAGAGGCGAACGAGAAGCAGTCGGGAACGATCTCGACCGTCCACGTGTAAGAACGTAGTGTAACCAGGGTTAGTTAGAACTTGCGCGCTGGAATTAACTAGAGTTGGGTTGGCGCAATTATTGACGGGGGAATATGCCAAACGAAGAAACAGCAAGAAGTGTTTTTAGGTTTGTCTTAAAACTACACGCAGTTTAGATGGAATATCTTGTCTTTTCCTGAGCCGAATATTCGGAAACTCTCTTCCCATTCACAACTTTTTTGAAGATTTGGTCAACAGAAATTGAAGATTTTCCAAAATTTAAAGATTTTTCTTTTTCAGTATCTCGATTTCAACTACTCTACCTCAAAAACTACAATCTTCAACAGAAATTTACAGCTTTTTGTTTGTGAAGAGAAGAATGACAACCACATGGAGCTTGGTTACAGAGAGAGTCCTAGTGACCTCTCAACTCCTGAATATAATGACCAAGTTGCTGAGCACCAAGGAACAAGGCATCCGCAGCCAAAATAACTCCAAACTACAAAACATGACATGAGACCACCACTCAATAGAGGAATACTAATTGACAAAAAGCTAACAAGAGAGATTTTGGATGCAAAGAAACTCACCAGACGAGCAGTAAATACTAAACGGTACCCCCAACCTTCTTTCGCAGCTTGAGCTCTTTGCTGGTCTGTCCAACTGCAGCCAAAAGGATCTATAATAAGCAAAATGCCAAATGCTGCATATGATGATGATGTACAAGAAAACACACATAATCGATGATTACTTTTCTCCATTTATCTCTGCACTGTCTTTGAGACTTTACCTTTTTCAAGCAATGAGAAAGTATAAGTAGCATAAGAGAGAAGTCATTACCCGAGGAACTCTGAAAAACCCCCAATCCCAGCAAGCTTCAATGGCTGAGAACCTTCTGTGACTAGATCCTATGTCAGGATGTTTTACATAATCAATGAATTAGTCATCCATGTAGAATTACAAAGACAAAAGTACAAAACAGAAAGCTGAAAACAATTGTGATATAACCTCATCTTCAGCAGACTCTAAACCGCCTTGCACCCAGAAAATATTCTGATACCCAGCATTAATAAGTAGCTCACAAGCAGCTAAGGATCTGACAAAAAAAAACAATTGTTCAATGAAGTTTTCAATTTGAGTATCATCCAACTATAAGGTGAACTCTGTGATTCACAGTTGTAATATCAACATACTAACTTTTAGTAACACTAACTTTCATTTGACAAAAAAACTTGAAAACACTCTCCACTGAAATTTGACTGAGTGTTGCTTGGGATCACTTGTCACCAAGAATGTTGATATTCTAAGACTATAAAAATTTCCCTTTTTAATGTAATAATCTAATACTAGCTACTACTATGATACCAGTTAATGTATCACATACCTCAATCCTTTTTGGCAAGCAACGATCAGCTCTGTTTCTTTTGGGAATTTCTCCTCAACCTTTGACAAGAAGAGTCTGCGAAGGAAGTAGGCAACTAAGAAAGAAGTAAGTATGTGAAGAGGGATACAAGAAGATCAGCTTACTAGCGCAGACATACTTATTGAAAGACAAAATAGGTGTACCACTCCACCATCCACCTGTAGAAATGGAAACATGGTGAAGTCATTGTCTAAAACCGAGAGCAATATAATGAAATGAGTGTATTCAAGTTTTAGTCTATATTCTAGATGGGATTAGAAGATGATATACATTGCAAAAATATTGAGAAGAGGACAATACTTTGTTGATCCAACATCACTAGAGCCAATAGATCACAATCATAATGGTGGTGAAGAAGAAGTACCCATAGCAAAACTGGTGACCTTTTTGGAAAGAGTTCCAGCGTCAAGGTTGTCTTCGTTGTCGAAGATAGGAACCCAGTCTGAGCCTTTGACCCATGCCTTTTAAGGAGAAAAAAAAAACAGAACGAAAGAAACGAGAAAATAATACATCAATGAAACACTATGGTCTAAGAGTGTTATGATATCTGACTTAACATTTCTTAACAAGAGGCATCAAAATGAGGAACAATTACAATGGCCAAGGACCTCAAACTAAACTTAAGAACATTCCATGCTACGGTAAGAGATATTAATCATGTCTTTACAATAACATGATCATTTAACAGTGAAGGTAGAGGCAATCATCATCTATGGATAAGAGATATATCTTTTTTTTCAAAATACTAGAAGTATCTTTAAAAATAAATCTATGAAAATAAAAAAATACTTTCATATAAAAAAAATTGGACCCTTTTTCTTATTTTTAATATAAAAATACATGTATTTTTTAAAAAAATCGGGCCCTTATCTATTAAGAAACACGGGAACAACAGATTGGGCCCGGTGGCACTCGCCCCTATCTAAGCCGGCCCTGAACACGAGAATGTTACCTTGTTGCGCTCGCTAGAGGGACGGACATCGAGTAGAGGTTTGTTTGAAAGCTGAATGGCATAGCCTGCTTCTCTTGGTGTAAGAAGCTTCACCTTTCCTTCTCTCAACTACAGAAACAATAAGTTTAAGAGACACTATAACTCATATGTTCCAACTTTTAAGACAAATATGCAAAAAGAGGATCGTACCAAACCATCCCAACGCTTCTTGGCAGCAGCCATGTCTCTCATTTGCTTCAGATCAATATCTTCATCAACCGCTTGCATCTTAACAACGCCTACTCTCTAAACCATTCAAACAAACAAACAATGAGCCAAACAATAATGAGAGTCAAGTTTTAACCTTCGCATTCCCATTAACCAAATCAAATGGTAAAACATAAAGATATGGAGAATCGACAACTTACAGAGCGGCGAACGGTGGACAGAGATGTTCTTCCTGTGGCGAAACTAACTGAAGATGACATTGAAGAGGTCATCCTCGAGCTCTGTTTTCTGTAAAGACTAGAACCAGAAGGTAACAGAGGATTTAGAATGGGAAGGGATAGAGACTCCATGCTTTAGAGGTTATGAGCTTTTCAGCGAGCGGAACAGAGAAAGGATGAAACTTTGATTATCCAGGAAATCTAATCAACTTCGAGTAGTAAAAGTCGAAAAGGATAAATCTTTGAAGAAAAAGAGATATTCAGTTTCGGGCTATTGGACCGATGATTAGTTTCGGCTTCATCGAAACATTCTTTTAGAAACCGATTCGGTTCTCTCAAACCAAAAGCTATATCCACGACACGACCGCTAGTACTTTACTTGTTTTGTTTTGTTTAGAGTTTGGATAATTTTAAATATTGTACATTTTAGGAAGCCTAGGAAGAGGGGACCAATATGTATGGGCCAAGAGAAGCCCATTTACATAATCTTTAAGCATGCTCCCTCCAAAAACAACTTCAAGGCTGTTTATTTCACCATTTGTAATCTCCATCTAGATGATTCTTTTGTATGATTTATATTTAGATGATCCATTCATATTTTTATGACTGTTTATTTGTCCATCCAAATAACTCATCTAGATGAATCATCTAAATGAATCATTTCCATCTAAATGAGTTTACTAAACAAATTACCAAAATACCCTTGTGTTGATTTAATCATATATTTGATATTAATTTTAACTATATTATATTTAATTATTTAATCTAATATATTTACATTAGAATTATTTCAAAATTAACGAGTTTTTTTGTGGTTTTGGGGGAAAACAAGATTTTTTGGTTTTAGCGGGAAAACACACTTTTCGGTTTTGGCCAGAAAACAATATTTTGCTATTTAGGCGGAAAAAAGCGTTTTTGCGGTTTTGGCGGGAAAACAAGATTTTCGGTTTTGGCGGAAAAACGGGTTTTTTCGATTTTGGCCGGAAAACAAGATTTTGCGATTTTGGCGGGAAAACGCGTTTTTGCGGTTTTGGCGGGAAAATGAGATTTTCGGTTTTGGCGAGAAAATGAGATTTTTCGATTTTGGCCGGAAAACGAGATTTTGCGATTTTGACGGGAAAACGCTTTTTTGCAGTTTTGGCGGGAAAACGAGATTTTTCGATTTTGGCCGGAAAATGAGATTTTGCGATTTTGTTGGGAAAACACATTTTTACAGTTTTTGCGGGAAAATGAGATTTTCGGTTTTGGTGGGAAAATACGGTTTTTTTTTGTTTTGGCAGGAAAACAAAAAAATTCGGTTTTGGCGAGAATAGAAGATTTTTCATTTTGATGGAAAAACGATATTTTGCAATTTTGACGGGAAAACGCGTTTTGTGATTTTTTGGAGGAAAACACGTTTTGGGGGTTTTGGCGTGAAAACGCGTTTTTGCAATTTTTGCGGGAAAACAGGTTATGGCGAGAAAACACGTTTTTGCGATTTTGGCGGGAAAACGTGTTTTTGTGTTTTAGCGGAAAATGCGTTTTTGGGGTTTTGGCGTGAAAACATGTTTTTTGTGATTTTCACATGAAAACACGTTTTTGCAAATTTGGCGTAAAAACACGTTTTTCCAATTTTGGCGGGAAAATGCTTTTGGGGGTTTGACGTGAAAAATTAGTTTTTAGGTTTTCGCGGAAAAACGCGTTTTAGTGGTTTTGTCAGTTTTCGTTTGTGACAAAATGATATTATGTTTAGGTTTGTAATTTGTGAATTACATTAAAGGCATAATAGACATTATACCATTTTGAATGAATCATCTCCATTCAAATGATCTAAATTGGTTCAGCTGGATGAACTTTAAAATTGAGCTTAAATTTCTGAAAGTCATTCGGATGATCCATCTGGATGAGTTGCATTTTTAGTAGCTAAACAAACAAAACTTTAATCTTAATCCAGATGGTAGGTCCTTACTAATTACTATAACCAATGTTTCTTAAATCGAACCTAAGTATTTGAATTATGGTTTAATATGGTTTGACTGAGTTTGAATCTGGTTCACAGATTATATAAAATGATTTATATATACAAATTTTAAAATAACTTTAGAAAATGTGATAAATAATTAGAATTAGAATAAACATCAAATATAAAACATTAAATAATTTTATTTTGTTCATCCAATTAATGGATTTTTTTAATTGTTTTAATCGTTTTTATCCGGTTCAATAACTTTACAACCTAATTCAACTACCGGTCGGTTTAACAACTTTATGATCCAACCCAACTATAAGACGGTTTATGGTAGAATCTCGTTAAACTATCAGATCGGTCCGATTCTAAAAATACTGCATATAACCAACAACAAGAAGACATTATCAATGAACAATAAAAACCAGTCAAAAGTATTTTGTAGGAACAGTCAGAGAATTTGCCGAATTGGTTAAAATCTATTATCTGTTGATTCCTCAGAGAGACACAGAAACAAAAACTACAATACATAAAAAAAAAAAAAAAAAAAACTGCAATACAAAACACATCCCAATAAAATTAAAATGAAAAACTCAAATACAAATCTTTAAACATCAAACCCCATTCTTTTCACTCGTTAATTCGGTTTCTGTCCAACCAATCCACACTCTTACGTGCTCTCTCCATCGGCTGAGACTTATCTCTGTATATGTCCACACTCCTCCTTGACCTCTCCATTTCCTCAAACGGAATCTTCAGCTTCTCAGGTCTCTCTATGTGGCTCAGCTTGTATCCCTGAAACTTCAGCCTGTCCACGCTTTTCCTCGGTTTTTCTCTTCCGTCCTTGCTCTTCTTCGGTGCATCTACGCTATGCCGAGAAGGGTGTTCGCACCCTCCTTCCATGCTTCTTCTTGAGAAAGAACTGTTCCTTTTTGATGCGGATTTCTCCACAGCGCTCACAAACTTCTTGAGATGGCCAATGTACTCGGGGAAGAGTTCGAGATCACAGTGGTTACCGCCTTTGAGCCATAACGGTTCGTATTTCTCTTGGCAGAGTTCCCAGAGCTGCTTCCCGTGCGAGAAGTCAACCACATCATCCGCTGTTCCCTGCACATCGAGAAGCTTTCACCATACTGAAGATGATTGAACAAAGGGTCCCATACCATACAAGAAAGAAGGGAAACTTACATGGATCACGAGGACAGGACACCTCACCAGCGAGATCTTGTCAATGTTCTGAAGAAGATGATCAAACAAAAAGGTGTCAAAGTAAGAAACATTATGTATAGAAACCAAAAAGGGTATATGATGCTTACCTTGTATATGTCAAACCAATAAGTTCGCTTAACGGAATACATGACTCTAAGTCCAGAAAGAATTGGACTATGAAGAATGGAAGCTCTTAGTCGAGGTAAACGTGCAGCTAAATCGACGGTCGGACCACTACCAACAGATTGACCGTATAGGATAATGTTCTCCTGCTTCGCTCCATAATTCTCTTCCAGACATTTGTAAGCAGCTTCGATATCAGCATAAGTATTTTGCTCGCTGGGCTGCAACAAACCCGAGCTTTGTATGGGTGGACCAACAATATTTGAATGGTAGAACTAAAGAGAGCCTTAGGATGTGTAGTTACTCACCTTCCCTGATGATTGGCCATACCCTGAATAGTCATACCTGTAAACACCACAACATATTTAGAGGAGTTTAATAAGTAGAAACTGTGAGCTTACGGAAGTAAATCCTAGTATATTCCATCCAGTTCATTTTAAGACAAGACAGAACAACAAGGTTAATAGTTTATGGTTTGTATGAGCCAGAAAGGTGTTTCATCAAAGAGTTACATTTTGGCATTTCAATACTTTGCCTTCACAAACAGATCTGAAATGTCCAGAAATTTTAAGTTTTTTGCCCAAAGACCATTTGATGTCAACAACACAACCAAAACATCAGACTCAAACCCTAAACCCTAAACCTCAAAACTGCTTTTTTGTCCCCTTTGATCTCGATTAATTAAGAACTAATCATAAAGACAAAATCTTCCATAAACAACAAGACTCTTCCATAAACACTAAAATCCACTTAATTCAACCAAAAACCTTAAGCAGAGTTCAGCGATGAGATTATCAGCATTGAGAGCACACAACAACTATTCTAGATTCTGCATCTGGAAGGTTCAAATCTACTTGAACAAAACCCAGAAAACAGAGCAATTAAAAAAAAAAAAATCAAAACTTTCTCAGAAAGATCTGTACTAGTAAATTCAAATCCAGCTTCAGTATCAGCAAGAGAATACAAAAGAAAAAAAAAAAAAAAAAAAAGGAACTAACCCCATCAAATTGACGCGGAGGTGAATACTAAGCTCGATGAAGAGCTCGTACATCTGACCAATATCAGCAGCATTCCCGTGCGAATACAGAAGAGTCGTAACGGCCATAGGGTACCTGATGTACATGGCCACGATCTCGGTGCCACGGCGCGTGGGGAGACGCAAAACGTCGACGTTTTCTCGGTGGGGAAAAGGGTCCATGAGCAGAAGCTCCGTTGCTTCGTCTCTGATGATCTTGTACGACGGCGGATTCGGCGGAAAGAAGGCTAATTTCGCCGCCATTGAAGATGTCACACCTCCCATATCTCCAAGTTAAGTCCTTTCCTCTGTCTCTCTCTCTGTAAGTCTGTAAAGTGTATAATAATAATAATAAGTGAAGAAGTAGTAGCTGGAGTTGTTTCAGAGAAGAAGACGAAGCTGGTGATGATTGCTATGAAACATTCCTTCTCTTTCTTTTTTTCTTTTTTCTTTTTTTAGAGAGACGACGGGGCTGATGACCGGTCACCGATTTGAACCTTCTTCATATTCTTGTTTTCAACGTAAACATTTTTGATCTTATTTTTTCAAAAAAGTTTAAAACTTTATTATTTTCGATAACTAAAATGGGGATCTTGTCTGTATTGAGACTCTAAAAACAAAACCCTTGTTCCGGAATTTATTTATTTTTAATATTAACATTTTTACATCTTTCAACATATAAATTAACAAACTCAAATTTATTTCCATTAGTTCATTTCACTATTCGCAATTATTTTTATATGTTACAGGGAGTATATTCTAACTGTATATTTAATTTAGCTTAAGAGAAAAAAATTAGAATGCTATTTTGTAGTAAAAAATATGTAATAATTCTAACCTACGAGTTATCCTAGTGCTTAGCCTTATTAACTCATGACTCATGAGAGCATGTGTGATTCACATGGATAAACATCATGGAGTCCATTACAAGTAAAAAAAGATTCTAAAGTCACAAGTTTGTGCAGCTAGATTTGTTTTCTGCAATATGGTTTAAGATTGTGTTTTTAATATGAAAGAAAAGAACTTTTGGGGCTACTAATCAAAAAATTTAAGATACGTGTAATGACAGGTTGTAGGGTTTGAAGGTACACGTGGATGGTTGGTTGCCCTTGAAAGAATTTACTGGCAGCATCATGGGTTAGGAGGATGGGCACCAATCATCCATCCCTCCAACCTTTTCTTTTTGCCGTCAAAGTTTTTTTATATACATCCTCTCTGTTTTCTTTGTCAACTATAATAAGTCTTATTATGTAGCTTTCTTAAATTTAAAACGATCAACGTCGATGAAGATCTCATAGGCAAGTTGGCTACTCTACTTTGTTTTATGACATTAGTAAGATTCGACCATCCTTTCTTACATGCAACAAAGATGGTTTAATGGGATATAAAGAGTAAAACGATTAGCATTTAACTAATGGTTCCTTAGTTAGGACCAGTCAGGCAGTCATCGTCACTTTCTACCTAGGACACATACCTTATTTCCTAATGTTGCATACTTGCATAGGTTCAGTAAGTAGAAATAAATTGTCTCCATGGGCGCTTAGCATTGTCTTTAGAATTAGTTTTATTCAGAATGTACAATTCAAAGCTGGTTTCGTTCTCCCGTGATTTTGACGAGATTTGTAACCTAATAAAAAAATAATTCAATAATAATAAAACGTTGGTGATGGATCCAAAATTAATTAATAGAGGAAGGCAAAGAGACAAGCGTGAAAACTAATGGAGATGACTGGTCGAGAAGCTAAGGGCCGAGGTTGGGATAAGAGAGATTGGAAGAAAGTTCCAAGAGAAGAAGATCTGACCGAGAAATGAATCATCAATGTCGCTCTATTCCCATACACTTTGTTTCCTCTTCTTTTTCTTGTTGTAATTATCTTCTTCTTCTTTTTTCATCTATTCTTTCTTATGATGTTAGGCTGTTGTTACACATGCATGGATATATGGACCATTCATTCTTTTGTATCTCAACAAATGTTGCATTTCCATATTCTGGTAAAGCGACTTAATTAACGAGCACGATTGAGACTTTTTAGCTCATTGTTTTTTTTTGTTAGTTTAGCTTAATTACCTATCTTAGTTTAGCTAACGTCTTCCTTTGTCCTAGCTTAGTTTAGATATCTCACATTCTCTAATTAAGACTCGGCTCATTTTAATAATAGTATATATGAGCTCTAGGGTTAGCTCTAAGGTTAGTGACCGAGAGAAAGTAAGAAGGACTGGGCGGACATAATTTGGTTTAAAGGAGGTGTTCCTAAACATGCTTTCCATATGTGGACAGCTCAACTGGAAAGACTCCCTACAAAAACAAAAATAGCATCATGGGGCTTAAACACTTCTTTATCTTGTGCTGTATGTCTGATAGGGATTGAAACAAGAGACCATGTACTGCTTCATTGTGGTTTTGCTGCAGAGAAATGGAGAGCTGTCTTCTCCAAGTTGGACCAGTACCAACCGCCGTGCACTACGTGGGCTGAGCTTCTGTCTTGGACAAGAAGATCAACTGTTCCAGCGCCTTCGCTTCTCCGCAAGGTGGTCGTCCAGTCCGTTCTATACAACATTTGGCGCCAGAGGAATAATGTGATTCACAACCACATTTTAGTCCCCGCGAGAACTACTTTCAGAGTCATCGACCGAGAAGTGCGCAACATACTTTTCGCGAGGAGGAAGAGACGGAAGTTCAAAAACCTACTCATCTGTTGGCTTGCTTAAGTCTGTAGTTACCTATTGATCTGAAACAATCTTAATACTTCCTTGTTTTTATTTCTTTTTGCCTTGGAAGCATCCTCTTTAAGAATGTTAGTTGTAACTTCCTCTTTTCATTTATATGATATTAACAGTTTTAGCAAAAAAAAAAAAAAAAGTACACCGCAGCGTAGCCATGCATGTGTGGTCTATTATATTTAGAACTTTTTAAATGATAAAATTTTAAGAGCTGGGTTTTTAAAGCCTCCAGTTATGAAACAACTTTTAGGCTCATCGCATATTGGACAAGAACATAGCACCTTCATCTTTGATTGCCTTAACCATCCGATACCGCAATGTGATATCGAACAATATCTAACCCCACGGGTGATATGAGTCAGAGGATTAAATGCATTTCTTCTCCTCCAAGCATCATAGGAACAAATCCGACTTCGACATGACTAATGGTATGAATGGGATAAATAATCCTTTGTTCTTTTTGTTAGCTTGTAGAAAGATTGTTCAGAAAACAAGGCAGTGAGGTAATATGAAGTGATAAAGGATTATAACTATGAGCGACCACTTACTGGTGAAGACACACTAGCGACCATTTATTAATTCCTTTACTCTGCTCTATTGTTTCCTTCACTACGTACTTAATGCCAAGAACTGTTTCCTTCACTAGTTACTTATGCCAAGAATTGTTCTTGTGGTCCTAACTAGGAGGAATACTGAACGGTATATGGAATACTAGAGTACTATTTAAAATCTATTATCATTTTAGTTTATTCTATGTGATTTTACATCTGACTTAGAGAGAGTGTCGCAGTTGTCTGTAATTCATGTAAACGTTAAATCTGATGCATTTTCTAAAGAAAAAATTGACATAGGAATGAAAATCAAGAGGTTTCGTACTAAAAGCATCACACAACCCACAAGCGATCATATACCTTTCACAAATTGTTTGTTTCTGTTATTACATCTACTGTTGCATGCATATACAACTATTTCAGTTTATTCTCTCTTTCAAAAACGTTTCTTTGTTTTAGCTTTGAATAAGTATCAAAACACACAGGACAAATAATAATTAAGCTGACCTGCAATAATCTGCAGCATCCGACTTATCTCATGGACAGCAAGAGTATGAATTCAGCCTAAATCTTGGTGAACCAGCTCATTCACACCGTTGAGTTTGTGACTGGAGCTATTTCCAACACTGATTATCTTTGTTTATGGGCCCTCATTAAAGACACCAAACACTTGCTCACATATAAACTAGACTCATCATGTAACTGTTAAAAGCATGTTTATTAACATCTAGTTCTTTTAGGTTGAATCTCTTAGCATAATATAAGATACGGTCTCTTAGCTTTTAACTAAAAAAACTAAAAGACGTTTCTTAAATAAGAAACAATACCTTATGGGTCAGATTGGTAAGGGTTGTAGCTTTAAAATTTTTGCTGTATAAAAAAATCTGTAGATTTTCTGCTGTGGCTTTAGATTTTATTGCTGTAGAATTTTATGGAAAGCACTAAAAAATTGTTTTGGATATTTGGCTCTGTAGAGCACTTGTACAGCTGTAGGTTATTTCAAGAGCTGTGGTTTTAAAAAAAAATTTAAAGCTTGATTGCTCTGAATTTGGTGCTTTAGAAATAAATAGGGATGTGGACAACACCTACAACAACTACCAATCACCCCCCAATTACGGTGAGATACCTAAGACCTGCAATAAATATGCTCTAAACCTTAAATAATTGGGTTGTGACTAAAGCTGTTATTTTGATTTGACTTATGAGTAAGTGGCCATACCACTGAACATCGATATAAATGACTCCATGCATTATTTGTGTTTTTTTTGTTACCTCAGCTATGCTAACATTGAAGTTGCACAACATAAAGCAGATTCTCCTAAATTTGAACATATTGTCCTTTTGTGAGATGCATTTCTTCCTCTTTGGCTATAAGAAACAGAATTATCACTACCCTCAAACCATACAAATAAACACAGAGAAAAAAAAACAGAGAGAAGAAAATGAGTAGGATTTGTAGATTTTTTGGTTAGTGAGGTTGAAACAATCTTCAAGAATGTCGTGAGAGTTTCAAACAGAGGGGCAAGAGGGCAACCATGTACAAAGCTGAAGCTAACTATGTGAAGTATGGTAATCCCATAATTAGCTTATATTTTGGTATTGGCTAAGACTAGATTCTACATATATGCCTGACTTCACATAGTCAGCTCCAGCTATGTACATGGTTCCCATTCTACCACTTTGTTTGGCATCTCTCCCGCTGTGTACATTATTCTAGCTGTTTGTTTGCTTTTGCAATTTCATACCATAATTTAGCCCGTACATCTGACCAATATCAGCAGCGTGCGAACACAGGAGTTATGATGTTCACGATCGTTCCCATCTTTGTCCCACATTATCTTGTTTTGGAATTTTATTCTAAAGTAAAAAATCCAACAGTCACTTAACACGTTGACAAAGGAGAAGCGTACGAGGAAGAGAATGATGAGCTCTGGTCTCAGAATGTCTTGATAAACTAACTTAGTTTAGCTATATCTCACGTCGTCTTAATGTCCTTAGTTTAGATATCTCACATTCTCTAAGACCATCTCCAACCCACCCCTATTTCTATCACTATATTTTCCCTTAAAATAGAGAAACTCTATTATAGAGGTGAAAATGCTCCAATGTATGCCTCTATAATAGAGTTTCTCTATTTATAGAGGAAAATATAGAGATATGATATTTCTACCTCTAAATATAGAGGCAAAAAGTAACTTTACTCTATATTTTCCTCTAAAATAGAGAAACTCTATTATAGAGACTAGGAAACAAATCCGCGCGATTCGCGCGGACGATCAAATTCCTTACTAAAAATAAAAATTATTCAATATTAATGGAATATATATTTAATATTTAATAATTATAGTTATATTTATTTTTTTTTAATATTTTTTATTTTTTTTAATTTAAATATTTAATACATTAGTTAAAATAATAAGATTTAATAACCGAAGAATGAGAATTTAAATGTATATAACATATGAACTTTGGTTGTTCAACTTAGGGGAAAATAGATATACATAGTTATCAAACGATCTAAATATATGTTTTTACAAACCTGTTTACTTAAATAATATACCAATT
>NC_027748.1:11904978-11921896 GCF_000695525.1 Brassica oleracea var. oleracea
TGCCTCGAAGAAGTCTCCTCCCTTCTAGTTCTTCTCTAATACCTCTCCAAAACTCATATTGCTAACATCAGAGGTTTCACCTTAATTAATGCATGTCCAATTACATAGAAGTGGTTACAACGTTTCATAGGAACTATTGCTCTTGAATGGTCAATTACAACATGTACGTCTCAGTTGGTAAATTTAGTGAATGCTTCAGAAGGATAATATAAAGTAGCAGAAGTAGAAAAAATTACCGGTTCACAAGAAGCAAATCAGAGAAAAGTTGCTACAAAAATGTGTGTAGACACATACAAAACTTTTAATTATTTATTTGCTTTCCATGTTCTTGGTTCATGTTTCTGGACTCCTTTGTCAACCTGATTTTCTGTTCTGATTAGCTAGGGAGCCTACGGGTGATGAAGCTAATGACAGCGATGAGGAGCTAAAGAAATCAATGTAGATGGTGTTATATCCCTTGGCTATTTTGTCTCTCTTTTGGAACAAGCAACCGTTGAGTCCTTGCTTACCCAAGAAGTTAAGAAGTCTTACTTTTGTTTAATCGCTTGATGTGATGGTTTCCCTATTGCGTGGTCACTGCAGCAGGAGACAGGGCAAGTGTAACCGAGTGGAAGGGAAAGAGGAAGAGGGCGTGGAAGGGACGTGGACGATGTGCAAAAACACAAGACGGGTTCACTATAAACAGAACATGTTAGAGTCGTCAAAACAGCATATAGATGAAACAACGGTAAGAAATTTTTATTTAATTACCATAAGCTCAAACACTTTCTGAAGCTGTGAGTAAGGATGATTAGCGCGGGTTTTCATGTAGTAGTCGCCAAATCAATAGCTAAACCGTTTGTCAAATTTCTATCTTGCGCAGACCAATGGCCTTCAACTCAACGAATACCAGAAGCTGTAAAATATCTCGTCCAATATCTCTGTATGATTCTCGTACCTCGACAATTTTTTATATATCAAGCTGCTTACGATCATCATGATGTATTTACCTGGCTAATCGCCCTGGGTAGGTTTCAGTGATAAACACAGGATTTTGGTTACTTGTACGTATGAAGCCATTTTTAACTTACAGATGCTTGCACAATAAAAATTCAAACAAAATCATCCTGACAGAATAGACATCTCATTGTCTTGCCATCGACATGAACAAGCCCTAATCAGACAAAACAACATTAACACGAATGTATAACCTAACCAGACAGGTTTCATCAGAAATTAGCTACTTGTACGAGATAAAAACGATTAACGAATGAAGAATGAAGAATTAATTTGAACCAGGTAAAAGGCGTCTCCTTTGCATACATCTACGATCGATGCAGTCTATTCACGGACATCTAAACAACGTACCTGAGTTTTCAACATACCTAAGGAGAAAGGGCGAGAGGAAAAATTATGTGCAGCGGAATCGGAGATGGATAAGAATTCGAAAGTAGAATAAGAGAAAACTTGAAACAATTCTGAAAACCTACTTAATCCCTTCAATGTATAAAATTCTGAAAATATAGGACTCTTAATTGAAGATGATGAGTGTGAAAGGATGCAACTCTTAAAAAGAAGATAATTTGCAATTTGTTTAGAGACGCCTTTGAGGAGATACAATGAAGGCGTCTATTGCTAATGTGAATCATGGCGTCATACCATTCAGCCTAAACAAATCGTATCCCTTAAAATATATTCTAGGAACCATCCTCATCGTTAGATGTTGATTTTTTTTTCCTATAAAAAAAAGATGACTTAAGCGGTTAAAGAAAAACTGGTTTGCTATTATATATAGATATACATTGGAGCATTTTCACCTCTATAATAGAGATCTCTATTTTAGAGGAAAACATAGAGGTGTACATTGGAGATGCTCTAATTAAGACTCGGCTCAATTTTATAGATAATCTGAGCTCTACGGTTAGCTTACGGTTAGCTTATCCAGTTAACCTTCTCAGATAAGTTTTAAAATACTACCATGAGGCATGAAATAGACATGCATATGTGATAAGGCCCCTCCAAATAGGAGATAAAATTTAGGCTCATAACATATTGGATAAGAACATTGCACCTCTTCACCTTTGATCACCATATTGCTTAACCATCGATCAAATATATAAATTACTTTAGAAGAAGCTTCGCATTCAGAATTCAAACAAACAAAAAAAAATCTCCAAAGAGTGTAAGAATCTCGTCTAAACAAAACGCAAAAGATATAAAGAGAGTAAGTAAGGGTACAAAGAGATCTGAGTCTTAAAATCGCCTTGGGCGCTCCTCCGCTACATTCACTCTGATAGCTCTACCCTCCATGTTCTGCAAATACAAGACACAAAGAAAGATCGAATGAGAAGATCACCACAAAAAAAATCATGTAACCTTCTTTAGCATAACCATATGAGGAAGGTACCTGTCCATCAAGAGCAGCGATAGCGTCGTTGAGTTCAGTCTCGTTAGACATTGTGACAAACCCGAATCCACGTGAACGGCCTGTCTCGCGGTCATAAACCACACGAGCTTCCACAACTTTGCCATGCTCACTGAAAACTTGCTCTAGACGACCGTTGTCCACTTCCCACGGTAGGTTTCCCACGTAGACTCTGAATGCAGGCTCGTACACCCGAGGCTGACGTTCTGGACGTGAGCCTCTTGGAGCTGCCTTGTTAACAGTCAAAGCCCGTCCATTCAGATCCTGACAAAACAAGAAAAAGACCAACCAACACAGATGCTGCTCAGTAATGTTCTCATAAACACACCAACTCCTTCAAGCAGAAAGATGAAAACTTTGGCTGGATTAAGAGCAAATAAGGGAAATTATGAGCCAGCACAAGACATGCTACTACTTGAGAAAATGCTTGTTGACATAGAAACTTACATAACGGTTAAACTTCTCAACAGCAGTCTCAGCTTCTTCGACGGTACTCATAGTCACAAATCCAAATCCACGACTCTGATCGGTCTCCCTATTGTAGATAACCTAGAACAAGAAGAATCAATCAAACGTTATCTCTTGGAAGTAGAATACAAGTGAGAGCTTAGAATAACACCAACTACACACATATATGAATCAAAACCAAAAGCATGGAATGTCAACAGATACAAACTCAGTCCACATAATTCTCATCACTAGGACAACTCTCTCGAACCAGATACGCTCCAAACACTCAAAAGCCAAGAGCTTCACCTTCTCTCATCCATTTTGAAATCACATTTGATGCATATAGCAATGCATAATGAACACAAAACGCATCAACAGAGGAAGGAATCGAGCAAAATCACAACTTTTATTCACCTCGGCGATTTCAACAGTACCAGCTTGCTCGAAGAGCATAGCCAAGGCCTGGCTGTCAACGTCGTACGCCAAGTTTCCGACGAAGAGCTTAGCTTCCTCCGGTGGCTCCGGGAAATCGCCACCTCCACCTTCCTCTTCCGAGAGGGACGCTTCAGGCTCGCTCTCCTCGACGGCGACCGAAGCGCTCACGTCTCCGCTTTCCTCCCCGTCTTGCTGAGCCCAATCCGAAGTCTGTGCAACGGAGGAGACGAATGAGGACTTCTTAAGGTGGGGTTTGGAGTTGAGAGAGAGGGAGAGGCTGGAGAAAGAGAAGGGGAGGTTAGTGCGTCCGGTGAGGAGAGAAAAACTAGAGAAGCAGCGAGTTTTGGAGGAGTGGATAGTGGAGAGTGAAGGATGGGAGAGAAGAGTGGAGGAGGAAGAATCCGCCATGGCTAGAGGCTTTAAGGTTGAGGTCAGTATTGAAGAAGCCATTGGAGAGGAAGGGGAGGGTTTTAGAACGGTGCGATAGATAGGGATAAGGAAGGGCCGAGAGTGCAAGAACGCCAGAAATTTCGATACCAAATCCAATTAACTATTTAATTAAATATAAGGGCAGTTCTCCTAAAACCAAAAAAAAAATGATCAAAATGTTTTATTTAATAGTTAAAATGACACTGATATCTTAGATATAAAAATAAAAACAAAAAAAAAAATTAAAAAAGTTAAAAAATTAAAAAAAAATAAAAAAAGAAAATTTATCAAAATGACCAAAATATTTTATTAAAGTGGTAAATATACACGTATAATCCTAGGGTTAACTAATCCAAACTTTAGGATTTTGAGTTGAGGAGTGGGAATTTGATATTGATATTTAAAATTTTATAAAATAAAAAATAAATATTAAAAATTTGAAAAAAAAAATTTTTTAAAATAGTTTCAAAAAGTATTTTCGAATTACAAAAAGAAAATTTTAAAAAAAAAAAAAATCGAAAAAAAACAATTTATAAAAGAAAAATTTTATAAAAAAGTTCGAATTTGAAAACATATAATCTAAAATGATAAAAAAAATTATTATTTTTTATTTTTTTATTTTTTTATATATCTAGGGTATTAGGGTCATTTTATCTATTAAATAAAACATTTTGGTCATTTTTCTCCTTGTGGTCTATTTTTGTGATCAAAACTTGAAAATTGTTTATTTAGGATTATAGTTTTAGATTATATGTTTTCAAATTCGAACTTTTTTATAAATTTTTTTTTTTTGAATTTTTTTTTTTTTTTTTTTTTAAAATTTTCTTTTTGTAATTCGAAAATACTTTTTGGAACTATTTTTAAATTTTTTATTTTTAAATTTTTAATATTTATTTTTTATTTTATAAAAATTTAAGCCTCAATCCCAAATCCCCACCCCTTAAATCTAAACCATAGGGTTTGGATTAGTTAACCCTAAGGGTATAAATGTATATTTACCTATTTAATGAAACATTTTGGTCATTTTACTTCTTGTGCTCTATTTTTGTGACTAAAACGTTTATAGTGATATCCTATGGTATTTCTTTAAATATAAATATCATAAATATATCCACTTGTCGGACAGACGTGTATTCTCATATGGTGGTAGAATTATCGACCGTAGAATCGTCTTTGTAATATTTCTCAGCGTTGTAATAACATAATTAATCAGACATTAAAAAAAAATATATTCACTTGAAAATCATTTAAAAAATAAAAATATTTGCGAGGAAAGGTTATATAATTCAGTGGTTCAGTGTTGTAGGCACAGGGGGGTAACCCACGAATTGATAAAAATGGTGGAACCAAAGTTTAAACCTGAAAAACAAAGAGAACCGATTTTTATAAGTTTAGAGTTTTTATGATGCAAACAGAAACAAATATGAAAACGAATGAAATGATGATGATAATGATGATAAAACAAGATAAATAAACAAAGAATAGGATGGAGTCAAGCTGCTGGATGTGTATCACTCTCAGCTTGATTAGATGATGAACTGAAGTGGATTTGCGGAGGAAGGTTTGATTGAATCTCTCAATCTGATGGAATGATGGATCGAAGTGATTGACTCTCTCAATCTGTGTACTGAGCTTGTTTGATTTGCACAAACAAACTAGACTCACGAAATCAATAAGACAGCAAAAAATCTCTCTTTGAATCCTAAAGACCGTTATTTTATACAAAAAACAACTTTGATAAAACTGAATAAACTTTCTATTAACTTGGTGATTAAGGGTGTCTCTTTAGAATGACTATCTAAAAGCTTATATAATGCTCTGGAAACTAATTCTAACGTTCATAAGAAGAAAAGAAAGGAAACAAATCAAGCAAACTAACAAAATCGGAAACTAGCCGTTGGAGCCTTTTATGGGATTTTGGCTCCAAGTGAGAAACTTGATTCTTCTTGAACCTGGACGGTTTAAGGGGATAAGAGAGCTTCCTTGGGATCTTCTGGATGGCTTGAAAGGTTCTGATCTCGTGCCTGCTCTGAAGAGAAAAGAGCTGTTGGACATTAATGTCGGTTTGCTCCAAATAAGGCAGATTTGAGTAAATGAGGATCCTCCTGATCCAATGGTTGCTGGTGCATGGTATGAACTTGTAGAACTCCTCCTGGACTCCTAGAATATCTCCTGATTTGTTTAGTCTGGATGTCTTCTGATCGGAATTGATTGGCTTGGAATAGATTAAACCGAAAGATTGTCCAATCTTTCCATATATGGCTCCGGTTTGGTTTAATGACTTCTTCAAGAATCCGCCTAATCCTATGGGTTCTGGTGCAGCTAAGTACTTCTGGAATACCTCCTGATTGGTGAAGATGATCTCCTGGTTCCCATAAATAGGTCTGGGTCGAACCAAGCTGAATTGGTTGAAGACTTTCCATAGATGGTGTCGGTTTGGCCGGTTCTGGGAAATTGATCATAACACCTAATTTCCGTAGCCAATTCTCCTGATCTTGGGCTTTCTGGAAATTTGATAAACTCCTCTTGACTCCTATTATGGGTTTTGCTTCAGGACGCTCCTTATTTAAGCTTGAATCTCCTTCTAAAGTCGGGTACTCGCAGATGGACGGGGTGAGAAACCTCTGACTTATAAAATTCATAACTTCTGTCTCCGTTAATATTTTGGCCCAATTCCAATTGTCCTGAACTCCTTCTTGAGTGTAGAATCCATAAAAATTAGCCTCGTCATTTAAACCCTCCTGGTTTGTAATATATGTCATTTTTAGTGCACGTATGTCCTGACTGGCGCCTTGACTGGTTGAGTAGGGCTTTGGGTTGACCTCTGGTTCAGTTGCTGATCTGATGACCACATCATTCAGTCTACGGTTTAAATTTAATTTGCAATGAGCTACACCGGTTATGCAATTTGATATACATTATCCACCACTCATAGTCTTCTTCTTCTGAACATTTGTGGTTACCTTTTTGTACGTTTGAACTCTACGAATGCAATGTTCAACTTCTTTCCATCTTTTGATTTTTTTTTAATTAATCCGAAAACGGAAATTAGTTCAGATTACAAACAAATCAACCTAAGTCGGAAATTTCCTAACTAACTTCGTTCCACTAGTCTAGATCCTAAATTCCTGGGAACCAGTTACCGTTTTTATTATTGTCCCACATTGCTAATTCTTGGACAATATATAAGTGCATGGATAATTCTCCAATCATGAGTTAGTTTTTGGGTATAAGTTAGACCCATCACTAATATGGTATCAGAGCTCAGGGTAAAAGACCATCATATCATTTTCACATAAACAGTTTCCTACCTATGTAGTATGTACAATTGGCCCATATTGATGTGGTATTTTCGAGATGTTGGGTTTGGACTGTTTCCGTTGGACCGTTTCCCACCCACATCTCGAAGGGGCCTATTAGTGTCCTGCATCGCTTAACATAGTAATTCTTAGGCAATATATAAGTGTATAGACAATCCTCAACTCATGAGTTACGCCCATTACTAACAGTTTTCAACCGTTGACGTTGACCACAAGAAGGTGAGATTCACCTCATTTTCTCGGTTGCCGGCGATGTAGCTTGTAACCGGTGAACTCATCAGTGCGTGTAATCGTCACCTAAAATGAACTTCTTTCCATCTTGAATGGCCTACACTACATAGTCATGGTTCCTCGTGGTTATAGGAAGTATTGGACTTGATACTTGCATTAGCCTTGCATTTAGACCATTCAGTGATCGATGAAGGATTGCAATGCCATTGATTCATATAAATATATAACTCCTGCGAAGCCAAAATATATCAAACACAAGTTGCAAACAAAGTTCAGAAGACGTGAAAATGTTTTTAACTAGTCATGTTTGTTAGGTTAGGTAACTAGTTCTCAGGTTAAGCACTTATCAGATCTTCACCGAATCTTTTTTTTTGCTAAAGTGTAAATATCATTTCAGAAGATGAAAGTTTAGGTTTTACAAGATGTGATTAACAAAATATAAAACCTATAAACTTGGATCCATGGCAAAAAAAGTTAAAAAAATATGGAAACAAAAACAATCGATACTTTAGCTGTTCTGCTTGGGAGCGAACATGACTCGAAGTAACGATACAACCTTGAGTAGTCTAAGTGAAAGTGTTAACCGAGTTAGACAAGGAGGAGGACCCAAAGACAAGCGATTGAGGCGCACAACGCTAACAAGAAGCTGTTTCATCCAGTTGCCTGGACATTTCACCATTCCTCGGAAGAGTAGATACAATCCCGCTCAAGGCCTGCCCTCTAAGTCCGAGCTGGGCAGCGATCTGAACCAAATTCCAGTAAAAGACAGGACAACACTAACACATAAGCTTAATAGCGTTCGACTTGCTCAACCGCGCTCGTCCTCTAAGCCGGTTTAAAGCAAGGGGCAGCATCACCACTCAAGCCATACTGATATACATTAACTAACTGTCTCAATCAGAGTTTCCCTTTCTCCCCAGTAGCTTCATACCAATCAAAAAGCAGACATATATATATATATATATATTTCTAATGCATTGCATTGCACGTGCTTAAAGCTATAGGTTTTCATTCATTACCTTAGACAGAAATCCTTGGGAATTCATTGCTCGAATGTTTCAATCTTTTCCTTCATGGTTGGTATACTTTTCTTCTTTCTTTGATTCATCTTGCTTCGTTTTGGAGGTAGCCCATGAAGGCATGAACATATCACATGTGTACTATACTTTGAATAGAAAATTTCTTTTCCACAGTACAACGTCACATTTGTTTTCTCGACATCAAACCAGTCTTAAGCTGATTCCATTTTTTCATTCAGAATTGATCAAGTCGCACTCTGAGCTCTAATAAGTATTTGCTGAGTTTTAACCAAGGTTTGGAATTGATAATCTCGCTATAATTTCTCAACTACAAAAATTATAAAAAGTAGAAGCCTCAAGTACCCTACCCTGGATGGGTAGTTAAATACCTGACAATTACAACTGAATTAACCGAGCCCAACACGTGGACCGCACAAGCTCAACCGACACATATGGCCATTAAAAGTTCCAAACTTCTTGCTCGATAGCAGACCTATTTACCTAACTATATCTTTATGTGTTTGGAATCAACAAAATAAATGTTCATTTCTCCATCTGTCTAGATGAGCCGGATGAGAGATTTGTTCGTTTAAACATTAAAAGTACATGTGTCATCTGGATGGTTTATCTGAATGAATTTAAAAATTTAAGTTTAATTTTGAAAATCAGCTAGGTGATTCAAATTGGACTATCCGGTTGGAAATGATTCTCAAAATGATATAATATCTATTATACCCCTATACAATTCACAAATTACAAATTTAAATCTAATATCATTTTGTCACTCACGAAAAATGACAAAACCATAAAAACGCATTTTCTCATCAAAACCACAAAACACATTTTTCTGTCAAAACTATAAAACGTAGTTTTACTCCAAAATCGAATTTTCGTCCAAAACACATTTTCCCACCAAAACACATTTTCTCGTAAAATCCACAAAAATGTTGTTTCACATTAAAAAAAAAATCCCCATCAAGACCGCTAAAAACACATTTTTCCGCCAAAATCGCACAACACACTTTCTCGCCAAAACCGTAAAAACGGGTTTTCTCGTCAAAACCAAAAAACGCGTTTCCCACCAAAACCACAAAACATGTTTTCTCGCCAGATTCGTAAAAATGTGCTTTCCTGCCATATTCGTAAAAATGTGTTTTCCCGCCAGATTCGTAAAAACGTGTTTTCCCGCCAAAACTGCAAAAAAACGTGCTTTCCCGCCAAAACCGTAAAAACGCGTTTTCCACAAGAAAACATGTTTTCCCACCAAAACTGCAAAATACATTTTACCGCCAAACTCGTAAAAACGTGTTTTTCCGCCAAAACCGCAAAACACGTTTTCCTACCAAACCGAAAATGCAAAAATGTCAAAATGCTAATTTTAAAATTATTTCAGTATAAAAATATTTTAGTCTAAATAATAAAAATTAGTATAGTTAAAATTAATTTAAAAAATATGATTAAATCAAAACAAAAGTATTTTTGTAATTTATTTTTGTAATTTATTTATTAAACTCATCCGAATGAAAATAGAAATGAAGAAACAAACATAAATTTAAAATCTGGATAGATAATCTAGATAGATCAGCCAGATGGGTCATACACATGAAACAGTTGGATAAAGATGTATAATATTTCATCAATCACTGACTTTGGCGCTTCGAACCTGCCACGGCATAATTACACCAACCACAACATAATCTTTTGTTGCGACAAGTAACCACAAAAAAAAAATTATTTTCTTTTCTAAATGAACTAATGTGTTGCACATGTGACATGATGACATGGCCAAGGAAAAGGTGTATTATATTGGTCAGTTATACGGAGAAAAACAAATAGTTAGTTATTTTAGTTGTTACAAATTTCAAAATTTGAAAAATCTCCACAATCAGTGGACAGTAGTCAGCACGAATATGAGACCAGTCCATGAAAAGTAGGGCTGCTGAGACACATGACTGGTCACATGCATTATTTTTTCCTAATTTTAAGGGTAATTACCACAATCGATGATGCATCGACCAGAGTGAAATAGATCGTGGCTTTGGTCAAACATTGACAGGCTCGAACAACTTTGACCCATAAAAGTTACCCATTTTACAGAACATTCCAAGCCTCTGAATGATGAAAAACACCGCATGTGCAGTGTAAATTTGTAACTAGCAATCTCCTCCATCATGAGTACGCACATTTAATTTATATCGTTTTCATTTTGCGACGGGTCACTATAGTCAAAACAATTATACGAGAAATAAAAGAGACGACACAAATTATATTTATATTGATATCAAGATCAACACATCTGCTCTTGTTCCTACAGTTTTAACCTAATAAAAGATTCCTTAAAACAGAGAATCCTTACAAGGATCCTAAAAGAAGCAAGCCAGAGGTTGTATTCTCCTTAATTTTACCTCCAAAAAGAAGAAAAATCAAAAGAGAGTAAATTAAGGAGTACGGAAAGTTATAACTTAACCCCCTTAATTGGTGCTTTAATTGCCTTTACTATATAATTTTGTTTAATTGGCTAAAAGAACTTAAGTGGAAGGCCACGACAATCAGCAACGTGAACCCTTGCGGCAATTCAGCGCACCAGAACCAACCGTCAACGGGCCAACGAGAGAAGACGGTCGAGCCCCAAGACTGGAAGCCTTGGCATAGCTAGAAGAGGAAGCACCACCAGAAGGCGTAAAAAACGCACCGTTTAGCAACAAATCACCAGATGATCTCCAGTTCCAGCTCTTCCACTCGCTTTCGGGCGCGTCCTCGTGCTTAGTCACTTCTTTGCTAAATCTGATATTCGGGGCCACAAATCTGTTCCCTTGACTATTGATAGTAGGATTAGCACTTCCACCAATCGCGTACATCTCCCAATGTGTGTAGTCATTGTTCACCACATGGAAGTACCCATGTCTACACCTATAACACATCCAACATTGGTCCTAAAAATTTAGTCACACATCTCAATCACATTTATTTATCTACCCTAGAATAATCAAATACGTTTTTTTTTTACCTTGGCATTCTTTGAACAAGTCCTTCACCAAAATGGTTAAAAGCAATGGTGATTTGCATATTCTTGTCACGAGTGTAAGTATCACTATGACCAAGCAACATGACCTTATCATGATGCGTCATGTAATTGTTAGACAAAGTAATAGCCGTCGAGCCCATTATAGCATCAATAAGCCCATCGTCACAGTTAGACAACGAACAATGATCAACCCAAACATGACTCCCTCCGAAGATAGACACGCCGTCACCATCGGATATCGTTCTCCACCCAAAATGCCGTGGGGAGCTTCGCACCATAGCGTTCCCACCTTGCTTGCAGTCGTGTAAATGAATCCCGTGGATGATAATGTTGGTCACGTACTGGATCGTGATGCAAGGCCCACCAGCGATGTGCACGGACGCGCCACGACCATCTATGGTCTTGAAAGAGTTCATGATGAGCTCTTCTTTGAGATGAATGGTCATGTCTCGCTGGAAGATGATCCATAAGGGCTCGTCTTGAATCACAGCGTGTCTTAACGTTCCGGGCTTGGGGGTCACTGGGTCGTCGTTTCCTGAGTCGGTTACCACGTAGATACGACCGTCACGGCCGCCGATGGCGTTCTTGCCGAACCCGATGGCGCAGTCGGCGAGACGTTGGCGGTTTTTCTCCCAGTTTGAGTCGCATCGCCAACAGTCGTCGATAGGGTTACCGGTGGAACATGAGAGGTAGCCTAGCTTCCTTCTTGCTGCAACCGACGCATTAATGCTCCTGCAACAGTGCACAACCAACGAGATCAGATACTATTACAAAAAAAGCAGAGTTATAATTTAGGGAATTTGCATTTTTTATGGTCCCATTTGGCAAAAGAAGTGTCTTTTATAACAGTAAGCTGAGAAGTTGGGTTTCAAGTAAAATGTGGGTTAAAGCAAAAAAAAAAAAAGGGGTAAAATGTGGGTAAGAAGAGAGAAGATTAGTACTTGTGAACTTCTTCGACGATAGCTTCTGGGTCTGGAACTGGTGAAGAGAACATCAATGGAGCATAGAGAAGGAAGGAGACTATGGAGATAAAGAGCTTATTTGTCTGCATTTTTACTATCCGTACAGAGTAGCTCACTCTATCTCTCTCTTGGATCTAAGCGAGAGAAGAGGGAAAAAAGAATATGGAAGTTTTGAGTGGGAATAAGAGAGAAGCTGAAACTTTGGGGGTTTATATAAAAGATGTTGAGGACCCCCATACACTATTTGTTATTGGAATTTTCTGTTTAGGTCCCACTCTTTTATTTCTTTTTATATAATAATCCCAAATTTGAACCAATAGATTGCTTTACACACGCTACAATTAAAATCTTTGATTAGCTAATTGTTGACATTAAAACAAAAGCCTATAGTCTAAATTAGGTCGAAATGTTTTACTTTTCAAATAAACTCCACTCGCTCGGTTTAGCCGAATAAAAACAGTATGAAATTGGTTAATTATAAAGATCCAAACTTATCAACCATTCTAGTTGATAACAAACAGAGACGAAAGGCTCTGTTTATAGAATGTCAAACCAACAAAAAAAAAAGGTATCAATTTATAGCAGTTCCACTCAAAAAGAATTTAACAAAAGTTGAGATGTTATGTAAATCATAAGTTCATAACTTATTATAACCATGCAACAGAATATTTATTGCCTATAATATACTGAGAAGTTCTTTTTTGCATTTCATTAGACTTTACATCGTAGGTTTTAGATATACACGTCCGTAAAGAATCAGTTGCATATAGAGCAAAAACTAAAATACACCAGAAAGTGTCCATATCAGAACCGTTGATCCTGAACAAGGCTTTAATTATTCTGAGAACTAACTCTCCAACCATATACTATAGCAACATGTTAGGTAAAGATGTCAACGAAAAGCGAATACAAACCAACATAACATGTCAAGTAATCGAGTATCTGAAAACATAAATGGCAAACAGCAACAATAGCTATAGAATAAGATGTAAGAAAAAAAACTATAAATTTGCTAATAAAACTGTACGGACAAGCCATGCAATTAGTCGAGTGATACTGTCAAAGATACAGTTTAAGAGTTATATGATTGTTTTTATATATGGCATTTGTTTCTCTCAGATTTAGCTCATTTTCTTGAAGTTTTCTTCTTCCTATTTTACTATTGGCTTATTTTTTTTTTAAATCATAAAATGTAAAGGAGATTAGTTAAAGCTATTTTCTTCATGTTGGTGAAAATGACGTGAAAACAGTAACATTTTTTTTTCCTTTCACCATAGTGCTTTCCACTTCTTAATGCACCAATTACGGCAGCGGAATTAGATACGAATCTATGCTCTTAAAGTCCTTGGTTAATAGGCAATGGTAATGATGGGTTAATGTGAAAAGCATTGGAGAAATGTAAATAAGAGAAAGTATAAGTGGGACATGTAATGCCTCGTGATTTGCAGGTTTTACGGGATTCCTTTCAATTGTTGGGTTGGTTATTTTGACAGTTTAGTCAGAAAAAAACATGCTAGTCTTGGGACAACGTGATCAAACGATACGGTTGGTTAGAGAAAGAAGAGAAAATGAGTACTATAAAAATAATAAAATAACAATAAGGTCACTTGTTTACTCTAGAAAACAGTAAAATAAAATATAATAATTTTTGAAAAAAATTTAATAATTTTTGAAAAAAATATAATAATTTTTAATAGATTAATAACATTAGACCATTATGATATTCAATTAATCAAGATATAGGTATATACTGGACCGACACTTAATTCCTCGTACTAAAAACAGATGAAGTATTTTTTCAATCAATATTAACACCCTTTTTAAACGCAAATTACATATTAAAGTGAGTTACGCTATCAAAAGAGAAAATGACTAGGATAGCACTAAAAAAGTTTTTGTCATAAATATAGTATTTAAGAATAAAAATGACCAAAATAGCACTTAATGTTTTATCAAAAGAGATAAATATACACTTATACTCCAATCGTACATTAATTTAGACATTAGGGTTTAGAGTTAAGGGGTAGGGTTTAGGATTTAGGGTTTAGGGTTTAGGGTTTAGGGGTGAGGTTTACGGTTTAGGGTTTAGAGTTAAGGAGTGGGGTTTAGGATTTAAGGTTTAGGGTTTAGAGTTTATGTTTTAGGGTTTAGAGTTGGGGAGTTGGGTTTTGGGATAAGATTTCAAATTTTGAAAAATAAAATAAAAATTAAATTTTTCAAAAGATAAAATGCTATTTTATTTTAGTTTTTAAAAGCTATTTTTGTGACATAAACTTAGAAATGTGCTATTTTGGAGATTTATCCAACGAAAAATTACTCTAATGACTAAAAAAAAGCTCTTGAATCAGCTAGTAAAAAGCTAAAGATCATATTGTTAAGTTTCGATGAAAGAAAAATGAGAAGAACAATATTCTAAAATAACCCGACGTTGGTGGTCGAGTGGTGTGAGGCGGCTCGCAATGGTCCTAAGGGCCGCGAGTTTGAAACCTCCCCCTCAGATTTACCCCTACGCCGGGTCACACGGATATGGGCCTATGCTTTAGAGCCCATTTGAAAACCCGGAGAGAGGGTCCATCCGTGGACTACACCTCCCCTTGGGGATTAGTTTGGACCTCGGCCTGGGATACCCCGTTTAAAAAAAAAAAAAAAAAGAAAAAACAATATTCCAAAATGTAGCTAATTTAACATGGTTTAAATTTCTGCTTAGAAAATGTACAAATTTTCAAAAACAAAAACTTGATCGCATGGTGGGAATCAATCAAGGAGAGAGGCCCGTTCACAAGTCTTCACACTCACTCAACCAACAAGATTTGATAGGAAAGATAAAATTGACAACGACAAAGAAGATTTGAGTAATCACAGCACATGCCTCCCAATACTTATTATTATTGTTTTAAGGGCAAAGCAGACAACTCTTACATGCGACATATCCTTTTCCTTTTGTTTATTGTCCGTAAAGTTCGCCGAGAATTTGAACATAAGCATCATCTTGTTATGGCATCCACTCATAAATACAATACGTGTCGCATTCATGCTATCATCTCAAGTTTCTTTTTTCGTCACTGTGGACCTAAATTAAATGATCACTTGTGTTTAACGGAATCTTGATTGAATCCAAGTCTTGGTGATGAACAGCTTAGAAGGACTCCAGTGAGAAACGATGAAAGAAAGCACAATGTTTACGTCTTCTTTTCAATTGGGTTCTAAGGAAATTTGTTTTAGCATTCATTTAGCATACAACTAATGGTTAAACCTATATATGCTCAAACCTTGAAATAAATAAACAGAAAAATTAAGTGGGACAAGCACACGAAAAAAAATGTAGAACAACCTATTTGCTATCCAAAGCCTTATAGCTTTTCAGAGCATAATTAATGGAGGTGTTTAAAAGAGGTGCTTACCAAAAAATCTAACAATAATAAAAGGGGAATATGGTGCAAGGAGAAGCATGTCACGTCAGTTAAAAAATCAACCAATATGGATTCTCTATTTTGCCATGTCAAATCGTCTTTCATTTTAAATAGTTTTAACCGGGCCATTCATGTGGGCTGCTCAATATTTCGAATTTGCCCATTTTAGATCCACCTCTCAGATACCTATTGATTGTTCTTTGCAGAAACGATGTTGATCTCCGACTCTTCAAATACGTCTTGGTCGTTCCATTTATCTGCAATTCACCGTTATCCAAACCCAATCTTTTTCATTCAATTATGTTTTTAATCCGGAACCACGATTTTGTTCCACCTCCTTTTGTTCCTCCTCCTCCTCCTTTATAAATCCCTTCATCCAATGGTTCTTCTAATCAAAAATTTCCAATGAAAAATATAAAGCGATAGCTATGAACTCTGTTAAGTCCACCGGAATGGCTCCCGCCACCACCAGAAAGGCTTCCCGCTCCCGTCGCCATGTACTTTAATTTATTTTTTTGATATGGAATCTCTTATCTCTTACGTCTCCAGTCGATTTTATGATTTGCTTATGTGAAACTGGGACTACAAATAGTTTGATCTCATGTGTTTTTTTGGCTGTAGAAGATAGTTTATGATCTCGACAAACTTCATTTCCGACATTCTGAGTCTAATACTGACTAAGAATGTGTTTTATACTCTTTTTTGTACACTGGTATACAACCTTAAAAGTAATTACGCGGAGACCTTGAGTCGGAACGATGTTAAAAATATTGTTAATACAGGTTTTTATACTCTTGGTGATAGCTTTTGTGTGTTTCTTACTGCAGGTGCGAAGGGGAAGTTCTTTGGTGGATTTGATATCTCTGGTTTCTGTGAAACACAGAAAGGGGCAAGTATGTTTTAGTGTCGTGCTATCTATGTTGATTGTATTGATGTTTGTACTGATATATATTAATTTGGTCAGGAAAAAAACCGAAGGTTAGATACATATCAATAGACATCATAACCGATTTGCTTGAAGGTTAGCTTCCTAACGTACCAGTTTAATTGGTTGTGTTGATGTGTTTCTGAGGGGTTGATAAAAAAAAAATTATTGGATTTCAGCTATAAGGGAATCTTCTGTCGCTGCCAACAAATATAGTAAGCAAAAACTTTACAGTGACCTATTATGTCTATATATTTGAAGCAAACAACTACCATTAGTCGTGCATCTGTCTTATGTGTTGACATGAT
>NC_027748.1:11922258-11922973 GCF_000695525.1 Brassica oleracea var. oleracea
ATCAGAGCATTAAGCTCCTGAAACTCACAAAAGCTTCCGCAAATTTCTTTCTTTCTTTCTCAGATTATCTTCAAAATCTGTTGGATACATCCTTTTATCCACTGGTCCAAAGGTCTTTCAAAAGGGAAGAACCTCACCAGAACTCAAGATAGAGGAGTACCCTATTCTCTGGAACTCAAGAAAGCTTCAACCATATCAGGAAAAGCTTCTTCAAAGTCCAGTTTATCTCAAAATCAGTAGGAACAATCTATTGTCCACTGGTCCATATCTCTCCATGAGGGAGAACTCCAACATGGTGTTGTTTCCAGAGTACAAGAAGGCTAAGGAACAACATAAGAACCACAATATGCCAAGAAGAAGTGACTTGAATCAAGCCAGGAATGTAATCAAAGAGTTTGAGCATCCATCGATTCAAGGTCGAACCATGTATTCATCTGTCATTGGTGGTTCAAATGAAGAAGGAACATGGAGAAGTACTGATAGTGCAGCCAACACTGATGGTCCAGCAACCATGAGTGACCTACATTCCCTTATCCAAGCTTTTATCTCATTCAAGAAGGCTGGTACACACTCTCTTGACCCTAAACCTATCATTATAGATTCAGGAGCAAGCCATCACATGATTAGTGATAGAAACTTGATGAGTGATGTCCAGCCTGCCTCAGGGTATGTTCAAATAGCAAATGATGATAAGATTAAGATAGAAGGGATAGGA
>NC_027748.1:11925543-11928245 GCF_000695525.1 Brassica oleracea var. oleracea
AATTAAGCTGCCAGACTTTATAAGGTTTTATAAGGCTTTATAAGGGTTTTATAAGCTCGATTTTATTGAAGAGAAAAAGAAGAGAGAAAAAGATATTTTATTATATTGTGTACTGAGGTCACTTGTTTTTAAATACTTGTACCCAGATCCACAATTAAATTAAGGAAACTATTCTCTCCTTCTTTCTCTTACATCTTGAGATCTACTCTCTCTCTCTATGTTCTTCATGTTCTTCATTCTCCATAAATAACCTCTCAATAATTCTCTCATTCTAACATTACGTGACTTTGTCTGCAAAGAAAACCAGTGGTCTAAGCATTAATCCTCTTTTTTCATCTATTTTTCCCATGGTGCAGTACTGTTACATTCTATTTACTTTATTATTTGTTTTATATTCTCATGAATACACTATCCCAATTACCGGGGGCATTGGCTAATTATCTTTTCTTTTTACAAGCTTAGCTCTCAGTAGCTTGGTCGATGTATTGGACAATTACACAGAAGAAACTTTTCTTTTGCTTCTGTAAGCTACTCTTTTTTCTGCATAACAGTGCATTTTATTCTATTGGCACTGTTATAGTCTACAATGGCTCAACTCGGTGTGAGTACCCTTTTAAGACTAATATACTTTTTTCCGTTTCCCCTTTTCTATATGTTTGGAAACTATTAGAGTTTTGTCGATGAAGAACACTCTGTAGCCATAAGTCCGAGAAACATCTTTCTTGACTTTCCATATTTTTCATATTTTGATATTGAGCCATCGTAGACTATGCCAGCTTCGATTTTGCGATAGTGGCTGCAGGTAAAGCTTATAACCTTATAGTGACTATGCCAGCTTTGATAAACTTTCAAATTACATGCACTTGGAGCAGAGATTATGCTAACGAATCCAGAGAAAAAAGTCTCGGACGTGCAGTGGATTAAGCTAAAGAGATTGGTCTGAAGACAAAGAATGTATATAAGTTCAAACAGTTTTATATTAAGATAGTAATATAATGTAACTATAATGTAAACGGGGTGGCAAATTGAGCAGAGAGACCATAGAAGTTGCCATTTTTGATTTAGCAACCAATGAAGAAGAACGGCTCCTCTAGGTTTGCGCTTTTTCAGTCTGATGATTTCCTGATTTATGTGTGTTTCCAAGTGATACTTTGTGAAAAGTCCCTGCATATCTTGAGTTGTAGTCAATATCGTTGGTTTGGTTGCATAACTCCTTGAAATGTTTTCCTTGCAATAAATTTGTGCTTAATCTGTTTAAGTTGGTTCAAACAAATTAAATCTTCTACGTCACATTCTTTTTTGTGTAGTCTGTTATTGACATTTCTATTCTCCATGTTTTAGAGCATACGACTTTCAGCTTGATGTCAGCAGATAAAGAGGAAATCAGTAAAATGCATACAACAACAAAAGAAACTGTCATAGTCATCCATGAGCTAAAAGATTAATTTTGTAGGAGGAAATCTTTACAAGTTTTAAAGATGTGAAATCCAGTGGAATTGTGATCTAACTGAATAGGGATGGTGAGTCTTGATACAGAGGATATTGGGCTTGCTCCGGGATATGCCGGCTGGGAGAAACTACCTGTGATCCTTAAAATTTGATAGGATGCTGTTGTAACTTTCTGACTGATATAGTCTTGTGCTTTGTTACTAGCAGAAATTTTTTTTCCTTTATTTTTTTTCTAACATAATAGCAGAAAAGTTACATGTCCTTTTTTCATCATCATTTTTCTCCTCCCAGTGAACTTTCTCTATCTGAGCGACTAAAATTTTATAAGTTAGGATATAATATGATTCATGTCATTTATATCATATATAGTATAGAACAATATGGAGTTTGAAAGCTATGAAAACTAAGGAACAAAATATAAGTTAAATAGATATGAATGATATTTTAGAAAAATTAAATTATATGACAAAAATGAGAACAATTAAATAATAAAGTCAAATCCAAAATGCTGTAATATATATATATATATATATATATATATATATGTTAGGAATATAATGTAATATTATATCTATATTTAACAAAGGCTGCATAACCGTAAAGTTAATTACATCAATTAATCTATTTAGTCAATTAAAATATACAAAATATGGAGTTGGTACTTTCTTCTTTAGATAAAAGAAAAAATGTGAATTTTAATTTTTTTTAAAAAAAATTAAGTTGTAAGTTTAATAATGGTTGATTATTTTTTCATCTTACTCACAATTCTGTATATAATTTTGATTATAAAATATGACAATATCTTTTCTAATGATTTTAAATTTGCTTTACAATATAACCAGTTTCAATATATGTATATGTATGTGTATATATATTAAAATAAAAACTCGCAAATTTTAGAATAGCAGCCCTTACTAACGCTTAACTCATTAATTATTTTTTTCCTACATATTCAGAAGAACCGATCATGTCAAGAAAAAAAGTTGTGTAAGAGAAAAATATTTGAGAAGATGGATATTTGGGGTTTTAAAAGTATTTGTGATCTGATATATATCGTCGAGATAATAGTTATTATATCCAATCCACTATGTATCTATTTGGATATTTGGTATTCGAATATCCAATTTTTTTTATTTTAATTTTGATTCGAATAAATTAAATTAAACTAAAAATAAGTACAAAATCCAAAAATATTATAAAATAATAATATTTATTACAAAATATTACTTTTAGCATATTGATGACGAAATGAT
>NC_027748.1:11931374-11947128 GCF_000695525.1 Brassica oleracea var. oleracea
TGTTTGACTTTAAGTTATAGGTCAATTCTGCAAAAACCCCATTAATTTTTAGCTATGGTCTGAAATCTGTCAAGGACGATATTAGTTGGACGTGCAGGGAATCGGTTAAGGCTTTTTCTTCTTTGTTGAGTGATTTCTTTAGTTCATTGATTACGCTAATATACTTCAAATCTTTTCTTGCTAATTACAGACGCAATTTCTGGGCTTCTGCTTGCCAAACAATATGTTGAACTACTGCTGATGTACTTTCATGATTATAATTATTCAATTCTATAACCGTTTTCTTCATATGTGCTTGGATTTTGGGCCAGAGTTTATTATATTACTCTTTATATATACTATAAAATATTTTTATTTTAGAGTAAAAAAGTCTATCAACTCAAATACTTCTTCTGGAAAAACATACATCAGGATTCTACTTTTTGGAAGAAAAAAAATTAGCAGATCTTACTTAAAACAAAACTGAAAAAACTAACAAATTAAAACAGAATTACCGCGCATAGCGCGGAAAAATCTCTAGTTAATATAATAGCGGGTGAGACCCACACAAAAACTAAGTACCTGTGCTTATTCTGCTTAATTAAGCACCGGTGTTAGCACTGTTTCGCGGGTCCCACTGATACGTGGCGGTCCACGATTAGTTCGTTTTTAATTTTTTTTTTTTAAATCACAAGAAAAACCAAAAAAAAAAAAAAAAAAATTAGGGTGTTAGGGTTAATGGTGCTCTCATATGCTAGGGAACTAGATATAGGCATCATTATAATTTTTAACATGCTTCTTCAACATGTTGTTGTTGAGTTCTGTTTGGATACGTGACTCGCATCACATGAAAACATTACTCTTAAAATACACCTTTTTCCAACAATCTTCTTTATCAGAATCCAAACTTAAACCATTGGGAGACAATCGGTCAAGGTAATGGTCTTTCATACCCCTAAAAGAAAACGAAACAGAAAAAAAAGGCAGCTGCGCAAGTAAATATATGAATGGTACTATTAATTTCAGTAGTTAAACATAAGAAGAATTAGGTTTAGCAAGTTAAGAAACGTCTTACGACCCTACTGGACCGCTGGGCAAACTGATACATAGGCTCACAATCAGGTTATATCTAAAATTAAAGCCCAGTAGTTGACAAAATTGAAATGAAAATATTCATCAAAACTCGTCTTATAGCCTTATAAGCTAAATTATACATTCATAAGGTTCTTGGTTTTAGATTGTAAAATAGAGTATTCAAGATGTTCATCGGTCCCCTTTAATATCACGCTTCGCTCTCACCTTTAGAATTTAGTCCTATAGTAAAGACCAATACATGGGACATCTTCAACATCGACTCACTTCAACCTCTCTGTTTCAAAACTAAGTGTACAAAAATGTCCGCACGCGAGAACTCAACGCTTAATATTTTCACTTGTTTTGGACGGACGTTTATCAACTGATATCGTTCGTACAACAACGGGAAAAGGAAAAAAAAAAGCTATACGAGTTGGCTTCGGTAAGAAAGCCAAAACGTGGAATGTGAACGCATAGGACGTTAACCGGGCCTCGTAGTCTGGTGGTAAAGGAACCTCGGCTGAGGTGCCCGCCACCCGAGTTCGAGCCCCGGCCACGGGGGAATTTACATGGGCTGCCTCTCGCCCTCCAGACCACTTCGCGTAACCAGGGGCCCTTAAGTGGCCGCTTAAAAATCCTGTAATGGCTTGGGCTTAGGCCCGGTGGGCTAGTCGATCACGCAAAGTGGTCGGACACTGGATTATAAAAAAAAAAACGCATAGGACGTTTTGTTTGATGCAATTAAAGATATTTTGTTTGAATCCATGTTGTAACCGACACAAAGATCCATGCATGCAGTGCAGTACACGCCAAAATACTCGGTTTAGCCGGACGAAAAATATCGAGATTAGGCCAAGTCCAACCAGACAGTAAAACAGTAAAATAGTCTATTGATTTGATGTTTTCTCTCTCTAAGTATATCAAACTGCATTTTAGTGCCATTTTCCATTTTGCAAAAGATTTTTTTTTATTTTTTTGTTACAACTGTTTATTTATGTATTATTTAATTATATTTGATTTGTATGATTAGTTTACAATTGAATAAATATTTTTTAGTTATATCACCATTGTTTTGTTATATTTTAATTGTTATAAAATATTAGGGTATATAAAACAAATATAAAATTAATTTTTAAATACATAACAAAGTTTAATTCAAACATTTGTAGTTGGAATATTATAATATTTAGATCTAGTATATTATAATTTAACTTTTTGTGTGTTTAATTAATTAATATAACAGTATGTATTAATAATAATGTTATTATATAATGTAAATACATTTATATATAATTATTATTTTAGTTACAATTTTAATATTAGTTAATATATTTTAGTCATAAAACTATTAATATTTATCAAAATTATTAAAAATAAAAGAATTTGATAATAGTAAAATAATGAAGAATATTCCTTTTTAGTGTAACATTTGGTATTGTGGTCGGAGACACAAAAAAATTTAGTGTTAAAACTACACTAAAATAGTGTGATTTTGACACTAAAATGGTGTAATGAGTTGGAGATGCTCTTAGTGGGCTATTACTTACCAAACACTTGATCATAAAAGAGAAATTCTTGAGTTCACCCCCTAAGGTTCACCAACTAATAGTGTTTAAGTATTTGATATTTGACATCTTTTAAAAAAAGAAATAAAATTGAATATCCAAATTAGATTATATTTTTAAAATAAAATAAAAAAAATACATAAAAATAGTTACAAAAAAATAAATAAATTAATATTGTTAAGTTTTCAGCAAAATACTAAACCTTATACCCTAAATGTTTACCCAAGGGTTTAGGGTTTAGTGATTAGGATTTAGGGTTTAGTGTTATTAAAATTTATTTTTTAATGTATGATTTAGGGTTTAAGATTTTCCAACGGTTTAGAGTTTATCCAAAGTTTAAGATTTAACGTTTAGGATTTAGGGTATAGTATTTAAGTATTTATCCAAGGGTTCAGGGTTTATCCAAGGGTTTAGGGTTTAGTGATTAGGGTTTAGGGTTTAGTGTTATTAAGATTTAGTTTTTAATGTATGATTAGAGTTTAAAATTTTCCAATGGTTTACGGTTTATCCAAGATTTAAGGTTTATAATTTAGGGTTTGGAGTTTAGGATTTAGGGTATAGGATTTAGTATTTTCATATTTTGCTAACGATTTAACAATATTTATTTATTTATTTTTTGTAACTATTTTTATGTATTTTTATTATTTTATTTTAAAAATATAATCTTATTTGAAAATTCAATTTTGTTTCTTTTTTTAAAGGATATAATATATCAAATACTTAAATACTATTGGTCGGTGTATCTAGATGTTTACCCTAAGGGTTTCTCATTATAAAATGCGTTTTTATGATCAAATTGAACATATAAAAGTGGGCTCTTACACAAGTTGTCAGAAAAAGAAGAAGTAATATAGAAAGTATGTTAGCTGAGCTGAACAAACAAAAATACAAAGAAGAAAAGTTGTTTGGGTTGTTTCGTAATTTAACAGTCAGCATCTTACAGCATGATTATTGGGGTTCTTAAAGTGAAATTTTTATCGGAATATAAGAACCTGTCTCTTAACTTTTAACTAAAAATATTAAGAACCGGTTCTTAAAACTCTTATTTAATAACCGGTTTTTAAGTTTTTTAGTTAAAAATTAAGAGACAATTTCTTATATTACGCTAAAAACTTTACCAAGAACCATCCATTAATCATGCTATTATGTTCCAAGACATTCTTTTATATATAAACAGGTGGTTTATACTTGGTTTACCTTCAACCGATTGATTCAAGTCTTGTGCATTGTCATAAAATAATTTGTCCTGACAAATAAATAGTAGAATAAATTATTGGATATGTTCAGTGACTGTATTATTAAGAAATGCAGGAACACGTGAGTAGAGGTTGCAAAATAAAGAGTCAAGAAGGTGGCAGAGAAGCGGACCACACCAAGTAGAAGTGTGTTCTGTTGATTTCGCTACGCAAAGCCAAAAGAGACTTAAACTGAAACGGCCGAAACGAATCTTAAATGAAGATTAAACTCTGTTCTCTCTCTCTCACTCTCTTCTTTTCTCACTGGCTGGGCTCTCTGCCCCAAGTCACCACCCTTTCTCTGCAAAAACGTCTGCTTCTTACCCTAACATATGTCTCCCTTCTCTCTTTCTCTCTCCACACAACGATCCATTTTCTATTATTATCACCTCTCATCCATCACACTCTTATTTACCACTCTTGCCACACACAACCATCTTCTTCTTCCTCATCTTTCAGGGGCTTTAGGGTTTTGGATACTCCACATTGTACACCACTCCGTTCAATACTCCTTGGTATTCTCGAATCTTGACGCTTGGGGTTTCCTATTTGTCGTTTCTTTATTTGATATCAATATTAAATCGTTCCAAAAGTTTTGTTTTTATTTCTTCTTCATATATTATCTGGGACTCTGTTTTATGTGTTCTTTGAGCTCTGTGACTGTTAATATAATAATATTTGTTGCTCCAATATGTTTTCGTGTTACCACATTTGCATCGTTTAGCTTAGTTTATACTTTGACTTTTTTTTATGTCCCCTTACTAAAATGGTTGTTTGCATCTTATTTGTTAGGCAAGAGATGATGGTTGTGGAACCTTAAAGTTTGAGAAGAGTGAGCTTGAGTTTTTTAACTTTTGTTTGAAAAATGGGGGAGACTAGGAGGCATTCTGTAGATGTTCCCATCACAAGAACCCTTGTGGCTCTTAGAAGGGTTCGGTCACTTAGAGATCCTTGCACCAACTCAATGAGCAAGTTTGCTTCTTTGCTCGAAAACGTTAAATGGGAAACTGGTTCCAACAATGTGGGTCTGATTCCTTTTGAATCATACTCATTAATGGAGGAGCTACAGAATGGCTGTGACCTTCACAAGCTGAGCAAAAGGGTGATCGATACTGAAGGAGACGCTTGCTCCACAAAGTTAGCTAGCTCGCTTGGTGATTACAGTAGCCATGTAGGTAGTCCAATGACCTCAACAAATCACAGTTATAACGATGAAGATGTTGATTATGCGAATGAATGCAACCGCGGCTGCGGAATATCCTCTTGCTGGTCAAGAACACCTAGGTACAGAGGATCATCAAACCAGTCCTCAGACGTAGAAGACCATCATCCTCTACTCTCTAGTAACAACGAGAGCAATGCTGTGACACCGAGGAGTCACGAAACTGTTACGTCAAGAAGTCTAACTCAGAAATTCAAACCAAAGTCTTTCGACGAGTTAGTCGGACAAGAAGTTGTAGCCAAACGTCTCTTGACCACCGTTCTGAGAGGAAGAATCACTTCTCTTAACCTCTTCCACGGTCCTCGAGGCACGGGTAAAACATCAACCTCTAAGATATTCGCTGCAGCTTTAAACTGTCTCTCACAGGCACCACATAGTACTAGAAGACCGTGCGGCTTGTGTAGCGAATGCACTTCTTACTCGGAGATAGACTCGGTTAAACTAAACCGGCCTAGCTACCTCAGATCTCTAATCAAAACCGCGTCTCTTCCTCCCGTTTTGTCTAGATTTAAAGTTTTTATAATCGATGAGTGTCAGTTACTATGCCAAGAGACTTGGGGAACTCTCTTGAATGGTTTGGAGAATGTCTCTCAGCGCTCGATTTTTATTCTGGTCACATCAGAGTTAGAGAAGCTGCCGCGTAACGCCCTCTCGCGGTCTCAGAAGTATCATTTCTCTAAAGTGTGCGACGTGGAGATATCGAGAAAGCTGGTAAGGATTTGTGAGGAAGAAGGTATTGAGTTTGATCAAGAAGCTGTTGATTTCATCGCTTCTAGATCTGATGGTTCGCTTCGTGATGCTGAGATAATGCTTGATCAGTTGAGTTTGATTGGTAAAAGAATAACTACGTCTTTGGCCTACAAGCTTGTAAGTTAGTTAAACACATCTTTCTTCATGTTTTTTTTTTATTTAATAGGTGAGAATAAAAGTCACGTTTTGTTTTATTTTTGCAGATTGGGGTTGTTTCTGATGATGAGCTGCTTGATTTGCTTGATCTTGCATTGTCTTCTGATACCTCGAACACGGTTATAAGGGCGAGGGAGCTTATGAGGTCTAAGATAGATCCAATGCAGCTTATTTCGCAGCTAGCTAATGTCATTATGGACATTATTGCTGGAAAATGTCAAGAAAGTAGTTCAGCAACCAGACTTGGGTTTATTACAAAGCATACATGTAACTGAATGCACCCGAATGTGATTTAATTTTAATATTAGCGTTAATGAGTCTGACCTATTGTCATATTATACAGCTGAAGAGGAAATACAGAAACTGAATAACGCGTTGAAGATACTGTCTGATGCTGAGAAACACTTGAGAGCATCTAAAAACCAGACAACCTGGCTCACTGTTGCTCTTCTTCAACTTAGCAACACTGAGACTTCTTCTTTTGCTACTAATGAAAATGAATTGTGTTTAAAAAGCCAAAGAAACAATGGTACGTAACTGATATATAATGTATTTTTCTTCTATATTCATGTTTCTTTCTGTGTGTTTCCTGGTTGGTTGCTAGCTATATAACTGACCGTGGTACTATATGTAGATGTAGACCTCTCTAGCACATCATCGGATTGTCCTGGTGATGTCGTCAAATCAGAAACCGAAGAGTGTCAAGAGAAAAACGGTATAGAAACAGTTGAAACTGTGTGGAAAACAGTCATAGAGTTGTGTTGTTCAGATTCACTAAAGAGGTTTTTGTTGAAACGAGGGAGGTTAACTTCTCTTATTATTAACAAAGGTAACGTTAATTTCTTTATCAAAGAGTGCTGAAGACTCGTTCTTGATAAGTAAATCCATTTTTTTTCTTTTTCAGATTCAGGTGTGGCAATAGCTGAACTTGAGTTCTACACACCTAAACATGTAACAAGAGCCGAGAAATCATGGAAAATGATTGCAGACTCGTTCCAATCCGTGTTAGGATGCAATGTTGAGATCCGAATGAATCTTGTTATCTCTGCGTGTTCACCACCAAAGAGTGCTAAAGCAGCAGCAGCTAGTCTTTTCTTTGGACTTTTCAGTTGTTCTCGTAGAATATTGCTACACACGTCTTATCTGACTACTACTAGAACAGACTATGATTACGCAACTAAGGAGCAAGTAGTTACAAATTCTCTGAGAAGTTGCCAGGGAAATCTCTTGAGGGCTAGAAGTGTACGTTCTTCAGCCAATGCATCGTCTAGAATGAGCAGTGCGAGTGATCAAGGCGATGCAAATTCTGCTCTAGGTGACAAAATGTAAGAAGAAGATAGACATATTTATTTCAAATGTTAACTTGTTTCGTGTGATTTGGATAGCTTACTGAAGTATGCTCTGACTTTGTGCAGATCAGAAGATGACGCTGATGTGTTGTGTTGGAGGAGGACTCCCCTAGGCAAGGTAAAACATTCTTACTTGTCCTGAGAAAATGGGTATGGTTTGGTTCGGTCTGAATCAGAATCTAAATATTCAATGGTTCATCAATGTCTTGATAGGGTCAGGGAGAGACGCAGAACAACAAGAGCTCAAGGCTAATGGGCCGTGTCCTTCCCTGCACTGAAGCTGGTTAAGTGAGCTTGATGACATTCCCATTTTGTGGAACCTTTAGCGAATCAATTGAGACATGTTATGGGACAAGTTGTCGTAAATAGTTGCATAAGGGAGAAGAAACAGTAGTATAGCGCTTTCCTTATGGTAGCAAGGTAGCAAGGCAGCAAGTGCTAGAACCTTTAATCATCATCCTCCTCCACCTATTATATCATCAGTTACATGATTACATCTATGCTTAATCTGATTAAATATATTTTGATATTTTCTATGAAAATTGAACAAGAAGAAAATTATGATTTTTAAGTGAATAAATTCGAGAAAATGTACTTGTATTATTGAAATTAAAATATTCTGACTTTTAAACTTAATAATCGATAAATAATTCTGGAGTAGATGTTTTCGTTAATTACATCCACTAAAACTTACGCTAAAGTTTTTCATTATTAATTTATTACTTTCACTAATAATACTTATCCATAAAAACCCTAGTCCGCTTGCCTTTGGCAAGGCGACACATGCTAGGCGCAATCTCCACCGTTGAAACCGAAACACGTGGCGTGAGTCTTTTGTGATGAGACCTTTGCTGAGAAACCATAGCCGTAGCAGCAGCCTCCCTTCGTAAAAAGCTTTGCCTTTTTCTCAATCCAATCTTCTTCTTCTGCACATTCCTCTAAAACACAATCCACTATTTTCCGGTAAAGTTTCACCCAGCTTGAGACTCGGGTTCTCCTGTTAGATCCAAGCTCCGAACCTCCTACTTCTTCACTGTTCGCTTCGTTGGAGGTTTCTACACTTTGAGGGTATTTGAATCTTGTTTTGGCTAAAGAGCTTTGCCTTACGACGAGGTGAGGCGATAACGCTCAAGATTTAAACATCACATTTACTCGGTACTTTTAAAGTTTCAATCTTTCCCGGCTTAGATATCCATTTACGTCGTTGGCATTGGTTTTAGGCTTCAAAGATCCAAGATTGCTTTAGCTCAAAGTTGTTCTCTTGGCTGGTTAGATAGCTCACTGTGTTGATGTCAACGTATTTGATTTTAACGATGTGTCAGTATCAGGGTATTGCGAAAGATGGCGTCAAATGAAGGGTTTCTAACAGATGAGCAGAGAGAGATGATGAAAGTTGCAACCGAGATTGCAGTGAATCATCCCCCCTCGCAAAAGCCTCACTCGTCTTTGCTTTCAGAGCATATGCACAAACCATCTGCTACTGCTGGTGGTGGGAAAGCTTATGGTGGCTCGAATGCTGTGAAACATAGAAGGTCTCACGCCGGCAAGTCTGTCCGTGCAAAGAAAGGTGAGTTAGTTAAGCTTGGAGCTGTTAATTGCATATATATATACATTAGCCATTTAGTTCAATGGACTTATTGTTGTTTCAGATGGGTGTGGTGGGAAAGGAACTTGGGGGAAACTTATTGACATTGATGCAGACTATCATATTGACAGGAATGATCCAAACTATGACAGCGGAGAGGTAGTTTCTCTATGCCTCTCTTTTCTTCTTTGTGTTGTGTGTGTGTCAATGAGTTCAGTTCTGTTTATTGTTATATATGTTAGGAACCGTTCGAGCTTGTTGGTGCAACTGTTTCAGACCCGTTAGATGATTACAAGAAAGCTGTGGCTTCCATCATCGATGAATACTTCAGCACTGGCGACGTTGACGTGGCAGCAGCTGATCTCATTGAGCTTGGCTCAAGTGAATATCATCCTTACTTCATCAAGCGTCTCGTTTCCGTCTCCATGGACAGGCATGACAAAGAGAAGGAAATGGCCTCAGTCTTGCTCTCCTCGCTGTATACTGACGTCATCAACCCGAACCATATTAGAGACGGATTCGTCCTGCTGCTCGAGTCGGCTGATGACTTTGTGGTGGATATACCCGATGCTGTCAATGTCCTTGCCTTGTTCCTTGCACGTGCTGTTGTTGATGACATACTCCCTCCGGCTTTTCTCCCTAGAGCAAGCAAGGCGCTTCCGGTATCTTCCAAAGGCTACCAGGTTGTTCAAACTGCGGAGAAAAGCTATCTATCAGCAGCACACCACGCGGAGCTGGTTGAGAGAAGATGGGGTGGGATGACTCGAACCTCTGTTGAGGAAGTCAAGAAGAAGATCGCTGACATTTTGAAGGAGTACATGGAGACCGGAGACGCTTACGAGGCGTGTCGCTGCATCAGGGAGCTGGGCGTGTCTTTCTTCCATCACGAGGTTGTGAAGAGGGCTTTGATCTCCGGCATGGAGAGCGACGCAGCGGAGCCGCTTGTGTTGATTCTGCTCAAGGAAGCAGCTTCGGAGAATCTGATAAGCTCTAGTCAAATGGTGAAGGGGTTCTCCAGGTTAAGGGAAAGCCTCGATGATCTTGCTCTTGACATTCCTTCGGCTAAAACCAAATTTGATTTGATCGTGCCAAAGGCTATTTCTGGCGGTTGGCTTGATGCTTCGTTTAGTGACCCTTCTGGTGAAAGTGGGCGGCAGGAGATGGAGGATGAGAAACTCAAGCGGTTCAAGGAAGAGGTTGTGACCATCATTCATGAGTACTTCAACTCCGATGACATACCTGAGCTCATACGCAGTCTTGAGGACTTGGGAGCGGCCGAGTACAACCCGATCTTTCTAAAGAAGCTTGTGACACTTGCTCTGGACAGGAAGAATCGCGAGAAAGAGATGGCGTCTGTTCTCCTCTCATCTCTTCACATCGAGATGTTCACCACGGAAGACGTTGCAGATGGTTTCGTCATGCTCTTGGAGTCTGCAGAAGACACAGCTCTTGACATCCTGGATGCTTCCAACGAGCTTGCTCTCTTCCTAGCTAGAGCTGTGATCGATGATGTTTTAGCACCGTATAGCCTCGAGGAGATCTCTAGCAGACTAGTACCAAACTCGAGCGGGACCGAAACAGTTAAGATGGCTAGGTCACTCATCTTTGCACGCCATGCAGGAGAGAGGCTTCTACGTTGCTGGGGAGGTGGGACCGGATGGGCAGTGGAGGACGCTAAAGACAAGATCCTGAATCTTTTAGAGGAATATGAAAGCTCAGGGCTGGTGTCAGAAGCTTGCAAGTGCATCCGTGAGCTAGGCATGCCTTTCTTCAACCACGAGGTGGTGAAGAAGGCGCTGGTCATGGCCATGGAGAAGAAGAAGGACAAGATAGTGGTGGAGCTTCTCCAGGAGAGTTTCGGTGAAGGGCTGATCACCATAAACCAGATGACGAAAGGGTTCACTAGAGTCAAAGACGGGCTTGAAGATCTTGCTTTAGACATCCCAAACGCGAAGGAGAAGTTCAGTGAGTATGTGGAGCATGCGAAGAAGAATGGTTGGGTCTCGTCTTCGTTTTTAACTTCCCTTACCGAAGATGCTAAGCTAGGCTAAAACCCAATGTACAAGTTTGTTTCTCTCTTGAGCATCATCCCTTTTGTTGTTTCTTTGCACTTTTTTTATGCTTTGAGAATTCTACAAGGGAGTTACAATCTTTTAACGGATGTCAGTTAAAACGTTTGTTTCTTCAGGGACCAGTTTCTTGAAATAAAGAACTTTGGGGCTATTTTGTTAGAAAAGCGGAAATATTGGATCTTGTTTTAAATAAATCTTTTAATTAATTGAAGTTGAAGTGAGCATCAATATATGCTTACTACTACTACTAGCCAAAGAAGGAAAGGAGTGTCGAGGCTAATAAATCTGAAAATGAAATTTGTAATTCCGAAACTACCCTTCGCTCTTTCTCTCTTCTTCTCACTCTCTCTCCTCCTTGTCTTCTTCTTCGCCTTCCCGTTAACTTCCCTCCGCCGTCCCGTCTCCTCCGTCGCCGTCGTCGACGAAGGGATACGGATCCGTCAAGGATACAAATCCTACGAGGCTTACATCCAGCACCAGCTCAACAAAACTCAGAACCCAAAGCTACGGAAGGTGTGGACGACGCGCGACTGGGACAGGAAGGTGCGCGTGTTCTCCACCTTCTTCCAGCGCCTCAGCGACGTCGGTCTCCTCTCGAACGGATCGAAAGCGCTCTCGATCGGAGCCCGAGTAGGCCAGGAGGTTGCGGCGCTGAGGCTGATCGGAGTGGAGGACTCCATCGGGTTAGATCTGGTGCCGCGTCCGCCTCTGGTGGTGAAAGGTGACTTCCACGCGCAGCCGTTCGACGCGGAGACGTTCGATTTCGAGTTCTCTAACGTGTTTGATCACGCGCTTTACCCGGAGAAGTTCGTTGGGGAGATCGAACGGACGCTGAAGCCTGGAGGAGTTTGTGTGATACACGTGTCGCTGCACGGGAAGACGGATAAGTACTCGGCGAACGATCTGTATAGTGTGAAACCGTTGGTGAAGCTGTTTAAGAGATCGAAGGTGGTGGAGGTGAGGAAGATCGATGGGTTTGGGCTTGACACGGAGGTTGTTTTTAGAAAGAACAAAGATTAATAAAACTGTAATTTTGATTCATTTGATACCATAGATTCATTGTGAAAGCTGTTTCTTTTCCTTTTCTGGGTGTATTTTTTATTTTTATCATACATTTTTTTTATTTTCCTTTTCTGGTTGTATTTTTCATTTTTATTTACATTTTTTTTACCATTTACTATAACTGTACCACCACTGGTCGCGACATTAATAAAGTATAGATTTGTTTTTACGATTGATGATAGTGTTGACTTACTTCCTATTAATATTCTATCTTTCTGCCAAGCCGAAAGAGGTGCAAATGAGAATACATATCGACCCACTATATACCGACATAAAGTGGGTCTATCAACATCAAACATCGCTTTTGGTAAGAAGATAAGGGGGAAGCAGAAAGAAACTGAAAGATGCAACTTGGGTTTAGAATTAAGGTGGAGAAGGTGTGTATCAGAGGTCATATTCGTAAGTTCACTGAGAAGATCTCAAAGATAAATTCATGGTAGTCCAAGTTCAGGTCTCAAACGGGAAAGACCATGTTAACAAGTTTGGAAGCAAGTGAGATTTTTACTCAGATAGTTAAAAGGTAATAGATGCTCAACGAGTTGATAAAGCTCAAGAAAGGAATGCCTGGCTCATGCATTTTTTTTTTTAATTCTCAGTATTGGTATTTACTATTTAGTATGCATATATATGGCCGGCTAATTTACTTGGTGCAAAAATGAAAACAAGTACGCAAATTTGGGGATCAAACTTGCTCACTGATAAAGGAATCAACTAGATTCAAAAGAGTCGAGACAACTAGAGTCAAAAGAAACAAGAGAACAGACGGGTATTGATCTCAAATATGGTTTCTCACACCTTAAGATAGACCCTTTTTGAGTTTCCAAGTTGTTGCAATTTTTGAAGAAAGTGCGAAACAGAAACATGTGGGACATGCTCACAGATCGATGACTCGAGACAGCTTCTGGATCCGGTTAAGCAAGAAGTCCCCTTGCTTGATTGTTGCCTGGTAAAGTGCATTCTTTGCATCAGGACGGTTAGTCTCCAAAACACCTGCAACCTTGTCTATCTTGCAGTGAAGCTTCCCAGCTGCTATGAAGCGTGACAGCTCTCTGGATTTAAAAAAAAAAAAGTAAACATGTCAAGTCATCTAAAGAAAGAGCTGGGACACTAAAATAAAGCGTTTGTTGGTGTGCTTACTGATCAATGAAATCCACCGAAACACCAAAGGCGTTTGCCATCGCGTCGACAGTAACGCTCTTGTAAGATTCTAAAAACTGAGAGTACACCACCGTTCTCACTTCCCTCATGTAGAACCGGAAATGTGGGTTCAAGTAACGATCAAACTTTATCTGCTCTGCCATTCCAGCTGTGAAAACACACCAACAATGAAGCTATCATTAACACAGAGAGTAATAAGTAAAACACATACACAAATAAGAGAGTACAGTATCTAATCAGATCACTGTATTGAACTCACCAAATGCTGAGAAAAACGCCTTGTACTGGCATTCGTACAAGGAGTTCAGGAACTCGGAAAGGAATGGTATCTTCCCAAGCACGGTTAAGATCTCAGGTGCGTCAACAACCTGTCAAATTAGTAGCACTTTAGCATTTTACTCAACAAGATTCACATCCTCGTAGAGGAACTACAACAAAAGACAGATTCACATCACTTCAGTAATCACTCGGCAAACTAAATGTTATCCTACACACTCAAAGTAGAGTACTGAGAGATAGACAAAATACCTTTTGCTTAAGAGAAACTCTATCCAGAGTTATGATGCTCGTCAGCACGGTGTAGAAAATGAAAGTCTCGTAGGGAAAGATCTCATAAGTAGTGAAGGTTGAGATAGAATCCAGAAATAAGGTGGCAGCCTTCTTAAAGTTTCTGGTGGACATGCAGTACAAGCCTTCATAGACCTTTAGCCTGTTCTTCCTCTCCCAGTCACCACCCTCTTCAAACAACCTGGCATGGGAAAACATAAAAGTTTTAGACCAAAGATTTCAGTTGCACAATCCAGGAAAGATAGTTAATTAAAGAAAATGCAGCCAAAGAGCCTAATCGACACTCACTTTTTTGCTTTGTCGATGCTTTTGGATACCAGGTCGAAATCCATGTAGAAAAAGGCGAGCTGCAATGTATAGAACACAAGGTCCATTTTTTGGCCAACAGCAACGGTTTTTCCTTCAGTGAGTTTAAGTTGCTCCAGAGCTTTCTCCTAAAATTCACAAATCAAAGATTTAGTCGCCAAGGAAGTTCTACGAAGTGTGCATAATGACCAACTTAGACATGCTCACGTAACCTTATCACTAATCCTGACGAAATAAAGAGCCTTAGCAAGATGAGCTTCACGGACTTCACTTTCTCCCAAATTCTCTTCAGCGTCTGCAATCCTAAACAAAGGAGAATGAAATAAATAAGTAAGAGAACATCAGGCACTACATAGGAAGGACTTTAAACCACCATAACAAAGGCAGAGAAGGTTTCATACAAAGGTCTCAGATAGAGCACAAAATTAGATAACGGTAATCTCCAATCCAAAAACGAAGACATCATGCTATGAATCTTAACCCCAGTCTCTCAAAACCATTACATCAGCTACACAATAACATCTAATTCAAGACCTAACTCTACCCAATCTGCCTCGTTTTTCTAAAAAAAATGCATACAGGTAACTAACATCCAATTCAAGACCCAATTGATCATAGTGCTACAGTTCCCCTACATCAGTCTAAAGCAACATACACTAACAAGAAGCGAAAACTTACTTCTCGTCGAGCTTTTTGAGCTCTTCCTCGTTGGTAGCACGCATAGAATCTAACAAGCTCTGATCCAATTCCAGCACAGAAGACGCGGTTAGGGTTTCGTACAAGGGAGCCATACCTGTAAACACAACATCAATCCAACTTGAGATGACCGATGAAAAGATTCGAAGCTTTTTTCGATTGATATTAGAATCAATTTTCACTGATTAGAGAAAAAAAAAGAAGCTAGTTAACCATCGGATTTGATGGAATCCAAGACGTCAGACTTGAGCTGGACTTTCTCGATGTCCTGCACATCGGGATGAGTGAGGAGGAAGAGCTTGTGGGCTAGAATAAGGTGAGGCTGCTGAGATCCTTCTGCTCCACCGTCCATGGCTGCTGCGAATCAGGAAAAAAAACTCGAAACGGAGACGGATCTGAGCAAGAGAGACGAATAAATGAACGTTTTGTTTTCTTGGGTAAGGAGGAAGAGCGAACCCTCTTTCTGAACCAGTGTCTTTCTTTGTTATCACTTAACACTAATCTTAATTTTCTTTTAAACTGAAAATAGTTTAAAAAGTTATTATTGTTACGAAAGTCAAAAGAAAAGTAAGGAGCCGCTTTCGTTGAAAATATAAAAAGACGTGGGCCCGCTGCACTATTTGCACAGTAAATTTCTTTCTATATATATGAACGTTTGCGTTCGTTTGTAAACACGCCGAAAACTCTTCTCTTCTCCTTAATAAGAAACACTCTCTCTCTATATCAGTGTTATTAACTCTACGGGTATAATATTTTGCCCTTATTCAAATTCCCGAGATACAATAAAATTTCAGTTCCTTTTATAACACGTTATCAGCACGATCACTCTGCGATTCGGTAAAATTTATTTGTATCATTTATACCATGTTATAATGGTCGGTATACCGCCTCTACTATTATTTATATCATGTTATAATGGCCGGAATACCGCCTATATTATTTACTAGTAATTTAATTTATTTATTGGTCGGCCGAGCC
>NC_027748.1:11950555-11955206 GCF_000695525.1 Brassica oleracea var. oleracea
TCGAGGGGGAGCTTACGTAGTTGTACTCTTTTTACCTTACTATGGTTTTTCCCATTGGGTTTTCCTGGAAAGGTTTTTAACGAGGCAACAAAGACGTTAAGCGAGAGCGGATAGTGACACCGCCCCCCAAGGGGGAGTGTTACGAAAGTCAAAAGAAAAGGGAGGAGCCGCTTTCGTTGAAAATATAAAAAATTGTGGGGCCCGCTGCACTATTTGCACAGGAAATTTCTTTCTATATATACGAACGTTTGCGTTCGTTTGTAAACACGCCGAAAACTCTTCTCTTCTCCTTAATAAGAAACACTTTCTCTCTATATTAGTGTTATTAACTCTACGCGTATAATATTTTGCCCTTATTCAAATTCCTGAGATACAATAAAATTCCGGTTCCTTTTATAACAATTATTAGTATTCTTAAGAAAATAATTTCATATTTTTTTCATTTCTTTATCATCGAACTATAAGTTACACACTCCTTTGATCTAAAGTAGACTAATTTAATTTAATTTAATTTAATTTAATTTGTGATAAAACTATGATTAAATTGTTAATGCAACCGTAAGTTACATCATTCACAGAAACACATTATTCAATTTATAGAAAAATAACACAATTATTCCAAAAGCTAAACGCATAAAATCTTTGAACACAACAAGAGATCCGTCTAGACGTGACTGATGGTGAGTAAAACAATTCTCTCTAGATGCCTTTCTCAAGCATCGCTCTAACTCTCATAGGAAGCCCATAAAGACGAATAAATCCAGCAGCATCCGCTTGGTTGTAGATCTCACTCCCTTCAAACGAAGATATGTCCTGTCTGTACAGACTGTTCGGGCTCTTACGCCCTGTCACCGACACTGACCCTTTGTACAGCTTCAGCGTAACTGATCCCGTGGTTTTCTCGGTCAACTTCTCCATGAATGCGTCCATGGACTCCTTAAGCGGATCGAACCATCTTCCCGCGTAGACCATCTCTGCGTACTTCAGAGCTAATGAGTCTTTCACCTGAATGCTCTCTCTGTCTAGAGTGAGGGACTCTAGCTCCTGCACGGCTGCAAAGAGGATGGTGCCTCCTGGGGTTTCGTAGACACCGCGTGACTTCATCCCGACAAGACGGTTCTCCACCATGTCGATACGGCCGATGCCGTGTTTTCCTCCTATTGTGTTTAGCTCAGAGAGAAGAGTGGCTGGCGAGAGAGGCTTCCCGTTGAGGGACACTGGAAGTCCAGATTCTATCCCTATCTCGATGTATCTGTTAAAAGTACAAACAACAGTTGCTGAGATGTTAACAAACTACATCCATTACAATGCTCTTGCACTAGACCCAAACAAAGCTACTTACTCAGGCTGATCAGGAGCATCTTCGGGATCTACACTCATCATGTACATATCTTTTTTCGGCTCGTTAGCTGGATCTTCCAATATATCACCCTTTCAAAACAAAAAGATGTTCCGTTTCAGAGATCAGGAGAACAGACTATTAGGACTTGAAGTTAAACTTTAATCTTACCTCATGACTAAGGTGCCAGAGATTCCTGTCTCGGCTGTAAATAGATTTCTTTGTCACGGGGACAGGAACGTTATGCTTCTTGGCATACTCAATAGCGTCTTCTCTGCCTTGGATCTCCCATTCTCTCCACGGTGCCACAACTTTAAGTTCAGGGTTTAGCGAAAAGAAGGTAAGCTCAAACCGAACCTGTTCAATCAGTCAGTCAAAACATAATGTAAGAATCCGATAAGTGTCTTTTCGATGTGATATTTAAGCAATAGCAAGACAGTCCAAGTACTTGCCTGGTCATTTCCTTTGCCAGTACACCCATGTGCAACAGCATCAGCTCCAACCTCAGCTGCTACATCTACCATGGCCTAATCATTTAGAACTTGTATTAGAGATCATAAGGAAATTCAAAAGATGTATTCATATGTGACGCAACATAATCATGTAAAACCTCTTCAAAGGTTACCTTAGCAATGACAGGTCGAGCCATGGAGGTACCAAGCAAGTATTTTCGCTCGTAAATGGCACCAGCTCTGAGGCATGGGAAAATGTAATCTTTCACAAACTCCTCGGTGAGATCCTTAACGACCAACTGAGAAGCACCACTGGCCTTAGCCTTTTGTTCCAAACCATCCAACTCTTTTATTCCCTTCATATCAAAACATTTAGAGGTTGAGAATACAAAACTCGAATGTTACACAAAACAAAACATTTTGTAATGTACCTGACCAACATCTGCGGTGAAACACACAACTTCACAGCCATAGTTTTCCCTGCGGAACACAACAAATAATATAATGTAAGAGTAGTGAATAGAAGAAACGTTCATGAAACAACAAGCTATCTAAACTGATTGTTTCTAAACCAGAGGATGAAGTTATTCTTGGTAGAGGTCAGAGAAATGAACTAAACATACTTAAGCCATGGCACGATGACGGAGGTGTCTAAGCCTCCACTGTAAGCAAGAACGACCTTTTTCAGTTTGCCACGAAGCCCGGCACCTTTTGGATCAGCAGCTTGTCCATCACTGGAGAGAACAGCTCGAATAGCTGGGCAGTATTCAAGACCCCAAAGTGTTTAAGCATGCAAGATGATTCAAGGGAGGATATAAAGACTGTGACTTTAAGGAAATAAATGGGGTAGATTCAGTGTAAAGCTAACTTCACCTTGATTCTTGCAGGCGCGGGTTGCGGGAAGATGACCAGTAGCAAGAGCATTGCCAACAAGCTGGCTTCGTTTCACAGATAACTGGATTCAAACAAGTAATTTTAGATATGAAATTGGAACATGAATAAGCATCAATTACAATTGGAATAATACCTCTTGAAACGAGGAAGTGGTTCTTGGACAAGCTACATTCTGACATCTTAAGCTAGCTGCGGGAACATATTAGATACATATCAATCGCATTTCGATTTTACTGAGAGAACCATTTGCAATTTTGAAATAGAAGGTGAGGAAGCGCGATAAAGGAAATGGAGGAGAGAGATAACCATTGGGTGAGCTGCGAAGCGCGAGAGCAGATGATGATGATGAAGAAGAAGGAAACGAAGTCGCCGAGATTTCAGCCATGTAGGAAGATTGTTTCTGGGTTTCTTTGCTTACTTGTCTGCGTTTGGGAGAGGCTCTTGTAAGATAAAAATGTCTGCGTTGTGTTAAGATATGTCAACAGGGACCACGTCCTCTAGGGTTTTTGACTCTTTTCTGCAATTTCATAACTCTTCATTTTTTTACAATTTAGTTCTCTGGTCTTTTTTTTATGTCCCCTTATGTTTTTCATTTTTCATTTATAATATTCGAAAGAACCATAAACGAGATGAAAAAAAAAAGGACAAATCTCCAAAATAGCACATTTCTAAGTTTATATCACAAAAATAGCACTCAAAAACTAAAATGACCAAAATAGCACATTTCTAAGTTTATCCTTTGAAAATTTTAATTTTTTTTATTTTTCAAAATTTGAAATCTTATCCCCAAAACCTCATTTTTCAACTCTAAACCCTAAACCCTAAACTCTAAACCCTAAACCCTAAACCCTAAACCCTAAACCCTAAACCCTAAACCCTAAACCCTAAACCCTAAACTAAACCCTACCCTAAACCATAAACCATAAACCCTAAACCCTAAACTCTAAACCCTAAACCATAAACCCTAAATCCTAAACCCCACCCTTTAACTCTAAACCCTAAGTTTGTGACTTTTAATAAAACATTAAGTGCTATTTTTGTGACTTTTGACCTTGAGTACTAGTTTGGAAACATAAACTTGATTTAGTGTTATTTTTGTCTTTTTCTCAAAAAAAAATGCTCGAGGAAAAACAATTTGCTGTTAGGAAATTCAAAAATAGTAGGAGGAGCCGTAATGTTTGAAAATATAAAAAGATGTGGAGCCTGCTGCATTATTTGTACAGTAAATTTCTTTCTATATATACGAACGTTTTCGTTCATTTCTAATCACACCTCAACCTTCTCTTCTCTCTCTAATAAATTCTTTCTATCAGTGTTAAAATATTCTACGGCTATAAAATTTTGTCCTTATTTAAATTCCTACGATACAATAAAATACCAGTTCTTTTTATAATTATCAGCACGATCACTCTGCGATTCGGTAAAATTTATTTGTATCATTTATACCATGTTATAATGGTCGGTATACCGCCTCTACTATTATTTATATCATGTTATAATGGCCGGAATACCGCCTATATTATTTACTAGTAATTTAATTTATTTATTGGTCGGCCGAGCCACCTTATATTCTGTTTATTATTTATTGGTCGGCCGAACCGCCTTATATTCTGTTTATTATTAATTGGTCGGCCGAGCCGCCGTATAATTTATTTATTACTCTGCATTGATCGGCTGAGCCGTCGCATGATTTGTTGTCATAATATAAATATTTCATTGCCACAATTTTTACTTTTATGAAATTTTATAGATTTGATTGACTCTTTAATACGATATTTTCAGACTGATTTTTATTGCACTCGATTTAACCCCAACGGTCACAAAGAAAAATTTTCAAAAATTTCCCCTTCCTCCAACGGTCATGAACAGTAATTTTCATCTATAAATACAACTCATTTTCATTTCATTTCATCATCCAAAACATTTCATCTTCTCTCAAAAAATTTCAAATCGTTCTCTCCGATTT
>NC_027748.1:11957566-11964466 GCF_000695525.1 Brassica oleracea var. oleracea
AAATGGTATATTTGTACACCAGTCTACATATACCAAACGAGTATTGAAACGCTTTAACATGGATAGAGCAACTCCTCTTAGCACCCCGATGGTCGTTAGATCACTTAATGTTGAAAATGATCCGTTTCGACCATCTGAGGAAAATGAAGAAATACTTGGTCCTGAAACTCCATACTTAAGTGCAATTGGAGCTCTTATGTATCTTGCAAATTGTACTCGACCTGACATATCTTTTGCCATTAATCTTTTAGCGAGATTCAGTTCGTCTCCTACACGAAGACATTGGAATGGAATTAAACATGTCTTTCGTTACCTTCAAGGAACAACTGATTTAGGCTTGTTTTATCCTAAAAGTTCAAAAGGTCAAATGATTGGTTTTGCAGATGCAGGTTATTTGTCAGATCCACACAAAGCTCGATCCCAGACAGGATATGTTTTTACAATTGGAGGCACCGCCATATCTTGGCGTTCTCAGAAGCAGACACTTGTTGCTACTTCTTCAAATCACGCTGAGATCATTGCACTCCATGAAGCAAGTAGAGAATGTGTATGGCTAAGATCAATAAGCCGACACATCTGTTCAAGCAGTGGGATTGACGAAAATACGGAGCCAACTATTCTATATGAAGATAACGCGGCATGTGTTGCTCAAACGAAGGAAGGATATATCAAAAGCGATAGAACCAAACATATACCTCCGAAGTTCTTCTCATACACTCAAGAGCTCGAGAAGAATAAAGAGATTGAAGTAAGATATGTTCGATCATGCGACAATGCAGCCAACCTCTTCACAGAATCACTACCTACCTCGGTATTCAGAAAACACATCCATAACATTAGGATGCGCCATCAGAAGGATCTCTGACTGTTCATTCGAGGGGGAGCTTACGTGGTTGTACTCTTTTTACCTTACTATGGTTTTTCCCATTGGGTTTTACGAGAAAGGTTTTTAATGAGGCAACAAAGACGTTAAGCGAGAGTGGATAGTGACACCGGCCCCCAAGGGGGAGTGTTACGAAAGTCAAAAATAGGAGAAGGAGCCGTAATGTTTGAAAATATAAAAAGATGTGGGGCCCGCTGCACTATTTGCACAGTAAATTTTTTTCTATATATACGAACGTTTTCGTTCATTTGTAATCACACCTCAACCTTCTCTTCTCTCTCTAATAAACTCTTTCTATCAGTGTTAAAATATTCTACGGGTATAAAATTTTGTTCTTATTTAAATTCCTGCGATACAATAAAATACCAGTTCTTTTTATAACATTTGCTTTATTATTACTGAACTTGATTAGTAGTAGTTGTTGGCTTGTTGCCACATTTTTTTTTTAATTTAAGTGGAAAAATTCGACCTTAAATCACTAAAAGTTAAAAATAATTGTTTCACTATAGCATTTGGTAAGTGTTATATACTCAAGATGAAAATAAGATTGAATGGCCAAAAGCTGACACTAATCCATAGATCTCTCAATCCTAATGCAACAAAACGCTCTTCTTGTTCTCCTCCTCCTCACTGGTATGCAACCAAAAACAAAAGAAACGACTTCCTATTATTTATTATTATAAGATTATATGATACGTTGTATGAAAATGCAGTTGCGAGTCCTCAAACACTGATTGTGTTTTGTCTATCCGCAGGTGCAACGCATTGCCAGAGAGAACAATAAACCGGTATATCTGCCGGTTTCAACCCCAGAGCAGAGATGTTTCGTCCATATTCCTAAATAAGAGAGATATTAAACCCATGATGTTCCACTTCGTTCTAAATCTACAATATATATATATATATATATTCTATTTGACACAATGAAGCGTGAGAAATGTTACCTGAGCATCAAGGAATAACTGCATACACATCTTGTCTGTTTCAGATACATTGTCGTCAGAGGCACCTGATGCTGCACCTGCTCTTTTCTGTGCCTTTCTTCGGAATTGCTGAAGCGATGACTCTGTTCTTCTTGCCTGTTAACACATTCACAACAATCAGTATCTCTACCCCTGATTTTACTGATAGACCTGAGTCTAAAAGCTCACTTGTCATTTGTACTAATTAACAAACTTAGAAAGTGTTTAAAACAAATTACTTACCAAGCTAACAACTTCATCAGCTGATTCGTAATACCGCCTTGTAATATCAGTGACAGTGCGAAGCAGTATCTCCTCCCTTGTTTCCTGCGTCAAGTAATGTGTAGCCTTATCTCCCTCCAAAAAGGCCTGTTAATAGAGAGAAGGTGCAATAACCAACTCTTCAGAATCCATCACTCAAGTAACTACAAACGTTCTTGAAACCGCAACCCCAAAGCTGAATGAATACCTTTACATGACGCAATATGCCAACAACGTATGGTGAGTGTCTAACCGGCGGTGGTTTATTAGTCATCCTATATGTTGTTGTTATTCCTCTGACCTGCCTTAGGTCCTATAAAAGAGATGAAAGCATTGACCATGTATGATCCTTAGAGAATAACACTAACCTATTCAGCTATAAGTGATCGTTAAGGGCGCGCAAACAAATTTTGAAGTGCATAAATTAGACAATGGAATGGACCTAATGTTTTTTCAGGGCTTTACCTCAACAGATTTATCAACAATTATTTCAATAATTGTGTTGGTAAGTAAAGGTAGGACCTCCTTTAATTTATCTCCACCCTGTAACATGCTCGTCCTCACCACATCAAGAACTTCAGTGGAGCATGACGATAAATGGCGTGATATATGTCCAAGGTAATCGCCACAAACTTCAGAGACTAGATCATTTAAATCATGTATAACCTGCAAGGATGTGTGAAACTCTAAATACTCCAATAAAAAAATCAAGCGATCAACCATATTGTATATATTACCAGCTTTCATGTATTTATGTGAACATCACATATTTCCAGTTCACCTATTTTCCGCAGCATTTTTTATCATTCTAGTTCTAAACATAGCTGCAGCTGATTCAATAAACACGACACCGCAGAGATCTGAAAAGAAGTGGTGCTGAGAAACAATCCAGATAAAAAGTGACTTACATATACAAAATCTTCTGTAGTGGCTGAAACTGCCCAATCACATCCAGGACTCGGGCTAGCATTACCCCTTCTAGTATGCAGGGAAGATGACACCCAAATGCAATATCTACATGTTTATTAACACATTGTCAAAATGAGAACTGAAACAAAAACTAAGAATCGATAATTTTAGAGGCTAAAATTTCACAAACCTCGAAAGAAGCTGCAAGGTCAATCGAAGAAATTTATCAGCCGCGGAGAAAACGAGAACATCTTCTTTCCAGCATGAACGCAAGCTCTCCAAAAGAGTAGCGCTCTGTCTGAGTATTAAGTTCGGAGAACTCCGTTTATCTAAATCAGAATCCTGAATGAATACCAGAGAAGGAGAAGTAAGAGCAGAATCCAAGGCTCCAGCAATCTCCTGGAACCTGAAAATATGCAATTTAGATTTAGAGAAGCTGAAAAACGACTAATCTAACAGTAAGTCAACTTCCAATCTATGATGTCTCAAATACCTCAGTGAAAAGTATACTCCCACATTCCATTGCTTCATGAATTCGATATATACCGCTTCCGTTCGAAACTTAGTGACAGCAGTCCTTGACGGACAATAACCTTCATAAAAAGTATAATAAGGTATGACTCGACTATAAATATCCAAATAATTTCATTTCCTGGTATAAAATTAAACTATTTGCTTATATGATACACATGAAGATTAGTTCACAATACATCTAATTAGACATGAAGTTAAGCTCAAAGAAATATAAGATCAGCTATCCTACCTTCAAGATATGCCAAGAAATCCAAGCTTGCTTTGTAATTCTTCAAGAACTCAGTAGGCCTTCCAGGAGAAAATGCTCCTGGTTTGACCTTCTGAATTGCCGAAAGAACTTCTTTCAGAATTGAATTTGCCAAGAAGTCGAAGACGTGCAAACCCGATTTGTCTGTTTTAGCAACAAGATACCAAGCAAAGAGTACAATGAGTGAAATATAAAATGACAACACTTAAGAAGGAAACAATGTCCAACCGTTATTAACGAACAAGATTTTGCTAGTACACATTAGTACATAACAATATGAAGATAATATGTCATGAAGTCTAGGTACTGTGTTAGTTGCGTAAAATTCTTCTTAGATGTTTATGAATAAAATTCTTTACCAGAGAAAAAAACAAACTTTTAATACGACAATCAGAGGACTGAGCGAATTACCGGTTGAAGATATTTCTAGCAGCATTTTACAGTCCTTGGCAATAAAATGCTTGATCTGCTTGTAATCATTTTCAAGTTCATCTCCCGATGATCCAGCAGCATCCGTTGATGTTTCAAGTGCAACAATTTTATGTATAAATGGAGCAACAATCGTTGAGCGAAAAATTTCTTCTGCGCTCTTGGTGTTATCAATGGCAGCATATGCACGCAGGCAGTTGTAAAGAACGCTTGTGTCGCTGTTGTTTAGCCCGTCAATGAAGGAATGACCCAGGCTAGCATCTAATAACACATTAGCGCTCTGAATCCTCTTCTCCATGTTCTCAACGAAAGGCAGGTTCTGTACTGGCATAAAAGAAAAAAGTAGTGAGCATCAGCCCAAGACTTCCTATTGCCTTCTGAAGCTAACAAGTATAATGGAGGTTTTGAGACACCAGAGAGTCCCCAATATCTATTTCTTTAAGTTTTCTTTTGTCAGCAATTTTTATCAAAGCTAATGAATTTTCCTAGCAGCCCAGCCATTTCTCAAGCCCCACACGTAATAACTAGTTTAAATTCCCAGGATACTTAAATGCAGTATACTCGAATCTATATATTCTGATGGACATTGGACAAAGAATTGTGACTTCGCAAAAGTAAAAAAAACAAAGATATTAAATGTATGATGATGAGGACCTGTGCATGAGCCATATAGAACTTGAGTCGATTCATTTCACTAGCTATTCTTTCCAGAAGCATGCTCTGGGTTTCTCTCATGGTTGTGCCATCTTGCTGCGTGGAATTTTCAACATTCACAGAGCTCCTTAGGGAAACACCACCATCCTCTTTTTGCCAATCAGAAGGCGCACTTGGTAACACTTTTATAAGCTTTTCAACCTACATTTACCAATGAATAGACATTTATCTACGTGATCGCTAGAATATCGAACCAATGATTAAGATCGAGAGGCCAAAACCAAGTACCTTGGATACCACATGAAACGTATCGAGCAACAATTCCAGAACCTCCCTGGCCGAAGCAGCATCCGAGCGTTGCTGCAGTCCACTCCTTAGCGCGAAAAGCGCGGCCTCCACGGATCCACGAAACGCAGCGATCTTCTCGCGGAGACCGAGGAGCGGGGCGCGCATGCGGACTACAGCCTCGTCGATATCGACGAGCTTAGTGCTTAAACTCACGAAATCAGCATAGTCTCGATTGATGAGATCGACGAGCTCGCGGTTGAGGGAAGCGAGGTGTGATCGGAGCTCGGATCGGAGAGTGTCGAAGGGGACGAATGTACGGAGCTCCGAGATGTAGGACTCGGAGTCGAATACGGGGGAAAGGAAGAGGGAAGGCTTGAACCATAGAGGATGCGAGTCGTAAGGATCGGAGAAGAAGTCTGAGGCGGATCTCGGCGCTGATGACGGCGACGGCGACGGCGACGTTGCCACCAGATCTGACATTTTCGATTCGCTGCTTCCTCTTCCCCGAGTGGATCCCTGAGATGGGAGGAGTTTGTGAGAAATTGAGAGTTTGAAGATTGTCTGGTTCAAGGGTAGAACGGTCTTTCAACTCTACTAAACCAACTAAACCAACTAAACCGGTTATAATCTCGGATAAGCTACAAAACCAAAGATCATACGATTATACAAGACTAGGATCGGCCCGGACGGAAAGTTAATAATAAAAACTGTTTTATATAAATTTATATTTAATTTTATGAAGCATTTAAAAATTATGGTGGATTGAAAACTATATTATAAAAAATAATAATGATAGAATTCGGAGATCATATTATTAGGACATCATTACTGGTAAAATAGCAAGTAGAGTACCTCACTAATATTTTTATTATTATTTTTGTACAAAATTTAGTTATTAATAATTTTACAAATTAAAATAAAAAAACCTGTAAAATGATACCACATGTATTCACCGATTCTTTATAAATGTATGAAAGCTCTTCCCACAGGTACCACTCTTGCTCTTTTTTTTTTATCCTTTCTCTTTCTTCTTTTTCATCTTTTAATATTTTTAAATTTGTTAAAGACCGATAAATTTCAACCGGTGCGAGTGTCCTTATTTTTAATAAACATTTTTGGTTTGGAATTAAAATGACAATATCCTTCATTATTCTATTTTTTCAGAAAATACAAAATTAGCAAAAAACAATTCAGAATAATATGATAATATATATATATATATATCTTCTTATTATTCTTAGTTCAATTTGACATAATAAAAGAAAATATTAACTTTAAATAGATAGTAGGTGAAATTTCATGTTTACCACATTCATGGTACCATTATTGATCTTTACCATCACTAAATGATCATTTTTTTTTTAAAAATATATTTTCAATAAGTGGCAAAAGACTCTTATATCTTTGTTCTTGATATATATATATAACAAATAATTATTTAAATAAAAACATATTTTTTTTTATGTTTTCGAATTATACTTTTTTTAAAATTCAAACTTTTTTATAATTATTTTTTTTTTGAATTGTTTTGGTTTATTTTATTTTATTTTTTAATTCTACAGATATAAAATATGTTCGGTTATTTATAAAATTTGATTCAATTCTCGTTCAGATATTTTGTTTTTTTTTGTTCAGTTTGGACAACAAAGTGGGGAACCAGCTAATATCAAAAACAAAATCGGGTCTCTTTCGGTTACGGACGTTTCAGATTATTTTGGTTAATTTGAGTAAAT
>NC_027748.1:11964804-11966387 GCF_000695525.1 Brassica oleracea var. oleracea
CGGGTAAACACATGGCTAATTTCATGTGTGCAGAGCTTTGTAGTACTGGTTAACGGCACATCGATTTTAATGTTTGATCTCAAACCTCTCGTCATTCTATTTATTTATAAATTAAAATTAGGATACAATTATTGACCATATATTAACTTAGAAAAATAAATTGGCGGATGAATCAAATCTATTTTTCATTTGCTAGATGACTATAGTAAGAATAATATTATTGTATAGACACAAATCAAAGTTTAGAGTCATAAATAATAGAGCCTAAAGAGACCGACAAATAATTTAAGTGGTAAAGTAGTTTACGATGACGTGGATTTTTTTTGTTATCTATCTATATATAATTGATTACGGCTGCTGGTTCAGAGGTGTAATTTGTGGGTTACCGGACTTGAAAAATTAGAGTTGTATAAGGCTCAAAATTTATAAGTCTGAAGCTCAAATAATGTTGTGATGGACACGTGTCGCCTCTGCAGCGAACGATTTTTCACGTGGCAAAGCAGGAGAGATACCAACATATTTATATATATATATAGATTGTGACAAATCTTTTACATATGTAACTGTCTAGGAAGTAGGAATTGGTGGTATGTATAATGTATTTATAATTATTTAAAGTCAAATCCTCTATCACATAAGTCAAAATGATCCTTTTTGGAGCGGAGATTATAGGCTACTAAGGGGTGTATGCGCTTCGCGCGGAATATTGTTTTATTATTATTAAGAGCATGATTTTTTTTTGGATAATGTAATTATGTTATCGTTTTTATTTGTTAAGATCATTATTTGATGTTTTTAGTTTGTTATGTAGTAGGTGATAAGTTAATATATTTTGCGTTTTTTTTTTTGAATAATGTGTTGTTGTGTGTATAGTACTTGTTAGTAGTCAAATGAACCTCTAACGTAAACTAATATTGAATTTCAATAACTTTACATCTACGCATTTGTTGATTCTAAGATTAACGGTTTCATCGTCAAAATTGTATTATATTTTTTTCATATTTTTGAAAATTATAATTTTTAAGATGTTTTTTGCCCTCTCCCCATATTTTAAACTTGAGTCCTCACCGTCTATGTATTTCGTTACATTTCTGGTGTTCGGTGCTTCTCACCATCACCGGAAAAAGACTCACATTTTTTTCTTGTTTTTCTTGCCTTCTTCACCTATGAGATTATATGGTATTTGTTGCAGATCGGTTTTATGAGTTTTCAGTTGTTTGGTTGCTTCCCACGGCATTGTAAGCTGTTCCAGTCAATATTGATTGCTCCTCTTCTTCCTTAGATTTCAGCTGATTTAGGAACTGCATCTCCTTGGTTGGGTCAGAGTTTATTCGTCTTTGATTTTGTATTCCTCGTCGTTGGCTTACCGTCAATAGTCTCTGCTCGTTTTGGTTTTCAAGATCTAGTTTTTGGTGTTCTGACTTCTATGCTCTCTTTCATAGCTCGAGGACGGCTCCATATTTTTCTGATTTCGCTCCGTCTCCCTTTCCCTCTCCATTCTTGCATCTCTTTGCACTTTCATCGCATCTCTGGTGGCTCTCCCTTTCACCATGTTTGCCACTCGAGATTTGGATAATGTTTTC
>NC_027748.1:11966848-11967923 GCF_000695525.1 Brassica oleracea var. oleracea
TCTGTGAGGTGTTTCTTACTTTTTAGCTACTGGTTGTGATTCCGGTGATTTATGCATATATTTTCCTGGTTTTTGGTGGCTTTGGTCTTTCGATTATTATTCTCCCTTTGGTCCGCTTTCTTAGTTTATGTGTTGGTTGTCTAGTTTCTTATTCTTAATTTGATTATCTTATGATACTAATAGTGAAATAAATATAGTTTGTAAATGAAATAATAAAAAATAGTAAAAATAATAAAATGATGAAAAGTCTTGCTATTTTTATGTGTGAATAAATTAAATATTTAAAATATATTTATATTATTTTATTTATTTCTTGAATTTTAGAGACCAATAAGTGTGAGAAGAATTAGATAATACACAATTAGAAATTGATGGATAAAATTGCAATAATTTAAAAGAAGAAGAATTTAAATACAAAAAAAAAAAAAAGTGAGGACACATGTCAACAAACCCCTTTCCACATACCGTAAGAAGGGAAAAAACAAACTTTTATATATATATAGATTGATCGGAAGTGTCCAGAGAAAACACTTTGTAAATAACTATCAAGCTACATAATTAGGTTTTAGTGTCTTTCTTTTTTGTATAAGAAAAAAAAAATATGAAAGACCTATGTATTTATGATTATGTATAAAAAATGTATTTTACAAGTAGAAAGAGAATATACAAGAGGTAGCTCGCAACAAATACATGTAAATACTGAAAGTATACTATTGCTCTTAGAAAATTGGGCTTTTTGCAGAATTGACCTATAACTTAAAGTCAAACACAAAACTAACCTCTTTTTTTTTTGAAAATTGGTTTTGCCCTATTCACCCCACAAGTTCATATAATTTACGAAAATGCCATCAATTTTTTTTTTTTTTTCCGAAAATGACATTTTTACTCTCTCCCCCTTATCATCTTCAAGTAATTACAAGATTGTCATTGTCATCAATACCGCAACCACCATGAACAACTAATTTGAAGCTCTTAATGCTCCCAAAATCGATTTACCATTCTTCTTTTTCCATTCTTGTGAACTAAACACAACATATCTCTCACTTTCTCTCCACAATGAGCTAAAAAAACCCAA
>NC_027748.1:11968166-11998772 GCF_000695525.1 Brassica oleracea var. oleracea
CTAAAAGCCTAGTGAAATTACATCTCAGCCCCTTGTGACCAAACAAAAAAACAGAAGCCATTTTTATGAATATAGCCCTAGTAAATCGTCTGAGTCGTCTGAGATGTTGGAAGTCGTCTGGACGACTGAAGTGTAAGTCGTCTGGTACCGGTTTATTTTAAAAATAATTTATAAATCTTGTAAAAAAATATTTTGATGCGTGAAAAATAAAAATCAAGTAATTATAAACAGTTTTAAGTGATATAAATTAAGATATGATAAAATTGATTTGTTTTGAAGATAGATGAGTGGAAGTAGTGAATCATGAAATACTTTGGTTTAGGAGTTTGGCAAACATATGTTGTAGTATTGTATGTATTGTTAGGGTTAGATTTTGGAAAACTAAAATGTTTTTTTCAAAAATTAGTTTTCACCTATATGTGTTTATTTATGTGTATAGTAAACACTTTTCAAGTTTGATTTGATTTTATGAAGTCTTTAATTAGATAATTAAGTTTAGGGGTTATGTTTAGGGTGTGGACGACTTATATTTCAGTCGTCTGTTGAATAATTTACTCGGACGACGTATATTTTAGTCGTCTGTTGAATAATTTACTCGGACGACTTACATTTCAGTCGTCTGGTGAAGAAATTAAAACAGACGACTTACATGTAAGTCGTCCAGAAGAGTTTAATATTTTTAGCGGGAAATTAAATATTTTTAGCGGGAAACTAAAATAGAAGATTTTCCAGACGACTTACAAGTAAGTCGTCTGGTTTAAATTATTTAAGCGGGAAAATATTTTTTTTAAAAAATTTTAGGCGGGAATATTTGGACGACTTACATGTAAGTCGTCTGTTTTAATTTCTTCACCAGATGACTGAAATGTAAGTCGTCCGAGTAAATTATTCAACAGACGACTGAAATATAAGTCGTCCACACCCTAAACATAACCTCTAAACTTAATTATCTAATTAAAGACTTCATAAAATCAAATCAAACTTGAAAAGTGTTTACTATACACATAAATAAACACATATAGGTGAAAACTAATTTTTGAAAAAAACATTTTAGTTTTCCAAAATCTAACTCTAACAATACATACAATACTACAACATATGTTTGCCAAACTCCTAAACCAAAGTATTTCATGATTCACTACTTCCACTCATCTATCTTCAAAACAAATCAATTTTATCATATCTTAATTTATATCACTTAAAACTGTTTATAATTACTTGATTTTTATTTTTCACGCATCAAAATATTTTTTTACAAGATTTATAAATTATTTTTAAAATAAACCGGTACCAGACGACTTACACTTCAGTCGTCCAGACGACTTCCAACATCTCAGACGACTCAGACGATTTACTAGGGCTATATTCGTAAAAATGGCTTCTGTTTTTTTGTTTGGTCACAAGAGACTGAACTGTAATTTCACTAGGCTTTTAGATTAGTTTTGCATTTGATTCAAGTTTGGGTATAAGTTTGAGGTTAAAATCAAGTTGTGAGTTAGTTTTGGCAAAAACCCCTAGAAAATTTGATCCTTTTTTTTCTCGTCCTTGGTCTTTATTTTATAATCCCTAAGAGTGAGTCAATCGTGGTTAGTAACTGATTTCAAAAGAATTTTAAAACAATCTCATAGACTAAAAGAATCTATAGCTAGCAGAGATGGAATCTAAACAAAGTCTATATAGGTAAACTCAGAGCAAAACGATTGCTAATCCAACAAATGCCAAAACCCCAATCCGACTAGTCAAAGAAGAAGCAGAACCATTTGCAGGAGGAACAGCTTGAGCTTCCAAAAGAGCAGGAGAGGGTGCCGGAGAAGGAGCAGATCCCCCAGTGAAGAAACCACCACGAGATGACATGACAACAATGTGAAGCTTCTCGCCTTGGACACAGTTGCTCTTAAAGCCACTGATGAAGAAGAAAGGTCCAGATCTCTCTAGCTTCACCTTAGTGTCTCCGTTGCTGTAACTGGCTGCTGGGTTTGTGGTGTTGCAGTTAATGTACGCCTCTTTTGTCACTTGCAGAACCGAATCCTTTTCCCCATCGTACTTCCACACTGTCCACAAAGTGCATAAACACACAATCACAAAGAGTTTCAGAAGTTTGAAAACCAAGATTTTGCAAGAACTCACCGAGAGAGTCTCCAACATGAAACCGCAAACTCTCAGCCCATTTGTTGAGCGAGTCAGAGGGTGAAGAAGGGATTTTCCAAGCAGTGTGTTTGCCTCCGACCAGAATCTCTTTGCAACAGGAGAGATCAGCCAACAATAACAAGAAGAAGGATAATAGACAGGGAGTATCAACAAGAGTTATCTTAGCCATTATAGTTAAGTTGTGTATGAGACTGATGTGGTTTTATTTGGACTCTGTTGTGAATGAATGAATGATTGGGTTTGTATATATAGAAGAAGAACTAACCGTTAGAAGTAAATGTTGTTTGCTGCTACTCCCAACGGTTATTCAAAATGATCTCTCTATTGGGACCGGAAGAAATTAAAGTCTATAGCAAAAGAGAGTATAAATTAAATGTTTTGTTAATGATTCTGATGGTTTTATTTACACTACCATAAATCTGTAAATCAAACAGTTGGGAAAGAGGGTATTCATATTCTTGATTTTCCTCCTATTTTACTCACTAATTTGACTACTTAACTCTAAATACAAAATTACTTCGATGAACTAATCTTTATGTGAGACGTTAGCAAACCAAAACATATCTCAGTTTTGGAATTAATTAAAGTAAAGATCGAATATATCATATGTGGTCTAGAAGATCACACGATATCAACTTTATTTTTTAAAGAAAAAATTCGTCAAAATAGCCTAGTCACTAATCCTACATGTCGCACTATAATTTATATCCGGTTTTAGCCTATATATATATAACCAAAAAATCTATGTCAGCTCATCCAGAAAAAAAACTATAACATTTGAAAATAGCTTAGTCACTAATCCTATGTGTCGCACTATTACTTATATCTGATTTTAGTCTATATATATAACCAAAAAACATATATCAGTTCATCAGAAAAAGAAGAAAACTATACTATTTGAAAACGTTATACAATAACAAGTCGATCACTAAATCTTTGATGCCAATCTCAAACAGATAATAATGGTGACGAACAGCTCTCTACGTGTAACAAGAACCTTCTGCTGCGTGTAACACAAGTACACAACCTCCGTACATATATATGTTGCCACCACCTGATGCATGTAACACAATCATCCCACAACAAAGTAAAATAAATACTCTCTATCTCTGCTCTCCTCTAAAATCTTCAGCATAAAGTATAAGACTTTAAGGCAATCTTATCGAACAGTCTCTCTATCTATATTATGTCTCAATACTGTAGAAGAAACGCTCAGTTTCTCGAGTATTTTAAGCATATATATATATATATGTATGTGTGTCCTTCCCCTGTCTGTGTTATAATAAAATTCAGAATCATCTGATGTTGACGCACGGCTAGAGAGATGCTTGGTGGTTCTAGTCAATGGCGGACCCAAAAAAATATTTAACCTGGGTCATAGTTTAATTGGGCCTAGAACAAAAAAAAATGTAGTTAAAAATTAAAGAAGGAAACTAGGTTCAGAAGGAAATCGACTCGGGATGGGGGGTCAAAGGTTGAACTACGTTACCATTTGAGCTATATAGTCACGACTAATCACAGCTTACAAATCATTATTTCATATTTTAACATGTTCAGTTGACACCCCTTTATTGTACATTGATCCGCCTCTGGTTCTAGTTCTGTACTTTTAATTCATGTAACATGCTTTTTTTAGTTGGTTAATTAAATCCACTTAATAACATGCTTATTTTGTGTATCTATCACTAAACTTTTTTTATATTTCTATGAAGATCAACTGACTTTGTATAAACTGTCCCTTTTTGTGTAGGAAGCAAGATGATTATGTGGTATATCATTGTTGCTGTCGTCATCTTAGCATCTTTACTCGTTGCAAAGAACATGAGAAAGAACAAGAAGAATCTACCTCCTGGACCACCAAGACTTCCCATAATTGGAAACTTGCACCAACTAGGATCCAAACCCCAACGTTCCATGCACAAACTATCTGAAAAGTGTGGACCTCTAATGTCCCTCAAGTTTGGAAACGTGCCTACCGTTGTGGCGTCATCTCCAGAGACAGTGAAGGATGTCTTAAAAACGTTCGACGCAGATTGTTGTTCGCGACCGTACTTGACGTATGCTGCAAGAATTTCATACAACTTAAACGACCTCGCCTTCTCTCCTTATAGCAAGTACTGGAGGGAAGTACGAAAGATGACGGTTCTTGAGCTCTACACCGCCAAAAGGGTGCAATCGTTTCGGCATATAAGAGAAGAAGAAGTTGCTTCCTTGGTCGAGTTCGTAAAGGGGGCTGCTTCGTTAGGGAACACGGTTAACTTGAGCAACACGTTAATGAAACTGTCTGGAAGTGTGATATGTAGGGTAGGGTTTGGGATAAATCTCAAAGGAAGCAAACTCGAGGATACGTATGAGGAAGTCATTCGAGAAACCATGGAGGTGTTGGGGAGCTTCGCAGCAGTTGATTACCTTCCTATCATTGGTCGAATCATCGATAGGGTCACGGGGTTATATAGCAAATGTGAGAAGGTTTATAAGGCAAATGGATGCATTTTTCGAACATTCTATAAAGCAACATATGGAAGATGAGAGTCTTAGAGATGACATCATTGCCTTGCTTCACAAAATGGAAAGGGGAGAGGCTGGACTTGGAGAGTATCAACTTACTAGAAACCACACCAAAGGGATTCTTCTAGTAAGTAATGTAACTTCATTCTTCACACATGTTGTACAACGTGATTTATTTATCTTGTCTTATTTATTTATTTATTACATAATGTTCTTATTGCTGGAATAGACACTTCTGGCCACACAATAACATGGGCGATGACACATATGATCAAAAACCCAAGAGTTTTGAAGAAAGTGCAAGCCGAGGTAAGAGAAGTGATCAAAAACAAAGACAATATCACAGAAGAAGATATAGAACAACTCGAATATCTCAAAATGGTGATTAAAGAGACGGTAAGGATAAACCCACTTGTCCCACTTCTAATCCCAAGAGAGGCTTCAAAGGATATAAAGATCGCGGGTTACGACATTCCTAAGAAAACATGGATCCATGTCAACATTTGGGGTGTTCATAGGAATCCAAACGTTTGGAATGATCCAGAAACATTCATCCCTGAGAGGTTCATGGACAATGAGATTGACTACAAGGGTTTGAACTTTGAATTGTTACCGTTTGGTAGCGGAAGGAGGATGTGCCCTGGTATGGGGATGGGTATGGCTTTGGCACACTTGACTCTTATCAACCTTCTTTATCGATTTGATTGGAAGCTTCCAGATGGAATGGAGATAGAAGATGTTGATCTTGAAGAATCGTACGGGCTTGTGTGTCCTAAGAAAGTTCCACTTCAACTTGTCCCGGTCCTTACTCAGTGGAGTTAATGTTATCCTTGGTTTTATATAGTTCAAAATATGTAACCTTAATTATCACTATCATTTGTAAATCCACCGTTTAGCACCTTGTTTTTATATAGTTCAAGATGTAGCCTATATAACTATTATATGTAAATATATCGTTTTAGCACATTGTCTTTGCTAACTACGCAACTTTTCCTGACCGTTACTTTGGGTCAAACTAGTCTATCAAATTAATGAATATTTATAAGTATTTTGCTAGGATGATCACAAATAATATATAACATGACTAATTGCCTAACACTATATAGTTATATAAAAAATTCTATTCATCTAAAATATATTCAATTAGATTACCTCTCTAGATTCTTCAGCATTAGAGAAGAAACGTTTTGGCTCCCTAATTTCTAGTTAGAGTTCCTCCTATACCATGCACTGGTGAGAGTGAAAGATTTGAATATCTGAGTGTATGAGACTGATGTGGTTTTATTTGGACTCTGTTGTGAATGAATGATTGGGTTTGTATATATAGAAGAAGAAACTAACCGTTATAAGTAAATGTTGTTGTTTGCTGCTACTCCCAACGGTTATTTAAAATAGTCTCTCTATTGGGACTGGAAGAAATTAAAGTCTATATAGCAAAATAGAGTATAAATTAAATGTTTTGTTAATGATTATGATGATTTTAGTTGCACTACCATGAATCTGAAGATTTACAATTAACGTTTTTATTTACACCATGCTGAAAATTTTACTAAACTGTATTTAAAATTAATTTATAAATTGTTTTTTTCTGAAATTTCAAACTCATGTTTCCAATTATAAAGTATCTGTGAATCATCTAATCAAACAGTTGGATAAGAGGGTATTCATATTCTTGATTTTCCTCCTATTTTGCTCACTAATTTGACTACTTAACTCTAAATACAAAATTACTATGATGAACTAATCTTTATGTGAGACGTTAGCAAACTAAAACATATCTCAGTTTTGGAATTAATTAAAGTAAAGATGGAATATATGGTCTAGCAGATCACACGATATTAACTATATTTAAAAAAAAATCGTCAAAATAGCCTAGTCAGTAGTCACTAATCCTATGTGTCGCACTATAAGTTATATCCGGCTTTAGTCTATATATAACCAAAAAACCTATGCCAGGTCATCCGGAAAAAAAACTATAACATTTGAAAATAGCTTAGTCACTAATATTATGTGTTGCACTATTACTTATATCTGACTTTAGTCTATATATATAACAAAAAAAACTTATGTCTGTTCATCAGAAAAGGAAGAAAACTATACTATTTGAAAATGTTATACAATAACAAGTCGATCACTAAATCTTTGATGCCAATCTCAAATAGATAATAGTGGTGACGAACAGCTCTCTATCTTATGGAAACACCTCCCGCAGATTCCAGTAGCAAGCTTGGAGCTGTAAGCTCAAAAACTTGAAGCTTGAAAGGTTGCTGCAGTGGTGGAGTTTTGGTTCGTGTACATGTGTTACACATGGAGAGTAGTATGTGACACATACTTTGGAGAATAAAAAGGAAACGTCAAGATGCGATGATGTGTGATATTTCCATATGCTTGGTTGACGAAATAAGCATTAAAGGAATGTTATTAGATCACAAATCGGAAGATTTAGTGATGATAAAATATAGGAAATATTATATTAGATAATAGGAAAATGTTATTTAATATATATTGTGGCTTTAACTAAGATCAGGGTTAGAGCTTTTACGTTGTAATTCTCAGAGAGAAACACAAAGAGTTTTGGGGTTTCATAGCTGAGTGAATTGGTAGACTTGATCAACATGTGTTGAGTCAAGCAAGTTGGGTGTGTTACAAATCGATCTGTGTCGAGTTGTGTAATTCGGATCAAACAAGTTTGTAAGAGATTGTGTAAAAGATTTCTAATAAAAGATATACGAGTTCTTGGAATTACTTTGTGCCTTGTGTTTTTGATGTATCTCGATTTTACAATTGGTATCAGAGCAGGACATCTAAACGAAAAAGAGTTCTTCGAACCAAGGTGAGATCCTGAGAAGAGAATATGGTGAATTTGGCACATAATATGTTGTTGCTGGATGATGTCAATTATAGGTACTGGAAAGTGAGAATGAAAGCAAACTTACGTGGAGATGATAAAGATATCTGGACAGTTGTTCAATCTGGATGGGAAGAACCGTGTGTGATGCAAGAAGATGGCTTGAAGACACTTAAACCGAAGACAAAGTGGACTGCAACAGAGAAAAAACTTTCAAGGTTTAATGCGAAAGCACTAGATACAATCTTCAGTTCTGTAGATGGAAAGCAATTTGAGCTTATACAGGGATGTGAATCAGCTAAGGAGGCTTGGGATATACTACAAAATGCTTTTGAGGGTACTGCGAATGTTAGAAGGATAAGATTGGACTTGCTTGCATCACAGTTTGAAGACATAAGGATGACTGATGATGAGAAGATATGAGATTTCAGTGTAAAGCTTAGCTTCATAGCCAATGAAGCACAAAGTTTAGGTAAAAAATACGAAGATGCAAAATTGGTGAAGAAGTTTTGCGATGTTTGCCAACTAAGTTTGCAGCACATAAAGCAGCAATAACATTGACGATGACACTGATGAACTGAAGTTCTCTGAGGTAGTAGGGGTATTAAAGGCTGAGGAGATGGAATTGGAATCTAAGTGTTCAAAGCCTGCTCAAGACTTTAGAATTACAGCTAATGAAAACATCCAAAGAGCTAAGAAACTTGAAGAATCTATTCACCTGATGATTGAGAAACTTGAAGAAACCATGAGTCTTTTGTATAAGATGTCCAACAACAGACTGCCTAGAGAAGAAGAAAGACATAAAAGGCAGAAAGTGGTGTGTTTTAATTGTCATGGTATTGGACATGTCAAAACAGATTGTCCATCATTCAAGAGAAAAGAAATCAAGTGTAATGGATGTAATGGTTATGGGCACATAAAATCAGAGTGTGTGAACACAAAGAAGATGAAGATGAAAAGAAATTGCAGTGATAAGTAGCCAGAGATAAAAGAAGATGCTCTCAATTTTGTGGCTCTTCTTGGAGTTATGGGGTCTGAAAAAGACATCACTAAAGGTGAATTTCGTGCGCCATGTGTGTCACATACCAATTCTGATGCGTCACACAGTGATACAGAAAGTGATCTACATACGGATCTTGTAGCTGAGTACCAGGTTCTCTTTGGTAAATTTGCAGAACTTAGTCACGAAAACTTGCAGCTCATCAAAGATAAAGCTATGTTAAAAGCTCAAGTCAACATCCTAGAGATGGAACAGACTGACACGAAGGATGAATCAAAGTGTAGGATGACAGAGAATGATGAGGAAGATGAGCTTCAATCTCTTAAGAGAGTTATCGTAGAGCAGAACCGAATTCAACAAGAGTCTGAAACAAAGTTTCATCAGATGAAACAGCTATTGAATGAGGAACGCGAGAAAAGTCAGCTGCTGCAAAGAGAACTCAATGAAAATTACAGAAAGTTAAGGATGCTGAACAGATGATCTGAAACTTTAGATCAGATATTATCAGTTGGACAACCTCCAAAGGTGAATTGGGGCTTAGGATACAAGGGTGCTGCTCCAAAAGATCAAGCTATTCCAGTCGATGTTATCAAGTTTGCAAAAGGTACTCCATCTCACCCTGAAAGTAGCTCAAAAGCTGAGAAAAGACATACATATGCACCTGTGAAAAAAGAACTTAATGCTCAGACAAAACTACACTCTCCAAAGCCTGCAACAACTAGGAAGAATGGTTGTTTGTTTTGTGGGAATCATGGTCATAAGGTTGATTTATGTTATTCTCGAAGACACCAAATTGAGCGAGCTTGGAGGATGAACCTTTTTTATGTGGAACCTAGAAGGTATGGACATGTATGGATAGCTAAGAAGGATCTGTATCCCAAGTTTACGAAAGGTGTGTCACACGAGCATACCAATGTGTCATACACTCGAATGGTTGATCAATATACTGAACTTGAAGAACCAGTTCGATGGCATAGAAGGACTTGAGGGTTTTGATGGTTCAACAAGTATCATGAAGTTTTTCACAGAGTTTTTCACTCAAGCAGGGGGAGATGGTACTTGATTAGGGGGAGTTTAAGTTAATACTTTGATGGGATGTATGATGCATATTTTGCTTAGAGATTATTGATCTTGAGTTGTAAAACTCAATGAAAAAGGGGGAGAATGTAAGCTTAAAAACTTGGAGCTTGATAGGTTGCTGCAGTGGTGGAGTTTTGGTTTGTGTACATGTGTTACACATGGAGAGTAGTATGTGACACATGCTTCGGAGAATAAAAAGGAAACGTCAAGATGCGATGATGTGTGATATTTCCATATGCTTGGTTGACGAAATAAGCATTAAAGGAATGTTATTAGATCACAAATTGGAAGATTTAGTGATGATAAAATATAGGAAATATTATATTAGATAATAGGAAAATGTTATTAAATATATATTGTGGCTGAGTGAATTGGTAGACTTGATCAACAGGTGTTGAGTCAAGCAAGTTGGGTGTGTTACAAATCGATCCGTGTCGAGTTGTGTAATTCGGATCAAACAAGTCTGTAAGAGATTGTATAAAAGATTTCTAATAAAAGATATACGAGTTATTGGAATTACTTTGTGCCTTGTGTTTTTGCTGTATGTCGATTTTACAGGAGCTTCTTCTAACAAGCGACCTGTTGAGACTGATGAAGGAGAAAAAGCTAAGAGTGTCAAGAGAGCTTCAGTTTCTGATGGCGAGACCAAGGCAAACTGTTTCCAAGCGAATTTGGTCCGAGGAAGATGAGTTTGCTTTGTTACAAGGGATCGTGGACTACAAAGAGACTAGTGGGTTAGACCCTTTTAATGGTGAGAGGAAGGCTTTGTATGATCTCCTGGAGCCTCATATCAGTGTCAGTGTCACATCAGTTCAGTTCTTTCAGAAGATAAGGGCGCCGAAAAAGAAGTTTAAGAAAGATAAGAATAAAGGCTCCAAGCCTAACAATCAAAAGTTGTTTCATCTGTCGAAGTTGATTTGGGGAGTTGAAGAGATCAGCTATGCCGAGAAAGATGAGTTGAAGACTGGTGAGGGGAGGAAGAGGAGTGTGTTTCAGTTGTGGAGGCATTAATTCGGCTTGGTATGGATGGTCGTGCACCAAAAATTACTTCATCACGAGACAGTAGCGTACATTCGAAATTCATCTCCACAACTTGTCAGTTATGCAGCACAGGTCCATTGTTTCCTCTGACCACTAGAACAGCTACACCACTGTACTTTGTGATCTTGCACAGCATTTCATTTGCCGTCGTGTCTCTTAGTATGAAGTCGCAGGTTCCTATAGAATTTGAGGTACATCTTAGCCTTGCACATGAGGAATTACTAGTTAATCCTCGTTTAGTGAGTCTGGACCATGATCATAGTTTTCAGCTCTTTCTTAACCATTTTTTCGTTTCTGGGTTATGGTTTAACTTGGTGATTTTGTTGAGGATTGCTCCTATATTTATCACTGATTCTTCTAAATTATTAGGTTGGTACTCCCTTTCTTTGCATAATGCTTTCTGAAAGGACATGCATGTTTCTATATATGACCAGACATTCTCCCCTCAAAGTTGAAGATCACGCAACAATGATTTCACATGAGAACCAACAAGACAAGTCCCCTCGGGTAGAGATGTGCAACTGAAGAGAAAGAACACGGTTTGGATTCTGTGTTGTGTTTGTGCAAACATAGAGAAGCAATAAAAACTGGAACTGTAGCCACCTTTTGGCTTCTCACACGTAAGGCTTATGAATAGAAATAGTGTGTTGTTACATGAAAATGTGATGAAATCTAATACTTTATATTGCCTTTGTTTAAAAACCAAATCTCTGCAATTTAAGAAATAAAAGGTCCTAGATAATTGTGTAAAACCTGTCGAGAAAAATAAAATGAAAACCAGAAAGATCCTATGCATGCTAAGTAAAAAAGAAAAATCATGAAGCTGATGTGGTGGGCTCGCAGCTATCGTGAGTACAAGCCAAAACATCTTTGTAATCTCTAGAGATCTTGAATGAGTCATGCACTTGGCCGTTGCTGCTCTTCTTGTACTCAAAGAGAAGGTTTGAGTGATCTGAAGCAGTCAACTTCACAAACCCATAGTCATAATCTTGAACCAAAGACCATTTAGGAGTCAGCGAGCTAAACGGAGACAAGTGACTTCCTGCACCACCAACAACAACGTGAATGGTTCCTTGGAAGGTCCCTGAGTAGTGATCCTTCTTACCGTTGTTCACACATTGACTCTGCAATAGAAAACAACTCAGAGACAAAGGTACATTGATAATAAGAGTATTAAATAATGATGGTGATCAAACCTGGTAAATGGGACATGTTCGTTCATAGTTGTGCACATGTCCGTAGAAAGCGATGTCTACTTTGTACTTCTGCCACAGTTTCTGAAGGCTTTCTCTCCCCATAGGCTCTTCAAAGGTTCCTTCTTTGCCGTACCAATCATTGGAGGAGTAACCGAGGACGCGATGAGCGATAAAGATGAGCCAAGGCTGAGTCTTTCTGTCAACAGTTGCAAGGCAATGCTCTATGAATTTGTATTGCTCCGTGCCTTCTCTCCAGTCGTGTTCACTGTCCGCTACACAGAACCGGAACATTCCGTAGTCTGCAGCGTACCAGAACTTAGCTCGGTTCTCGGCAGGAAAGTAGAACATGGTCTCTGCGGGAACACCACACTCTCCCCCAGAGTCTAGACCGGCGTAGAATGATCCTGTGTCTGGCCAATCACGCTCGTGGTTGCCACTGCAAGTGAAACATAAAGTAACTTTTAACCCACTGTAAGAAGCACAATGAAGCTGTTCTTATAGACTAACCTTGCAATCATGTATGGAACCTTAGAGGCCACAGGCTCAACTTGAGCTGTGAACTGATCCCACTGGGAGAGATACCCGTTTGAGTAAGTGATGTCTCCAATATGGAAAACAATGTCAATGTTCTTCAAGTCCTTGATGAGCTGGTCAGTTGTGTTGAGGGAACCAGGCTGGTAATCATTATATTCGTTCGAGCCATCTCGCTCTCCCTGAAAACATATCTCAATGTAAGTAAGTGACCATTTGAGATGATAGTCCTTTAGTACAAGATAGTTACCTTCCCCATGTCACCAAATATTATGACCCGTTGTAACGAGTCTTGTCCAGGAAAAGGAGAGGAAACAAAAGTGTAGTTCTTGCTCCAAATTGTCGAACCGTTGAACAAGTCATGGCCTAGCCTGTATGTGTATCTGAAAACCAAAGGGTTGCAAGTTACAAAACTATCTTAGTACTCTTGGTTTATATGAAAGGCAGATAACAGATGACGTACTCGCGGTTGGGCCAAAGTTCTTTCAAGAAAGAGGTATGGAAGAAACCAGGATCACGCCAACCAACACCACGAGCAGGTTCACCTATGTAAATATCACATGTAGGCAAAAAAATCAAATCTCTAGAATATATCCAGATGAAGAAACCAAACCAAAGACATACCACACATGCTGTTTCTGTTGAAGGTAATGGTTCCAGCAGGTGATCTTCTAGCTGGGAGTCCCTTAGAACTCCATTCAATGAACGGAACAGCCTCATTTATGTTGTACCCACTCGTCCATGTTACAGTCATCTATCAAAAGATTTAAGAGATACCAAATAAAGCTGCTAACCATTTCAAAGTTTGAATCTTTATGAAGTGAAACAAAAGCTTACCTCGTCCCAACTCTTGCCTAAAGCAAGACGTGGGTAGACAGGTGCTTTAGGATTAACAAAAGCTACAGGATTCGAAACCCCGAGAAGTACTGGCTGTAGCCATTCAAAAAAGATCAATAAGTCCACTTGATATTGCATATAAAATATAATACTAAGCTGAGGAAACTACATCAGTCGACTTACCTGGTCAAGACTCCCAGAAAACAGTGCAAATGAGACATCAGCTCTCTGGTTTATTATCTGCAACTTCACAATCGCGTTCCCAGACTTTGTATAATCCGGATAATTCCTCATATACGTGTACTGATAAATAGAAAAAACGAATGTTAATCCTGAGATCAAATATAGAAACCACAGGGTCAATAGATAATTAGAAAAAAAAAACAAACCTTGATAGGAGATGAGCAAAGGTAAGGAGACTTCTCCTTAGTTTGTGGTTGCCAAGGCCAACAGGTAGATGAGCTAGCATCAAAGAATAGTTAAATAACAATCCCTTAATAACAACAATCAAAATAAAAACACTGGATAAAAGATAAAATTTACTCGAATTTTGCTGGAGAGAAAACTGCGATCCAATCGTTTGAAGAGTGTTTGGGGTTGGAGATTGCAACGTCCACCCATTCAGTATCTTCACCCTGTATATCAAAACAAGATTTGTCATCAAAACCAAACCAATTAGAAAGTTTGGTTCTTGACACACTTGGGTGAGATCAAGAACACAATATTATTTCGTTTAAAACGGCTAATCTCTGATTATCATACAGAAATCTAGCATTAACAATCGTTTCTTTTTCTATACTATTATATATACAAATGAATACTAGAATCAGACAAGATCGAGAAAAATTGGATATAAAACAGAACCTTTAAACCAAGAACTTGAGGAGAAGCATGAATATGGACAGAAGTGTCCAAAGCGAGGCTTGCTTTATAGATATTAATCTGAGCTAAAGGCTGATCTCCTCGTCCATTGCTGGCGTCACCCGAACATCTCGAACTCAGAAGTCCGACCAAACAGAGAAGCACAAATAAAACCTTAGGCATCGTTGAATTGTTGTGAATCGAAGTGAAACTATGCGAGATATTTATAACAGTAAGGGTTTAGGAATCTTTTCAGAATTTTTCATATCTAACTGTCAATACTGTTGAGATTTTGTTTTTCAACTTATTATATTTTGTAATTATTGTGTAGTTATTTTTTCAACTTAGTATATAATAAGAATTTGTGTTAAATTTTATTTTTAAATAAAGTCAACTATATATTATTATCACACTAAATTTTATTTTTAAACTGAAATCGTTGAAAAATAAGTTAGTACTACATGTATAGTTTTAACTTTTGTGCTTTGTTTTTATTTAACATTTAAATTTTAATTTAAAAATAGTTATTATAATATATTTACTTAATGATTATTTATATCTATGCATGAGAGCACAGAAAAATCACCTAATTTAATTTAAAAAGTAAGTTAAATGTCTAAAAAGATTAAGTAACTAAACATATTTTTTTTTTTGATAATCCTGGTATCCGAATGCCTCGTAAGGATCCGACTAGCTGCGAGAGACCGTCCACCGGAACTAGCCGGGGAGCCCGCCGAGGCATCCAGGAGGGCTGGTGATCACCCCATTTAAATCCCACCAGTGGCCAGCGTAGTTGGAAGTGTCCGTATTGGGCCCGAAGGTCCCTCAAGAGCAACATCCGCCAGCGGGGCTCGAACCCATGACTTCCCAGGTTGAGTACCACCACTGGACCACTAACGCGTGGTTGTAACTAAACATATTTACTAACTCATATCATTCATATCTAATATTACATGAATCCAACCCACTAACCTGATTCTTGACCCAATTTATAACTTAAATTTAGATTTTGAATCCTCCATTTTTATCAACATTTCTCCATCTCTAATCCAAATTGAAATTAAAAAAGTTCTTCAAACTTTTTGTTTTTTTTTTTAAAATGTATCACAAATTGATTAACACATTATCACTCAATTTATTTTATCTTATCTAAAATCAAATTTTGTCTTTAATATACAAGATTCGCAACAATAAAAAACACAAAGTATTACTATTACAACTCGATACAGTATAATTAGTATAATTCAAAAGCATATAACTAATATAATTGGTACAACTAAAATACATATAATTAATTTAACTGATACAGTTAAAATATGTAATTAATACTAGTTGATACAATTAGAACATGTATAACTAATACAACTTTGCAATTCTGTAATGTTTGTTCCTATAATTGATAAGAAATATTTGGTTATCAATAGAGAAAACCGTGAGGAGATATTTATAATAAAAAACATTTGTTGACACTTATAAGAAATATTCATAGCTAACACTGTCAACAATGTCTAGCAATATTCCTGGTAAAAATCAACAACCGACTTGGCTTGAGGATCAAATCATATATTCTGGTTGAATTATATTCAAAATTCACATTAAGATTTAGATTTTAGCAAAAGGGAAAAACAATGTTGACTTATTTTATTTTGTCAACCAATGTGGAGCTATCTAAATATATTTTCTACCGAAAGATCTTAGAAGAAACATAAGATATGTGAGTATTGATCGCAAAACTAAATAACATATATATATATATATTTGTTAATTTCTTAAAAATAAAATCAACTATATATTAAATTTTATCATAAAAATTTGTTAAAAGAATTTAAAATTTGTATTTTTGTGACCAAGAAACACACAAGAAGAAAAATAACGTTTCATTTACTTTATTAAAAAGTAAACGACAATCATACTATTATTCTATAGATATGACTAAATAATTGAATAAAACAAATATTTCCGAGAAAAACTTTATTTAGTATTCAAAAATTTTCGATCTTTTTTCACTTTTTGTTTGAAAGAATTAATTTTTCTGAATCTAAAAATTATTATTTTTTAAATTATTCTTATAAACTCTAAATCTAGATTAATTAAATCTATGTGTATAAATGTATTTACTTCTATAGTAAATCTATTTTGATCATTTTGATTATTGTAAGCTATTTTTATGATAAAATAACTGTTTAGTGTTATACTAAGATATTTAAAAATTACTACAATCTATAATTTATCTATAAGCCATTGTAAAGATCGTGTATATATTCTCATCTAAATTTGAATCATTATCTACATGAATAATATAATTTGAATCATTATCATCGTTTATATGTGAATAGGAATATTAACCAGAATAATATTATTTCATCCTCTAGGACCTCTACACAAGTCGTTGATTTTACCAGGGATATTGCTTGAGTTTTTTTTCTAACCGTGGAATTTTACGCGGGTGAATGAAAATCCGGTTTGATTATAACTGAACCGAACAGTTTTGATTCAAACCGTTGCCTAAGAGTCCCAAAATAATAATTTTCTTTTTCTGTGTTAAACGAAGAACTCGATGGAAGAGAAGAAGACGAAGGCGAAGAAGAAACCCTCAAAGAAGAGCGAATTCGAGCTCTGCAAGGTGTGCCGATTCCATCACGACCAAGGCCCGCGCCACAAGTACTTCCCTCGCCACAAAGAGCTCCTCTCAGCTTTCCTCAATCGATTCCGATCCAAAATAGCCGACGTCAGATTCTTCCTCAAAAACCCTAGCTTTCTAAGGCCACAAGAGGAGTCTCAAAACCGTGTTTGGTGCGTCTTCTGCGATGAGGACATCGTCGAGCTCGGCAGCTCCTTTGCATGGTATGACACTCCCTTGATTTGAGTCTGGTTTCGTTCGATTTGTAGTGAGGGAGAGAATAGTTGTTGTTGATAGAGTTAACTGTGCTAGAAAACTTTGATTGTATCTTATAGAAGGAGACTAACAAAAGCTTCATCCTTTTTCTGCACATATATAATGTTTTGTTTGTATCAGTTCAAAGGCAATCAATCACTTTGCGAGCTCCGAACATCACAAGAATGTCAAGCAGTTTCTCTGGAAACATGGCCCATCGATGGATTGCGCTGACGATTTCAAAATCTCAGATGCTGATGTAGCTAAGGTAAGTCCTTGAAGACTATGAAGATTATATTTTGTTGAGTTATGTGATGAAACTCTGTTTATGGTGGATGCAGTGGGTGAGAAAATGCACGGCATTGGGAAACAAAGATGCATCTTCTTGCAGAGGACAGCTTTCTAGTGATATCCACAATAATAAACTTGAGTTTGAAAGAACTGAAAAAGTTCAAACGCACTATATTAATCCAAATGATTTAAATGATGTTAAGCCTTTACTGTATAATACGAATGAGTATCAGATATCACATTCAGGAGTTACACATTATGGTTCACATCTGAACTTGGATGCTTCCCATCTCCCTCCAGGTAGGTGTCTGCTTGATTTTGATGATGACTGCTTCATCTTCTAGGTCTCATCAATGTAGCAGATATGATATGCACTAGTTACTCTTCTTTTGTTTGTCTCCTTGTCAGGTGTGATTGGAATGACTAGCAATTCTTCTTCACTTTACGGGGACTCTACCGGGAATGTTCACACTGGAGCTCCCCCTCCGTGGCTTAATCCAAATGGTGGGAATATCTACAACCAATCAGACATTACCAAAGTTCAGGAAAAGCTTCCTGCAAAGACTAGTAAGCTGAACCCTCATAGGGTTGGCGCTGCATGGGCTGAAAGGAGAAAGATTGAGATGGAGATGGAGAAGAGAGGACTAGCAGTGAATATCAACACTGATGCAGACTGGCTTCCTAACTTTGGTCGAGTTTGGCAATCAGGCACTCGTAAAGATTCTAGAAAAGAATTTGAGAAGGAAAAACGGAAGTTAGTTGTCACAGCTGAAAGCATCTCCATGGAATCAGAAGAACGGAAGTTAGTCAAAACCGAAAGCATCTCAGTGGAATCAGGAGAACCAGTCCAGATACAACCATACGTTAGCAAACGAGCGGTATGTTTTACATTTATAATACTAAACTGCAGATGCCTTATTTGTTCTGATTGATATCTCTTTAAGTCATAGTTGTGCCGTCTTCCTTTTAAAATCCTCATTTACTCACAAGTAGATAGATAAGTATTGCTTTGTTAGTTACTGTTATTGACGTCTACTTGGAGAAGTACATCTCAGTGACCTTACTTCCGTATATTTATTGCCATTGCAGCGAGCAATGAAGAGTGGTGAGTGATGGTTGTGGCTGACATTCAAAATGGAAACAAGTACGGATCATTCATGTTGAAAATTTATAACCCTCTTTTCTTGTCGAGCTCTGAAAGAATTTTAGAGGCATGTGATCATGGATACTCCTTTGAAGTAGTGTAAGAAAATGGATACATTTTTTTCTTTTGTACTGGAATCTTATGCAGTAATAATAATATTATCATAGAGAAACGCCTTTCTTCTACTATCTATAATCTTCATTTGGGTTTTTCATGTAAGTAAAAAAATGTATCTTCCCATGTTGTGATTCTACTTGGACACATACTGTAGTTGGAATGACATTTGTCCAGAAAAACTCTGATTGCTACTCTACATTGAAATGCTTATTTGAAAAGATGATTTTCAACACTGTACTGAGATAAAGACGCAGTAGTGTGTTTAACTGAGGGAGCAACAAGCTTGCTCTTAAACTAGATGTACAATTCTTTTGCTAATATCTGACCAGAGATGTTTCTGGTGAGCAAAACCTAGATGTATTTGATTGACCATTTATCCGAAACTTCCACAAGTTTCCTTTAGCTGAAACCTGATTCTCTCGGCATAAGAACTCCCAGGAGAACCACTTCTCAGCAGTCCTTTGCACATCATGCACTAAAACATCTGTTGTTGAGTTACTGCTTCCTCTTCTTGCTAACACAGCTGCGGTGTATATACTCCCCATCCTACCTGGCGCCTCTAAGTCATCCCCACGTGGCCCATCGACGACGATCACATCCCATTTGGTGTTGTGTACTTCCTGTGGCAAATCCTTCAGTTTCAACTTGCAGTCTGATGAGTCTTGATGGAGATGATTCATATTTGGTGCGCATGCGGGGTTAGACCGGGCATGTCGAAGCAGCTTGTAAGTGTTCTTGACTTCCATCTGATCATATTTCAAGCTATAGACTCTTGTGTTGTTTGATGTCGTTATCTTTGAAGGTTCATCGTCTATAATAACGGTGATGCCTCTTGTGTTTAATGAAGATAGCATGAGGTATTGATGTGCAAACCCGAAAACTAGAACGTTGCAAAGGGATCTAAGAGCAATGGTGTCTGATAAGAGCTTGAGTTCCTTTTCCGTGAGAGCGCTCTGGCTCGCGTTAGCCTTGATCTGCTGACTGGACTCAGAGGGACTCAACCGAAATGTGGTTGAAGAGAAGGGTCGAGACGCAGGGGATGAAGACTTTAATGAGATACGGAGGAGTCGAAGAACAGAGAAGCTTGTAAGGATGAAGATAAGAAGAGGTATGAGTTTACGAACAGTGAGCTTTGGCATTGTGAACTTTGATTCTTTCTGATGTTTGGGATTATCAGGGGAGGAAGGAGGTGAGAATCTGAGTAGAGGGTTGAGAATGTGAAGTGAAGATTGATGAAGTTGTGGAGGCATTATCACCTTGTACTCAATATCATGAGTTTTCAAAAAAGTTTTGCTAATTGGTGTTTCAATCTTTGTGGTTTTATATGATTAAGAGTTATGTGTCAACTTCGAGTGAATAACAAGGAAAGGTCGCCTTGCTTCTATTCCAAGATTCTCTCTTCTTTTTCTTTTTCTTTTTCTTTGTTGTCATGTCATTTGCTATGTTAGTTCGGGTTCACCTAATATCAAATCATTATCTTATGATTGTTTATTTGTCATATCATGGGAGTGGCAAAGATTTTGGTCAAAAGTTGAGTGACAGCGTGGACGTTGATGATTCAAACATAGAGCCTGTGTTTGACGCCCTCGCTCATAAAAGATGTGGAGGCAACAATCATCTTACGATGTGTTTGTCATTGTCGAGTGAATAAGCATGCATCTGGAACATATTTGGTGAATTGGTTGTTGGTTGTTTATGTGAAATTCTTGGAGTTGAGTTATGGGTTGAATCGGAGGCAAAAGTGTTACAGAATACGCCGTTGGAGATTTTATTCGTCACCATAAGTAAGAGTTAGCCTTGCCTCTCCCACATTCACAAATACCATGCAATTTCCAACACCCAAGTAAAAATAAAAACAGTGACATATATTAAACAGAATTCTGCAATTTGCAACAAAAGTTTTACTCTTTCTTTCCAGCATCTGAACCCAAAAAAAAAAAAAAGAAGTGAATGTCTTCTTGAAACAACAAAAGCTTTTAACTACTACCCTTCTCCATCCTCTCCCTGGATCTGCAAACACACCACACCAAACAATATTAAGAGTAAACCCCAAAAATGATACAAGCACAATAATGCAAAATCTAATCCACTTCTAATTTGGTAATTCCCAATTTTTATCTAAACAACAGTTAGATATCATTCAAATATCTTCTTCGGTTACTCATATTCCCTTGACATGCTAAATACAATGGTCATGATCGAATCACAAAGTGTTCTATCAGTATTTTAGATTACTTGACTGGACGATGAAATGACAACCAAAATTTAAAAGACTATATATATCATCAATACTTGAACCAAACCAGCAGTTGCATAAACGCTTAAGTCAATGTCATATACATCTTAGTTTATATAATTTTAAATTGAAGCATGTGTCCATTTGAAGCAAAAGAAAGAAGAAAGGGGGTGAAGAGGATTCACCTTAAGTAGCACCGACGATGATGTTGTTGATAGGAATAAAGATGAGCTTCACAAAGAATCCCACGAATCCCATCACTACAAACCCAATAGCTGTACGGACCGCCACTTTCGTGAATTCTTACAACCAAAAAGAAACACACATAATCAGACAAATCTTCCTCATAATGGACAACAACAACAGCAACAAGGATCTCTCTCTCTCTCTCTCTCTCTCCATTAAACATACAGATCTTCCAATCCGCAATTTAAAAAAACGATAGATCAGATGATTAAAACACACAGAGATCGCTCATGCATAACTATCTAAAAGACACGGAAAGACCGAGCTCGTTCAATTACCTTTGCGATCTGGTTTGTGGCAACGCTTAACGAGGCGAATGCTGTCCTTGGCAAAGTCTCTTAGAGGATCTACGACTGAATCGATGGCATCCATGGCGATTTCTTTGACTTTTTCTTTTTTTTTTTATTTAATTTGTGTTTTTCTTTTCTTATTTTCTGGATTGGTTCGAAGAGAAACAAGTTTGATATATGAAGGCTGAAGTCAAGAGAGAGAAATAACGTCACATTGATATTGAACAGCCAATCACAGGCCGAGACGACGATGAATGTCAGCCATGTCATCAAAGTTCAAACTGTACAGAGCCTAGGCCCAAGCCCACGAAAACAATCTTTATGGGCTTTGTGATGCATTCATCAATTTTGATAATAAGAAAAACAACATAAGTCTCTAAATGTTTTCACATGAGAGCAAAGACGAAGGTTTTAGTCTCATTCATTCTGTATCCACCAACAATACTAGAGAAATTATATTATTCTCCAACGTAGTTTATTTTCAGTTTGCCATTAGAAGTGATAGGCATTTAAAAGCTCTAAAACAGCCGTAAGCTGAAGTTGGGAGATCTTTCAAGAAGAACAAAAGAAGCTTACCAAATTCTATGCGGTAAGCAGAAGGAAACTTTGGAAAATCCTATCAATGAAAGGATAATAGAAGAAGTTAAAGCTTACAAAAGATGGCAGAGATTAGCGGACTTGGAGGAAGATTTTTTGAAACAGAAATCAAAATTACATTGGTTGGATGTTGGAGATGGGAACAATAAAGCTTTTCACTGCGCCGCTAAAATCAGGGAGATTCAGAATACAATTTATGAGATTCGGTGTGCTGATGGGAGTCTTGTTAAAGCGGAGAATTTGATAAAGAAAGAAGCTGAGAGACATTTCGAATAGTTTATGTCTGCACAATCTACAGAGTTTGAAGGAGCGACGGTGGGAAAACTTAAAGATTTGCTTCAGTTCCAATGTAGTGAGGATGATTGCGCAAAACTAATGAAGGTAGTAACTAAAGAAGAGATTGAAAGGGTTTTGTTCAAGATGCCAGGGAGTAAAGCCCAAGGACCTGACGGTTACACAGTAGAGTTCTTCAAGGAATCATGGAATATCATTGGCAAAGATGTAGTAGTGGCAGTGCAGTCTTTCTTTGCATTGGGGTTTCTACCTAAAGGACTTAATTCTACTATCTTGTCCTTAATTCCGAAGAAGAAAGAGGCTAAAGAAATGAAAGACTACAGGCCGATCTCCTGTTGTAACGTGCTATACAAGCTGATTTCGAAGATTCTTGCCAATAGATTGAAGAGAATTCTATCTCGGTGTATTTCTTGGAATCAATCTGCTTTCATTAAGGAGAGATTACTTATGGGGAGTGTACTGATGGCGACGGAATTGGTCAAAGACTATCATAAGGATACAATATCGCCGAGGTGTGCAATGCAGATTGATATTTCCAAAGCGTTCGATTCAGTTCAATGGGAGTTTCTTCTCAACACGTTAAAAGCTCTTGGCCTCCCAGATAAGTTCACACATTGGATCTCATTATGTATAACAACGGCTTCCTTCTCGGTTCAAGTGAATGGAGAGCTTGTAGGTTATTTTCAAAGCAAAAGGGGTCTGAGGCAGGGGTGTTCTTTATCTCCGTATCTCTTCGTGGTTTGTATGAATGTTCTGTCTAGAATGCTGGATAAAGCAGCAGTGAGCGGGAAGATAGGGTATCACCCAAGATGTCAGAGTATAGAACTGACGCATCTATGCTTTGCGGACGATCTTATGGTTTTTGCAGATGGGACTAGAGAATCTATTGAAGAGATACTGAAGGTGTTTGATGAGTTCGACAGGATGACAGGGCTTAAAATTAGTTTGGAGAAGTCTACTCTGTTTCTAGCAGGGGTGTCAACACAAAGTCAAGAAGAAATCCTCAGACATTTTCCTTTTTCTTCGGGTAAGCTTCTTGTTCGCTATCTTGGACTCCCTCTATTGACAAAGAATATGACGGTGCTGGACTACCTGTCGCTGATAGAAAAGATAAGGAAAAAGATTGGGTCTTGGACAGGAAGATTTTTATCCTATGCTGGTAGACTCCAACTAATCAACTCTATTATATCAAGTTTGGCAAACTTTTGGATGGCGGCGTTTAGATTGCCAAGTAGTTGTCTGAAGGAGATTGAGAGGCTTTGCTCTGCTTTTCTATGGTCGGGGCCGGAGTTAAACCACAAGAAGGCAAAAGTTGCATGGTCGGATTTGTATAGACCAAAGCAAGAGGGAGGGTTGGGACTGAGGAAGCTGAAGGAAACAAATAATGTAAGCTGTTTGAAGTTAATATGGAGGTTGCTCTCTTCTAACTCGATGTGGGTTAACTGGGTTAAAAAATATTTGATTAGAAAAGGCTCGATCTGGACGGTTAGAGAAAACACTCAATCTGGCTCTTGGATGTGGAAGAAGATATTGAAGTGTAGAGAGACTGCGAAAAGAATGTATAAAGTGGAAGTAAAAGACGGGAAAAAAACATCCTTTTGGTTTGAGAATTGGTCAACAATGGGCTGTTTGAAGGATATACATTGATCTGGGGATTTCGATAAAAGCAACAGTGGAAGAGAGTTGGAAGCATAAAAGGAGACGACATCGAGTTGTGTTATTGAATAAGGTGGAGGATGAGATTGAAAGGTTAAGGGACAGTAGAACACGAGAAACAGATGTATCCTTATGGCTAAGTGGAAAGAGTTATAGGAAATGGTTCTCTTCTAAGGGAACTTGGGAAGCCATAAGAGTAAAGCACCAGCTATGCCATTGGAGTAAAGTAGTGTGGTTTAAGTATGCGACACCGAAGTATGCTTTCATTCTATGGTTAGCTATGAAAGGGAGGCTCGCAACTGGTGATCGCATGATACACTGGAATGGGAGTACAAATACATCTTGTGTCTTATGTACTGAGCCACTGGAAACGGTTGAGCACTTGTTTTTTGAGTGTTCTTACTTACTCTACTCAGATTTGGGGAGCTTTGATGAAGGGATTATTGAGAGACAAGTTTACAGTGAGTTGGGAAGGATTGATGAGAATTATGAGTGATACAAGGAGAAGGAAGATGCATTTGTTTCTTATCAAGTACATGTTTCAAGCGACTGTGTACATGATTTGGAGAGAACGTAACAGAAGAAGGCATGGAGAAGCTGAAGCTCCAGCAGGGTTTTTGATAAAACTACTTGATAAGAACATGAGAAACAGGCTCACTCTAGTGCAAAGGGGATGGGATAAAGAGATTGGAGAAAGAATGCAACATTGGTTCAATACAAGATAGAATTTGATGCATTTTAAAATAGGAGTCTCATGAAAAGTTTGCTTTCATTATAGGAAAAGTATACAACTCTTGTAACAAGGTTTTTTTCTTTTGAATTAAATTTAACATTCAATTCAAAAAAAAAAAAAAAAGTGATAGGCATTTTGATATGTTCCTTTGAGTCAGCTTGATAAGTCAAGAGATAATTAAATACAGTATACAGAGGCATAGAGGCAGTTGCTTCTTGACCGAAGACAATGTGGCGAGGAAGGCAAAGGCTCTCACGTTCGTAGAGGCTTTGTCGTGAGTTATCTTAATTGCTTGTACGTTGACTCTTCATGCAGATGTTGTAAAACACCATGAGTCTACTTTTGACATGAGATAGTGATTGAATATTCAATTATTCATGTTGAGGTCACCATGAGATCAGAGTTGAGAACTGCACCACATTCTTTTTCAATGCTAAAAATAACAGTTAGAACTTAGAAGTCGTGTAACAAACATCATCCAGCTCATCAAATTGTATAGGGTCATTCAAAGCTTTTTTATTTAATCCTCAAAAGAAACTCATACCGTCTCTCAGTATCGACTTGTAAAGTGATGAACTTAAAAAGTAAAGCATCTAATTGTTATAAGGGAAGGCATTAAGAGTAGATTCCTCCATGTCAAAGGTTGGAGCATACCAACCGAGCTCATCGACGAGCTTCTTCATCCTCTCCTCTTGCCCCTTTGAGTCTCCAAAAGCAGTTGTGAAAGGATACACAAACGTGACTTTAGTAGCCATACACCTGTAAGCAACCACATCTCCCTTCACCAAAAACTCCATCACATCTCTGCTTTGGTTAAATCCTCCTCCTTCTACCTCCGCCTCCAAATATCTCCCTGCATTTTTTTGTATCCATTATTTTAAAGTTATCATCTTTTACTCAAAACCAAACATTTATACAGATGCTTTGCTTTACCTTCTGGTTTATCTTCAATAACCACAAACTTGGGGTTCTTCTGGGTTTTGGCTATTGCTTCCTTCAGTTTCTGTGTAAACAAGAATCAGAAACAGCCAATTCAGAAGACCTGAATTGTTAAAAAAAAAAAAGGACCTGGATTGGATCCTGTGTATCAGTTTCTGGGATCGTCAATGGAAATGTAAAGGAAGAAGAGGTTGGGTTCGTGGATACACATCCTGGGTTTGAGGAAGGACAAGGTCTGATTTTGCTGTACAAATGAGAAAAACAACATAGAATCAATCAGGAGATAACACAACGAATGAAAGATGAGGGGGAACAAACCCGTTGAGAAGACCTGTCTGGACGAACTTGGATTGGGTGAAAGGAGTAGTGAGAGGCTGAGAAGAGGAGAGAGAAGGAATGGCTAAGGCAGGGGCAGATGAGGAGTTTAGAGATAGGGCAAGAGCGAAAGATATTAGCTTTGGTAATAGAGAGATTGTAGTAGAGGAGGAGAGTTGTTGTGCTGTTGGGTCTTTCAGTGAACAGACGAGCTTGGTGGTGCAGCTGTTGCTTCTCGGCCGTTGCGGAAGGATGTTGAGTTGCAAATTGGCGACCAGAGTCATGTTTGTATGGTCGTTGTTACTCTCTGCTCCTCCAAATATTTATAAGTATATTGGATCCACTTTGCAGATTGTATTTATTTTAATTTTTTGTTATTTTCTTTCTGTATCCTCATCATCCGGTGCTCTTCAACTTTCTAATAATTTTGGGATGTTAGAGTTTCACACATTTTTATTTTCGTCATCCATTTCCAGAATTTGATGAAACTACAAGTTCAGTGTAACTAACCATGTATTATTATTTTGACAAAATCATTCAATGTTTCACTAAAATCTAAAGTGACTTCAATAACCTATTGACTCGTCACTAATGCCACTAGATAGACTACCAATGAATCAAAATGCGAGAGAGATGAAAAGACGTTCAAATGTCTCGACTCTTGAATTTTTTTTTTGTGTGTGTCTCACCATATTTAAGTAAGAGTTCTTTGATACATCATGCTGTTTTCCATACGCATTTGAACATTTACAGAGAATGAAAAAGAACTCACTGGACAAGGAAGTTCTACTTTCACGATTTAGCAGGTATTATTGTTTCGTTGCCACTATCTTTACATACTTTTAAATATCACGTTTTTTTTTAAATATCACATTTTTTTTATAACAGATGAAAATGAAAACAAAAGAGATAAACATTTGTAAATTCTTAGTTAAGTTTATAGTATTAGATATTTATTTAGTAGATTTATTATATGTCTACAATGTAAAAAGAACTATAAACTCTACTAGGAGCAACTACATATACATAGTGTAGGTGTATTTTTAAACTATGGCCTGTAGGATTATGAGAAAGATTGATCTGTTTAAAACCGGATTAAGGACTTACTAACACAAAGGTACAGGTTACAAATGACAATCCCACATTCTTTGGTGCCATAAGAAACGCCCAGACAACGGGGTTTGTGACTCACACTAATCTCATTACTAGTTCATAATAGAGTGTGTCAAATCTTGGATTATTCATTTTTTTCATCAGATTAATTCATTAGTAGTTAGACCATAGTATATTTTTTAACACTAGAATAAAGTCATAAACCAGAAGAAGAGTAATCTTAGAAAATTAAATAATTGAAATTGTTTTCATTTAAAAAAAAAAAAAACCTTGTTGACTTAAATGGCTGGCACGCTCGGAGAACTTGGACCCAGTTTAAGACCTTTGGAAGACTAGGGTTTGCGCAAGCTCCATTCTTTTTAAAGATTATTCAGTTATTACATTAAGCAAATCTCAATTTTCTGAAACCAAACTTTTGTTTGGATTGATAGATTGAATTTGAGAATGGACGGAGAAGAGCTCACCGAGCAGGAGACTGCCTTGTACGACCGTCAGATTAGGGTTTGGGGCGCTAATGCTCAGCGAAGGTTACTTGTCTCTCTTCAGATTACTTTTACTCTCAACGCTGAATCTAGCTTTTCTATCCTCAAAGTTTGTTCCTTTCACCCTGTATGATCCCAGTTTCGCTTTGGTTCGAGTACTAAACTCCTAAAGTTGTTATCTTTTTTTCTTGCAATTCGCCTTCTGAGTTTCGTTTAGGTTGTTCTGAGTTTACTTCAAAGTTTGTTCCTTTCAGCCTGTATGATTGTAAAGTTGGCTTCTTTTTCTTGCAATTCGTCTTCTGAGTTAGTAAAGAGTTCGGATTAAGCTTCTAAACTATAGTGAGAACTGGTATCTTCTGAGTTTCGTTTAGGTTGTTCTGAGATGAGACAGTAACATAGTATTTACCTTCAAAGTTTGTTCCTTTCAGCTTGTATGATTGTAAAGTTGGTTTCTTTTTCTTGCAATTCATCTTCTGAGTTAGTAAAGATTTCGGATTACGCTTCTAAACTAGTGAGAACTGGTATATGTTGTTCTGAGATGAGACAGTAACATAGTATCTACCTTCAAGTTCTAGTAGAGTATTTGGTTTTGGATCTGCTGAAGCCTTCTTCGTTGAAAGAGCACACTATCATGTAGTTACTATGTAAGCTTGACACCATTTGATATACTGTGGGGTTTATCTTTTGTTTGCAGATTGACCAAATCTCATATCTTGGTCTCTGGAATCAAGGGGACTGTTGCTGAGGTAGCTTCGTAGCTCTAAATCTGTTACTGAGATGTCATGCTTTTCTATTAGTTAGTTGAATGGTTTCTTACTACATTACTTGGTTTTGGTTTTGGTTTTGGTTTTGGTGGGTAGTTTTGCAAGAACATTGTGCTGGCAGGAGTGGGTAGTGTGACTTTAATGGATGATAGTTTAGTGAACGAGGAGGCTTTGAACGCAAACTTCTTGATTCCACCTGATGAAAATGCTTACAGAGGCAAAACTGTGGCTGAGATCTGTTGTGATTCACTCAAGGACTTTAACCCTATGGTCCTTGTTTCAGTCGAGAAAGGTTTCTCTCTGATAACACCCTCTCCTTAATATTGTTTTAATAACACACACCACACTATTGTCTGATCAATCATTTTTCTCAAAATCTTTCAGGTGATTTGTCGGCACGCAGCACTGAGTTTTTCGAGAAGTTTGATGTAGTGGTTATAGGCTACGGTTCTCTTGCTACCAAAGTAATCTTCAACAACTTTTTATACAACGTGCCCCCCTGCTTGCATTTATCACTTCAATAACGTTGTTGTTTCTATTTTTGTTGCAGAAAGCTGTTAATGAAAAATGTAGGAAGCTATCGAAACGAGTGGCGTTCTATACCGTCGATTGTAGAGACTCATGTGGTGAAATCTTTGTCGACCTTCAGGATTACAAATACACAAAGGTACCCTGCATGATGTTGCAATTTTGTATGTCTATTCTGACTTCTCTCTTGTGGAACTTCCAACAGAAAAAGCTTGAAGAGAAGGTGGAATGTGAATTAAACTTTCCAAGTTTCCAGGTACCATTCTATTCACTAACTTTCTCTGGTTTTTGAATAGTCCTTACGCATCTGTATAAAGAGGTAATGTCGTTTTTTGGTTTATTGCCATAGGAAGCGGTATCAGTACCTTGGAAACCGATTCCTAGGAGAACAGCAAAGCTTTACTTTGCCATGAGAGGTGTTTACTAGTTACTACACTTACAAATGCTTTCTCGAAAGACTTCACTGAATCTTTTGGTGTCTCTCATGTAAAATGTACAGTAATAGAAGTGTTTGAGGAGAATGAAGGGCGTAAACATGGACAATGCTCACTGCTTGATCTTCCCACAGTCTTGGAAATCAAAAAGAAACTCTGTGAGGCTAACGTGAGTGTTCCTTTTGTTCTTTCTGTTCTTTATAAAACGTCAATTGAAGATCACTGAAAAAAATATGAATATTGGGACAGACTGTGAGCGAGAGCCATGTACCAGATAGTCTCTTGGAGAGACTTATCACCGGTACTATCGAGTTCCCACCAGCTTGTGCCATCGTAGGAGGAATACTAGCACAGGTTCTCTTCTCTCTCTTTCCATAATGGAATCTTCTGACGATAGACTTGTAATTCTGACAAAAGAGAGGGGTTTGATTGATGGGTTGCAGGAAGTGATAAAAGCTGTATCAGGCAAAGGAGAGCCATTAAAGAACTTCTTCTACTATGATGCTCAGGATGGCAAAGGTGTGATGGAAAACATCTCCAACTCTTTTACCTCTTAACCAGCTAGCTAGCAAGCTGTCCTACGTTTTTATCTAAAGACTGAATGTTTCTTTTGAATTCTTCTAATGTTCGGTTACGAATATGATACTCCTTGCTTGTAGAATAATTTGTTCAGCAACGGATACTTTGAATTTTCAGTGGTCAAGTTTCGAAATTTTTATAATTCAATTAAGAGAGAGAATTCAAAAAGTAGATAGTAATTAGCGAGATCTCATCGCTAGATTTTCGCCCTATTTAAAACCAAAGTTCTCTTTCCATTCTACTCTCTAGTTCTTAGTCAAGTAAGATTTTCTCAAGGGAAAGAAAAATGGAAGAAAGACATGAGCGACTGAATCAACAGTTCACTGAGCTTGAAAAGGAATGGGCGGCCATGAAAACAAGCAAAGGCTCATCTGCAGTTTCGCGTATCACTACTGAAGAAGCTCTGGAGTTTGTGGAATACTCTCCAAGAGAGCTGATGCTCTCTCTCCAACACGACCAGGCTTGTCCAGAGGCAGAGATGAGATCACCATGTAGGAGAAAACTCTTTCACGACTCTGATGATGATAGTGATAATGAGGCCAAGATGACACCGTTGTCTCATTCGACTTGTTGGTCTTCGAATGTGATGAGAGTGGGAGATACTAATAACAAGAAGGAGATGAAGAAGAAGAATAAAAGAGGAATGATTGTGTGTGTTGTTAGTATGGTTGTTATTTTGTTAATGTCCATGTTTTTGGCTGTTTTGATGGATGGTTTTGAGTTTGACCATAGGCAGATTAATACTTTGGTTCCTACTTGATTTTTTGTTTTGTTTTGTTTGAGATGCTCATCAAACTCAATAAAGTAAAAGGTTTTTCAGTCTCTCGATATTACCTACCAATTGGATGAAAGATGCAAGTAGAAAAAAACTACACTAGTAAAAAAAGTTAATTTTTTTTGGGGGTGGGGGGGGGGGGGAATTG
>NC_027748.1:11998846-12007436 GCF_000695525.1 Brassica oleracea var. oleracea
GGGGGGGGGGGGGGGGGGGGACATGGTAAAGAAAAAAATAATTGGGTTCATTAAAAAGCCCATTATATGGCCCAAGGCCCATATATACAACTAAACGAGAAACCCTAAATGCTCGATTATCATCTCTTTCGTCAGCCTCTCGAGTTTCAGTTCCTACTCTCCTGCCAGAACAGCTGCTGCGAAAAAAAAAAGTGAAAATGGTACAACTTCTGGTCCGAATTCGATCCGTTGTTCTTAAAATTGTTCATTCCTAACTCCATTATCAATTCCCTCTACTTGTTTCGTCTTAGATTGTCTATTGCATTATATGTTTCACCAATCCCAAAAAAGTGTTTTTTTTTAATCTCCATATTTGTAGTGAATTAACTGCGTTTATGGATTCTTTGAGCTTCTGTTTCTTATTATTTAAGATTCAAACTGTAGTAATAAATAGTATAAGCAGGGTTCGTAAGTATGGATGTGCTGGCATTTGCTTTGTATAAGATGGAATTGATTGGTGCTTCGTTAGTTTGTTAGCGTAGACATGGTTATGTAGTTTATAATTTATGCTTGGTAGAGAATATTCTAACTTATCAATCAATAGTCACTAGTTTACTTCCTATCCTTATAAGTGTCTCGTTCGACTTGTTATGCTAAACGCTACGATTCTTCAATTGGTTTTTAGGCACCAAAGAAAGGAGTTAAAGCGGTTACCAAGAAGAAGTCGGTATGTGATTTTGTTTTGCTCTCCCTCTCTTTCTCTATGTAGAAAGTGTTTGCTTTTCTCGGTTGTAAAACATTGTTCTTGGTTTCAGGAGAAAGTGACAAACCCTCTCTTTGAGAGGCGTCCCAAGCAGTTTGGGATCGGAGGAGCATTGCCACCCAAAAAGGATCTCACCAGATACATCAAATGGCCAAAGTCTATCCGCCTCCAGAGGCAGAAGCGTATTCTTAAGCAGAGGTTGAAGGTTCCACCGGCACTCAACCAGTTCACTAAGACCCTTGACAAGAACTTAGGTCCTTCCATCTCTTTCCCTTTTTGTTTCTACATAATACACTACTATGGATGTTGTCTGTTTAGTTCTACTCTCTAACCACATGTCTCTGTATAAACTGCAGCGACTTCTCTGTTCAAGATGATGCTCAAGTACCGGCCTGAGGACAAGGCAGCCAAGAAGGAGCGTCTTCTCAAGAAGGCTCAGGCTGAGGCTGAAGGAAAGACTGCTGAATCGAAGAAGCCAATCGTTGTGAAGTATGGTCTAAACCATGTTACATACCTCATTGAGCAGGTCCCTTTCTTTTTTCGGAACTAATTCAATTGGTTTCCCTCTAGGAATCGGTAAGCTTTCTGTAGGAATCTTGTCTGTAACCTTTCTGCTTTGTGTGATTGCAGAACAAGGCGCAACTGGTGGTGATTGCTCATGATGTGGACCCGATTGAGTTGGTCGTCTGGTTGCCTGCACTGTGCAGGAAAATAGAAGTTCCTTACTGCATTGTCAAGGGGAAATCACGATTGGGAGCGGTAATGATAATTGATTATATGCTCATCTTCTCCTTACAAGCCACATGTAATCTAATCTGTTATCTCATTCCTTTGTTGATGCAGATTGTCCACCAGAAAACAGCAGCTTGCTTGTGTTTGACCACAGTGAAGAACGAGGACAAGATGGAGTTCAGCAAAATCCTCGAGGCCATTAAGGTGAGATCCTTGTTCATTTTCAATTGCTGCGCGTGTGTTTAGTTTCTTTATAATGAATACTTTAACGTTACCATCGTTGGATATAGGCAAACTTCAACGACAAGTATGAAGAGTACAGGAAGAAGTGGGGAGGTGGAATTATGGGATCTAAATCTCAGGCCAAGACCAAGGCTAAGGAGAGAGTTCTAGCCAAGGAAGCTGCTCAGAGGATGAATTAGACTTGCCTTAATTTTACTTCTTTTTGGTGGAATCTGGTTTTTAAACTTAAATGAAAGTCCTTTGTTTTGGCTCCTGGGATCTCTCTAGATATAGCATTTCCTGCTTGTTTACCTTAGATATCAACTCGAGGTTTACAGAGTTACTTTTTGATAAGAATAAAAATTGCGTATTTGATGATAAGTAACGAGAAAAAGGAAAAAGCATTTCTCTGAACTTGTGAAGCTTAGTCCTTGGGGGAAGAATCTCATCCTGCGTATGACACGTTTTTTCATAATGACTAAAACAATAAGCATCTACGAATTTTTTTTTAAAAAGTAAAGCGATGACGAATGCACTCACTGACCGACCTTCTGTTCCTTTTGAGGTCGGTGCCATGTGGAAGTTAGAATACTATTTTCCACTGTTCTCTCGCCACGTGTCACCAATCCTGTGAATGTGCTGAACCAATTCGAACCAGAGGTAAAAGGGAACTCAAAATCTAAACCGGAGTAGTTGATAAACCGACCGACATGAGCAGAAGAGCCAATGAAAAGAGTGTGGAGCAACTGTAGGGGCAAACCCGTACAATTTCTCAGAAGATATTTTTCTATAAATTTAGGCTCTTCCTTATCTCTTGTCGTCTTCTTGCCGAGAAAAAAAAAAATTAAAAGAGCCTCGAAAAATTCACAGACTTGTCTCCCCTCTCCCTCTCTTTCTCACTCTTCAGTAGCTTCTGAAAATTTCACAGCCCTAAACAAACAAAAATGAGCAAGTTCTGGACTTTCCTCACCGCTCTTCACTCAGGCGCTGGGTATTTAGTTTATTCATCATCATCTTAACATTTTCTTTTATAAAATTATTTTGAATTTTACATTTATTTCGATCTCTAATATTGTTTGGTATGTATATGCAGTCCTCTGGTGATGTTGGTGTATCCATTGTAAGCTCTCACTATTTCGATCTATGTTCTTTTTTAAAAAAAAAATCATGAATTTTGAATTGAAAAATTTAATGATTTAATTGAAGGTACGCATCGGTGGTGGCAATGGAGAGCACAACCAAAGTAGACGATGAGCAGTGGCTTGCCTACTGGATCATTTACTCCTTCCTCACCCTCACTGAGCTGATTCTGCAGTCGCTTCTTGAGTGGATCCCGATCTGGTACTCGGTGAAACTGGTGTTTGTAGCTTGGTTGGTTCTGCCTCAGTTCCATGGTGCAGCTTTCATCTACAACCGTGTGGTGAGAGAACAGTTCAAGAAACACGGCTTCTTCGGCTCCTCCTTTCACACCAAACACTCCAAACCCAACATCATCCACTCCATTTTCCACCGGGTAATGATAATACTCTCTCTCTCTCTCTCTCTCTCTCTCTCTCTCTCTCTTTTCTTGAAATAACCAAAACAAACGTCAAAAAGTGAATTAATTGGGTCAAAGGAAAGAATAAACTTTTTTTTCTAGATTATGCATTTAGTTATTTGTTAATTAATCCTAGGAAACGTAACAAGAACTCTAACGTAACGAGTTTTTAATAATTTCACTGATTTATATCCTTTCGGTTAATTTGAATTTAAAACATATGTACTAGGAGGGACACGAGGCTCACTCTCACTGACGCCAAAGCAGAGGAGAAGCACGAATAGCATTGTAGTGGAGTTGGTGGTGGCCCCCGTCTTGTCTTATGTCTAATCTTTACTTTTGTTTTAGTTTTATTTAATAATTTGAGAAATGTGATGGATGATGACTAATGAGGTGTGTGATCGTTTAAAAGTAGAAATGGCTTCTTGTTGTTTTTGTTGTTGTTGTATTGCTTTAGCTTCCACGCGTATCTTCCATTTGGGAACACAAGTGTTAACGCTATTGTTTCAATCGCTTTCTAATGCTATATGACATGACTGAATAATTAGTCCTTGTGTTTTGAAAAATTAAAACATGTTTGATGTACTGGGGTACTTTTGTTTTCATAATCATAATTCATAAAAAAAAGTCTTAGTCACCAAAAGCAATGTCAAAAAAATTGTTAGGCTATTGTTAGGCGTTTTTACAAGATCGATTTATGAACGTGTAGACGCTTTGTCGGACTCCTAGGCGCCTAGACCATTTTATAACACTGGCCAAAAGTCATAAACATGTTTATTTTGTATCAACCTATTTGACGAAATAAAAGAAGCCTATTGCGCAAACTCGTAATCAATAGAATTGGGTATGTCATTGTTACATAATAACTTCATGGTGTCCCACTTGTTTTCTCTATTCTTTATTGGCATGATGATATGATTCTTTGGATCTTTCGTTAGCATGTGATTCAATGGCACGCATTAGTTAGATTACCTCTCTCAGTACCTTGGCTTGTATATGAACGTGTAAATGTTTCACCATTGCTGGTTCATCATTGGGACTTAGCTTTGTTTATTAACTATCCACACATATCTGCTGCTGTAGAATATGTTTCATGTCCACAAGACCTATTTTAAGATTTAGATGAAGATTGTATCCACTTTTTCTTTATATTCTCTTGTGATTTGATTTAAATGACCAGCTTGACTACAAAAGAAGAGACACTGACTGGAGTGAAGTAGTTCAACAATGGTCGCCATTCTCTAGTGAAGATCTTCTTCGTCAGGTGAATAATTTGCCTTTGTTCCATACGACTGATATTTTCCATGGAGAGGCAAAACGAAGAGTAAATTGTAATGATTGTTCTAGTACATTTATCCTCTATCATTAAACCTCCTGTTTGTAAATTATATTTTTTTCATGTGATTTCAAAAGCTGATACACGATGCTTCGTATGAAGTAAACCTTTTAGATTCCTCTTTGTAGATGCTTTGTTTTTGTTTATCCTAAGATATCATTCTAACAAAAGTATCAACCAACTACGGACCTTTAGTCATTCACCATATATATGTTTGGAAAAGTACATGTACTCCATCACACATACTTATCTCTTAGATTTGATTCATAAAATTATGTTTTAGTGAGTTAATAAAAAACAGTAATCAACATAAATTGACAAGACACTATATGGTAGGTAAGTAGCCTAGGAGGTATATCTTCTAATACTAAAAAGAAAATATTATCGAGCTTCTCTAAAAAACACTATAACTTCGAATATGAAATTTTTTTGCTCTAAAAAAAGAACTTCAAAATTTTGAATGTGTACTCTAAGGTATTCTCTTAAAATACTCTCTATTTTAAAATTTCCAAAATTGGTGTTTCCAAAAGCAAAATTTCAAACTTAACTTTAAAAATTATTTGTATTTAACACTATACTCCTTATATTTTTCATAATTAATGTAAATCCTTAAAACTTTTATAAATAACTAGCATATATATAAATATTACAAAATATTCATTATTAAAATCTTACACTAAAATATAACTTTATAAATAGAAATACATAATAAAATATTAAGCTACAAGAAAATAGCACATTATTCCATAAAATAATTTATGTAATGCTCCATGCATCTTCGGTTACACAAAATTTATTTGGATAATATTTTGGAGATTTTGGAGGTTCTGGAGAAAAATTACCAAACTATTTGTTTTGTTGTAATATTTAATTTTGTGTAATAATTATGTATTCATGTGCTTTTAATTTTTTTTTTAATTAAATTTCTTTTGTAGTATTTTTATTGTCTAATTCTAGCTATTATAAATATTATTTTAATTTTTTTTATTTAAATTTATATGAAAAACTTAAATTTATAAAAACAAATTTGAAATATTTATGAGATATAAAAAATTTAAAGATTAAAATGATAAACAAAAAATATTTAAGAATAAAAAATATTATGTGTAATTAATTGTAAAGACCAAAATGAAAATAAAATGATGAAATTTAAAATTTGAAGTTTTGAGATTAATAAGTTTAATTTTTCGAAACTCCGAATTTGGAGTTTTGAAGTTATTTTTAGGAGAACAAATAAACTTTATATTTGAAATTTTTTTTTGGAGATGCTGTGACTTAGCTATTCATGAGGTTGATCAAATGGAAGATTTTTGTATTAATCCTCTACAAAATTTGTATGAGTACGTATTTGTGTTTGTCAACTCCCACTCTCAAAACCCTTCTCTCTCTCTTCGCTAGGGGACTCTCGAAACTTGTCAATGAGATTTTCAAGCTTCAAAATTTCGACCGATCTTAGCAAAAATCGAAGGCTTTGAACATGCAAACAAATGTTTCGAATCCTGATCCTAATCAGCAGTATGATTTCACCAAGGAGATATGGAAGGCGCTCCAAGATCTGAAGCAGCTAGGAGCGAAAAAATCGAGGTGGTGTGTTCATGAGGATGCTCAAAAAGAGTTTGAAAGAGATCACCGAGTCTGTCTCTGGTTGCGGAAGGGCTAAAACCCTGTTCACAAAAATCCTGCGGGAATCAAAGTAGCCTTGTGGGCCACGTAGATGAAGTCTCCATTATTGAGCCGAGGAAGCTGAAATCTGGGTGAAGATTGAGTTTGACATCAATGATGTCATTACTCTTACCCGAGATGTGGAGATAATAAAGAACAAACCATCAGTGGAGTTAGACTTCCGTTACAGAGGTCTGCAAAAGTTTTACATCACTTGTGGTCGTGGAAGTCTACAACACGAATATGAAGTTTGTAACGAGTCAGCCAATCTTTTCCAACAGAAGCTGGACCTTATGGATACATGAACAAATCCATATGCGACTAGTGTGATTATCCTCTAATACAGCTGGATTGGCGCCCCTACAGAGGAGGAATCATAGATGATGAGTTACTATTAGGCTTCCAACCTAAAACCAATTGGTGATAAGTGGAGTGTCCCTTCCAACTACCGATGTAGGACACTTTGTGTCTAATACGCCACCTCGAGATGATAGCTCTTTGAGCGTCAATCTCGGAATGCTCGGACAAGGATCGATAGACCAACTTTGGGCCAGATCGATGGATCGGGTTGGACTTCGTGGATCGGTCTCTGATACCATGTTAAGCTAGACGGGCTTCCAACCTAAAACTAATTGGTGATAAGTGGAGTGGTCCATCTATCTTATATATTACTTAGGATCTTTTCCAACTAACGATGTGAGACACTTTGTGTTTAATAGTTACTGAAAGAATCCTTTTTGAAGAGAAGAATCTGAAAACGAGGGATGGCTAATATAATAATCAAGTATTTAAACTTTGTGTTTTATTTGTCAATTTCTCTGCTATGTTGTTTTTGGCTTACGATCACTTTGAAATCAGACATGTTGAAAGTAATTTCAGAACTAGAGAAAACTAACCATAAGGAAAATAATTAATGATATGGTTGGGAGACTTCAACGACATCAATGAAAACAAAGAGAAGGAGGGAGGCGTGAGACTTCTTTTTCTCTGTTTAGATCAATGATCTCAGTGAACGGATTGCATGATTTAAAATCCATAGGGAGACTCTACACACGGAATGTAAATAGATCTAAATACAACATTAGGTCGAAAATAGATAGAGCTATGGCAAACATGTGATTGGCTAGACCGTTACCCCTCAGCTCATGTTAGATTACTCCCTTTGATTGGCTCTGATCATAGACCTCTATTAGTGAGCACTGATCATATAAAATACAATAAAAGAAGTCTCTTTAGATATGATAACAGATGAGGTTAAACGAATCATCCAAGAAGTTTGGGTTAGTAAGTGCATAAATATTCCAGAAAATTTCTATAAGTTGATAGAAAACTGTAGAAGAGCTTTGTCTAGACGGAGAAGTGAAATCCCAAAAACACTCAGAAAATAATTTGTCAACTTAAGGACAAAATTCAGCAAGCTTATCAGTCATTAAATATAAATTGTTCTCATATCAATATTCTAAAGACTGAACTAAGTTTGCAGTACCCATTAGGCGAAGAGTATTGGAGAACCAAGAGTAGAGGTGCAGTGATTACGGCGTTGCCAAAAACACTCAGAACCAAGCTTATCAGTCATTAAATATAAGATTATTCTCATATCCTGCTTAAAGCAGTGATTACGGCGTTGCCAACATAGGCAATGACTTGTTTTCTGCTTCCAAAAAGGTTTATTGAAGGAGATTACATCTGCTATGAGAAGATTCTGGTGGTCTTCCCACAAGGACAAGTACAAAAACAAAATACTTCATGTTGTATGTTGATGCTTCATGGAAGAATAAAAAAGAACTTGCAGGTGTTGGATGGTCCTTGCATTGCAGAGAAGGCACTCAACACATACAAGGTTCTTCATCAATCCAAGCAACAAACTCTTCCCTAGAAGCTGAAGCACAAGCACTATCTATGGCTGTCGAGGAGACTGGCGTATCAGAACATTGTCTTCATGACCGACAGCAGGTTGCTAGTTGATGAGTTGAACCAGTTCAACACTGGATCAAACATCTGCGACACGGACAACGCTTCTGTGGTACATGACATTATCCAAATGTCAAAATTAAATGGCTACAAATTCTGTCATGTACTCGTTCTATTGTAAGTAGGGTTGATGAACTTGCAAAGTTTTTCTTTTTGTAAAATAAAATAATTATGGATTCTTCAATGAACTTGCAAAGTTAGCTAGAATAAACAAGAAACAAGAAAAGTTATGTAATATATTGGTTTTATTAATGAAAAACCGTATTTGTGTTTGTCATTGTACTGTTTTTTTTTTTTTGTCACTGTGTCAGTGTAGTGTTAAAAACCGAGAAAAGAAGAAACCAAAAGTAAAAGAAAGAGACACGTGGTAGTTTTTTTTTTTTTTTTT
>NC_027748.1:12007656-12014129 GCF_000695525.1 Brassica oleracea var. oleracea
ACGTGGATTTTTTTTTTTTTTTTTTTTTGATCAACAGACACGTGGAAGTTAAAAACCTTTTTCTTAGAGTTAGATATGTCCGCCGCCGTTTCCTCATAAACTCCACTCTCCGCTTGCCGCGCTCGCTCTTGCCCGTCCGGCGACACGCAAAACGAGGAGCACAAACTCTCCTGATTCGTCTTCGTCTTCGTCTTCGTTTCTTCTTCTACCTCCTCTTACCTCTCTCTTTAAACTCCTTTTTCATCATCTTCGTGTTCAATTCCTATTAATGGATAACGATGCAAAGCAAGAGTATCTACAAACTTCCACTCCTCCTCATCCAGTAGAAGAAACTGTAACTCTAATCGATCTATGCAGCGGCGGCGACGACTCCGGCTTGGTGGAGCAAGATGTACAACGAAGGTATAATTCTGGAGGAGCCAAGAGGCCACGCGGTTCATCTGCACTGGACATGAACAATGCGAAGAAGAAGCCAACGGCTGATGAGCTAAAGTTCGTGCTTCCGGAAGGATTCGGCCCATCAATCACGACGGAGGCGTCGTCCGGCAGAGTTGGCAGTTGTAATAAGCAGTTTTGGAAAGCTGGAGACTATGAAGGAGCGCCTGGTGGTAACTGGGATCTTTCTTCAGGTAAAACAAAGTTTTCTTACTCAAACTCAACTGTTTTTTGACAATGGATTGATTGATACCTCTGTTTGCACTGTTTCTTTTTGTGTCTCAAGGTGGCTTTGATCATGTAAGAGTCCATCCCAAGTTCTTACATTCTAATGCTACCAGTCACAAATGGGCTCTTGGAGGTACTCTTTCTTTCTTTTAATCATTAATCAACCGTGATTCATTCGAGCTACATTGTTTACAACAAGCTTGCCTCTACTTTTTAATAAGTGAATCTGTTTTTATTGTGCAGCATTTGCAGAGCTTTTGGACAATGCTTTGGATGAGGTGTGTGTAGTTTCTAACTTGTTATAATATTATATTGTTAGCTAAGCTTCTGCTTTGTAGTAATGGTTACTCATTGATATCAGGTTGCTAGTGGAGCTACTTATGTTAACGTAGACATGCTCGAAAACAAGAAAGAAGGAAACAGGATGTTATTAATTGAAGGTATACATTTTGACTTAGCATATCTCAGTCAGGGAATCTCTTCTTTTGCCACTTTTATCCGTTTCTAATATACATGCGTCCATATGGTTGAAAATGCAGATAATGGAGGTGGGATGAATCCTGAGAAAATGAGACAGTGCATGTCTCTAGGATACTCTGCCAAAAGCAAACTTGCAAACACCATTGGACAATGTAAACTCTTCTTTTGTCAACCCACCCCAGTGATAGTTATCATTATGTTTTGGAGGAAGACACTTAAATTTTCATTTTACTGCTTGTAGATGGAAATGGTTTTAAGACTAGTACAATGAGACTTGGGGCTGATGTCATTGTGTTCTCCCGCTCCCCTGGAAAAGATGGAAAGAGGTTAGTTTTTTGTTACCAATTTTTACTACTGAAGATTATGTATGACTTAATTAGTTTTATTTTTACTTGATGTTGGTTTTAGCTCTACGCAGAGCATCGGGCTCCTATCATATACGTTTCTTAGGAGCACAGGAAAGGAGGACATTGTTGTACCCATGGTAACCTCTCTTTCTTTGATTGTGTATGGCATTATTACAGAATAACTCCCACTTGTGTTCCTCTTTTCTGAATGGTATGCTGATAATGATTCTTCTGATCTTTCGTTAGCATGTGATTCAGTGGCACGCATTAGTTAGGTTCCCTTTCACAGTAACCTTAAGTTGTATATGAATGTGTAAATGTTTCACCTTCGCTGGTTCATCATTGGGACTTAGTTTTTTTTATTAACTGTCCACGCAGTAGACATATATGTTGCCGTAGAGATGGTTAATGTGTACAAGACCTATTTTTAGATTTAGATAAATATTTTATCCACTTTATCTTTATATTTTCTTGTGATGTGATTTAAAACGACCAGCTTGACTACGAAAGAAGAGACACTGAATGGAGTAAAATAGCGCGGTCTTCCCTTAGTGATTGGGATAAGAATGTGAAAACAATCATTCAATGGTCGCCATTCTCTAGTGAAGAAGATCTTCTTCGTCAGGTGAATATTATTTTATAGGGATTTTGTCTGTTACTACCCCCGTTATTGTCTCTGAGCACTAATGTGCTGCTTAACTTGTTGTAGTTTGCTCTAATGAACGATCATGGCACACGTATAATCATATATAACCTGTGGGAAGATGACCAAGGGATGTTAGAGCTTGATTTTGATGCCGATCCACATGTATGTGTTTTTTATTGCTCTCAGTGTATGTGGACTATTGTTTGAGATTATTTGAGACCTTCTTTTTATGCGTAACATATTTTGTTTTATCTGCAGGATATCCAACTTAGAGGTGTCAATCGGGATGAGAAAAACATCAAAATGGCTGCTCAGTTTCCTAATTCTAGGCACTTCCTAACCTACAAACACTCACTAAGGGTATTACACATTCTCTTTCTCACTATAAATGTTTTTTTAGTGTTGATGTGATGTTGTGGGGAAATTAAAAGTCTGATTAAAAATATGAATGAGACTCTTGTTCAAATTGACTGCATGTACTTATAATATTCTACAAATCATTTCTCAAATTTTTTTCTGACGTGGTCCCAGAGTTATGCATCAATCCTCTACCTAAGAATTCCACCTAGTTTTCGTATCATACTACGAGGAAGTGATGTTGAGCACCACAACGTAGTGAACGATATGATGCAGACTGAGCAGATCACTTATCGACCTCAGTATGGTGCCGATTCATATGTTAAGGATTCAAACGTACGCTTTAGTGACAACTTAACTATATACCAGACTTCCTATAATTCTATTTTTTTTCTAGTTATAATTTTAAAGCTGGTTACTTATTTGATCAGATGTCTGCCGTTGTCATTCTCGGATTCGTAAAGGACGCAAAGCATCATGTTGATGTTCAAGGCTTTAATGTCTACCACAAAAATCGACTCATCAAGGTTTCCTTCTACTTAAGTGGACTTCCTATTCGCATGTTATTGCTTTCTAACTTGTTTTTTTATCAGCCATTTTGGAGGATATGGAATGCAACAGGCAGTGATGGTCGTGGCGTCATAGGTATGTATCAGTATTTATCTGGAAGTTAATATTAATGTTATTGGCTTACTATACGTGAAGATAATAATAATGTTAGTTTCTTCTGCTAATAGGTGTGCTTGAAGCTAATTTTGTTGAGCCTGCTCATGATAAGCAAGGGTTTGAGCGTACAACAGTTCTCTCTAGGCTCGAAACACGGCTAATTCAAATGCAGAAAATTTATTGGTCTGCTCCTCTCCTCTTAAGCTTGACTTGGATGTTGCAGGGCTTATATTTGTTTACATTAATTTTTTGAACAGGAGCACCAACTGTCACAAAATTGGCTATGCTCCCAGGCGACACCCAAAGGCTGGAAACGATTATGGTCACACAAGTACAGTGTCTTTTTCTATTAGTTTTAAACGTTTATGTCAATCTTCAGTGAGATGAAACAATCAATTGAAAATGTTTTTTTGTTGTTGTGGGAATGTAGACACATCACCAGAAAATGATCATGAGGAATACAGTCCATCAGGCTTTAAAACTCGAGCTTCTGACAAGTTCTACTCAAGTTCATATCCGAATCATAGAGGGGACAATGGTGTGTCAGGGAATGATAGTTCACTGGTAAATACTCCCTAACCAAAAAAAAGAGAGAGCTTTGCCTCTGTTTCAAATCTCTCATTTTTTTCATTCGTCCTCTCAGTATTTGCAAGAGGAGCTGCGCCGTGAGAGAGAGCGCAGCAAGGCTCTTGAAGCTGAGGTATTACGGTTACTATTCTCTAACATTTTTCAAACTCCTTGGACAGTCTGATTCCAATAATGTGGTTTGTTTACAGGTTGAATTAGCAAGGCAAAAAATAGAAGAAATGAGCAAAGAGCAAGAGAATCTAATCGCAATATTCACAGAGGAAAGAGACAGACGTGATGTAGAGGAAGAAAGTCTGAGAAATAAGCTAGAGGTTCCCTTCCTCCTCATTCACTAACCAATACCTTAAACTCGTTTGATTTTATCATATTTGTATGCTCACATTTAAATAAAATTTGCAGGAGGCGTCAAACACTATCGAAGAGTTGTTGAATAAGATTAAAATGCTGGAGGGATCTAAAGGCCCGAGCTGGAGACGTTAGACATTGAACTTGCATATATAATTGGAAGTTCAAATTATCCAAAAAGGTATCTCTGTTTGATTTATGGCTCGACCTGCATGGGGGTTAAATGAAATGTTGTAGATTAGTGTAAGTCTTTGGCCTTTGATTGTTTTTTTCTCATTTTTTTTAATTTACAAACTGGCTAATCTCTTAGCTGTAGCAGAAGCCAGTTGTCATGTTTGTACCATTAGTGATTTCCATGTAAAAAACAACCACAATAAGTAAGAATTTGTGCTGACTTGGTAGGAGATCTATAATGAAATTTAATTTCTCATACCATTACTATATAAGAATTTATGTTTGTTTGATTTGATGCCAGGATGTTTCAAAGCTACAGTCATTCATTCATTCATTCATTCATTCTTTCGTTTTTATTGAAAAGAGAGAAACGTGTGTGATTTAATAAGGTCAACTAAACAAAATAAAAATAGAAAATGAAGAAGAGATGGGCATGGGAAGGTTATGTGTTATGAAGCAGACCAAAGCTCTGCAAAATTCTGTTGTATCAATGACACACCTTGTGTTGTCTGTCAATGCAAAAAAATTGCCTTATTTGTACTGTATTTATTGTTCATTCGCAGACAAAATATACTGTCTTACTGGATTCAATATTTTCATTTTTTTTTAAAGTTCACATTCTTTTTGAACTTTTCGAACTAGTTCAAAAGAATATGCAAAAAAACTCATTCATATTTTATTAGAAAACTCGTTCATACTGAGAGCAAATGTTGAAACAAAAGAGTTAACTTGTCATATTGCAACCTTCTCTGCCAGTCAAATAAAAGTAAAACTCTCTTTGTTTACGTTTTTATCTGCTTACTTCTGTCTGTTGGTTTGGCTTTTGTTTGGCCTTACTCTCGTATACGGAATCAAATTTCATTTTCTTCTTTTTTTCCCGTCTCGAAGATTAAAGTTAATTTGGTCAATCTCTTTTCAAAAAGTTTGCAATTTTCTTTTCCAAAACTTCGATTATTTACTGAACAAATCCATTTCCCAGGTAGTAAATAAATGTAACCATTTAAATCTATGTTATGAATATTCCATCGCATGTTCACGATAGTTCATTAGAAAAGACATTCACAGTTTCAAACGTGACTTTCAAAAGCAAATAAGAACAAAGGATATAGAGGAGAAGATAAACTTTAACCCTATTGCTCTGCAGACGTACGCCGTTTACTGTAAAATGTGTACAAAAAAACATATCATCATCGCCATCATAAATGCCATTAAAGGCGCGTGTAAAAGAGACTCGTGTGCTTCTGAGACTCCCCACGTGAGAATGTGACAATTAAATATTCACACAAATACTGTAATAATAATTACCCAATCAATCTTCTTAAATCCGATAAATAATTCAAGAAGACAATCATTATTCCCTTCACACCCGCACTCGGGGTCGATCCAAAGTTTATATCTGTTCAATGACGTTTTCACCCTTATAATGTTTTGGCCTATATTGAGATTTTGTTTGGCATTTTTCGACCCAACTGCTTTCAATAAAACGTACCAGTCCATTTTTGGTTTGGACAGAGTGGTATCACATAATAACCATTCCTATAGTTGATAACGGTTTTTTTTCATTTATGGGTTTCAATCAATTAATTGTTCAAGGATTGTTACCACTCTATGCGGTGGTCCATTTATTTTTCCATGAAACAACAACAGACCAATTAAATTTAAATAAAACACATAATTTCCCAACCAAAAAAAAACTCCATATAAAAAAAAGCAATTTCTTGTTTTTTTTTAACATATGGAAAGTAGATGAATCCCCTATATATTAATTGAGAAGCATTTGAAAAATTAGAACCTTAATTTTGTATTAATTTTAAAAAAACCCCCAAATCCTAGGTGGCACTCTAAATGTCTTCTAAATTCTATTTCAAAGAATTCTAGAGCATCTAATATAAAGTATAGTTTAATCTAATGGTGACACATTATTCCATAATTATATAACACTAGAGAACATTAAATTAACCTAAAATATAGAAAGTGTGTATTCTTTCCTTAAATAAAAGATACGGAATTACCTAATATGATTTACATATATATGGCAATTAATGATTATGAATAATAAAGATTTGATAACAATTTTTGCATCCTTCTTCATTTTTGTTTAAATTTATATTATTAAAAAAAAAATAAACAATCACATTAATCATATAATAAAAAAATTAGATTTTTTCTTATATGTTATATTTTGAATTTTTTAAAATGACTTTAAA
>NC_027748.1:12015260-12036791 GCF_000695525.1 Brassica oleracea var. oleracea
TTTTCTTATATGTTATATTTTGAATTTTTTTAAAACGACTTTAAATTACAAAAATGTAAGTTTTCCTTAAGTATACGACTAAAAACATTAAAATGACATGTATCAATTCGATGGTTGATTTGAAAGCTTTCAAAACCATATGGAAGATAAAAGTCAAAATAATTCAACTGTGAAAACAATACTGTTCACTTTTTTTCAAAAATGTGTTCGATGAAAAATAAGGTTTTTATGTCATAATTTGTTTAATGTACAATCCGATCAACCCATGATGAATTAATTATAGTTTTGTTCCATTATTTTTGATAAAAATTGATCCGATCCATCAGAAAGAAATTATATAATAACAACAAAAAATATTATATATATATATAAATAAAATGATCAAATATATAAAAGAAACTATCGAAATATATACAAATAAATTCACCCTGCGCAAGGCGCAGTTCTTATCCTAGTATCATATATTCCTTTTGCATTTACATTCTAGACCATATAAATTGAAGTATCAAAATTAGTAGATGAATACAAGATTTAACGTGTGGTTAATTTATTAGTGCAAAAGAAGATATTGATATACTTTAGTTCATTACTCGAATACAATAAGAAAATATCGATACGGCAATCTATTAAACAAAATTAGTTAAAGCAAGTCTAGATATTATAAAAAATAAAGTAACAGTCCAAAAAATGTTGGACTATAAATACGTCAGTGGTGGTGTGTAATGTTAAACACACAGACGAGAATCCTCTCACATTCTCTTTTCTTTCTTCTCTCCCATATACACACACTTTCTCTCTCTATACCCATTCTTCGTCTTCTACCTCGGCGACACCACTAGTAGTCACTCAAGTCGTCGAAAGGAGAACATCAAAAAAGGTCAGTACCTTTCTGTAAATCTGAAACAGATTCTCTCATAATTTCAAATCAGATTATACAAAAGCGAGTGATATTCGGAGCCGCGTGAACATCGATTTTCATCTAGCAAACCGTTCATCGACATGATTGATAGCGAATACAAGTCGCGTCGTGTGATTCGATACCCTAAAAAGTTCTTCCTCTGATTTTTACTTTTACAGATTTTCGGTGAGAAGGATCGAGTGAGAGATTCTTCATCGGCTTTAGTTGTCTACACGTCTGTGCTCATGAGCCGACGGCGACTACTGTTATCGGCGACGATACTCTCGTATTTGCTCCACGGAATGGCTCTCGTCTCCGTCGTAGCCTCCGGTAAAACGAAAAACCCTAAAACCAAATGTCGATTGATTCGTTTTCTATTTTATCACTTTTTCTTATTCGCTGAGTATATTAACGGTTGAATGTATCAGGCGTGGAGGAGGTTAGAGATAACGTGGATTTGACCAAAACGACGACGTTAGCTACAACCTCTACGCATCGGAAGATGCTACGTCTCTCTCATGGTAAGTGGTAAATCACAAAAAAAAAAAAACTCATACCAAATCGGTGATTATTTTTAGTCCTATGCGTTGATTTTTCTCCATTTACTGTGTTTGTGATAAGTCTCTGTGAAAACACACTCACACACACCTTCCTGATGCGCTCATCGTCGTCCTTTCTGTTTTGTTAATATTCACAGTGTCGTCTGTGTTTTTGCACGTCTGTGTTTTCTTGCTCCCTTTTTGTTTCTTTGTTCGTTATGCGTGGGCCCATTTTTATTAGCCTCGTGACTCGTCTATAAACTAAAAACATACTATATAAACATTATCTTAATAGATTTTTTTTTCAAAGTGTCGGACATTTTTATGCTATTGGATGATAACAAAAATAAACATAAAATTGTCATTTGAATTTTTTTTTTAATTTGAATTAGTTTAAAATATTTCTTTTGGGAATTGGTTCTTCTAGCTGATTCTACGTTCTTGTTTGACTGATGAGACCGTAGACGGCGTACAACTGTAGAACCCAGCTGTCTATTGATTTACCTTCTTTTACTTTAGCATTTCCAAAATTTGAAAAATATTCAAACTTTGTGAAATATTAGCTTAAATTCATCTGTGTTTTTTCTTAACAAAGCAGAGACGAGAGTAGAGCCGGATAGGATCGGAGAGAAGTGCAAGAAGTCAGACATTGTGGTGAACCAGGCAGCGACCGAACCTATGCCCAACGGAATACCCGGTTACACCGTGGAGATCACGAACCAGTGCATGTCTGGATGCAACATCTCGAGGATCCACGTCAGCTGCGGTTGGTTCAGCTCCGTTAAGTTGGTTAACCCGAGGGTTTTCAAGCGTATTCACTATGATGACTGTCTCGTCAACAACGGGAAGCCTTTGCCTTATGGCTCTACGCTCTCTTTCCACTACGCCAACACTTTCCCTTACCGTCTCGCCGTCGCATTCGTTACCTGCTCTTGAGACCGGATCTTTTTCTTTCTTATATAGGATAAGATGATAGTAGAAACATGGCGGGAGGAAAATTAAGATACAGGAAGTATGATTGATATTAATCATATTCATACCACACTCATCCTCTTTTGGGTTATTTTCTTCTCTTTAGGATGTTAAATGTTTTTGAGCAACAGTGATATATATATAAAAGAATCTATCAACCTCCCCCCCCACCCTCCCCTCTATAAGCTATGCTCAATAACTATGGTTGATATTATTAGCTGGAAAGTATAAAAAGTCATCAACACCCTAGAACAAGCCCCTTAGACGAGATAAAGAACCTATGAGTCCAAGCAAGCTCAAGTTTTAACTTGGTTCGGGTTTTATATGCCAATCCTTTCCCTTTTGACATATATGAATCATATATGTAAAGAAGATTCAGACGCAACAGTAGTAATAGGGATGCTAAGAATATCACGGGCAAGCAAAGCTAAGTCACCATATCTGTGTTGCTTATCTTTCCAGTAGTCTAACACCTCCATATCTGAGAAAGCCGAAATATCAACTTTAGTATCAACCAAATACATGTTCAGATTTATCCCTTCGTTGTTTGAACCAAACTGGATACACCTTTCAAGCTCAAGCAGATCCTATATTCAAACAAAATCAGAGATAAAGAATTAATTAGCGAATTATCAAGATGTCAAAATAAACAAGAACTTTATGTCAGATACTTACATCATCAATATCATCTTCAAGAGGAGATTCTGTAAGGAGCTCATGTGATTTCTTGGAAATATGGAAGAACTTTCTGGTGACTTTGAACTATACTCTTTATAAAGCAACTCCAAGCTCTTCCTTACGACTTCAACCTTCTTCTCAGAAGTTCTAGGATCCAGCTTATGATAAGCTTCCCTAAGCATCTGCAGCTTAATCCTTGGGTCTAGTACTGCTGCCATAGCTAAAATAAGACTGTACTCGTCCCAGTATTTAGCAAACTTACTTTGCATATCCACAACCATTAATCTTATCTCATTATCCTTACACCTTGCATAACTCTTCAACAACTACTCGATCTTCCATACTAGCATGAAATAAACACTGGCTGTGGGGTAGTTAACTCCAGAGAAGTATGTTGTGATTGTACTAAATGGCTTCAAGAAGTCTCGAATCTTCTCACCGCGATCTCACTCTTCTTTAGAAGGCAAACATTTGTAGTTTCTATCATACAAATGCAGATTATCAAAGGCTTTACGAAACTTGAGAGCTCTCACCAACATCTCGTAAGTGGAGTTCCACCGTGTGTCCACATCCAAAGACAAACCAGCACTGCTTTCAATACCAGCGCTCTCAAGACACGTAGCAAAAGAATCCTTCCTTGAATCAGAAGCTTTCACATACTTAACGCTCTCCCTAATGTTCACCAAAAGACTAGAACCGAACTCTAACCCTTTCTTGACAATCAGATTCAAAATGTGGGCGCAACACCTTACATGGAGGAACTTTCCATCGCACAACAAGCCATTCCCACTCTGCAGACGATGAGTAAGGATCTTTTGCATGTTGTCATTAGCAGAGGCGTTATCTAAGGTGAGGGAAAACACTCTTCTCTCTAACCCCCACTCCTTTAGGATATCAAAAATCTTCTTGGCTATTGCTTCACCGGTATGTGGAGGTTTGACATCACAAAATGCAAGGATGTGACTATGTAGCTTCCACTTCTCGTCAATATAATGAGCAGTCAGACATATGTAACCCCTAACTTGGCTACGACTCGTCCATAGATCAGAAGTGAAACTCATTCTACCCTGGTAACTTGCAAACATTTCTTTCAGCTTAAGCTTCTCTATTTTATATCTCTTGTACACCTCCCTACTTGCGGTTTGTCTACACATATGCTCACACTCTGGATTAAGATACTTATCTCTCTCTCTAACCTTTTCATACTCCACATAACGAAAAGGAAGATCATGATAAATAATAATCTCAGACACCATTTCCTTATCAACTTTGGGATCATATTCAACAACTTCGGTTTCTGGTTTTTCTGGACAAGAGCGTGAATGGCGGTTCATTGTTGAAGTTCCATGATTCCTATCTATGACTAACTTAATACCACAGTAGTGACACTTAGCCCTTTCTTTACCATCAGACTCTACGCCTACCGATGTAAAGTGTAGCCAACACTTAGAAGTTTTTTAACGTACTTGTGTAGGCCGTTTAGCTCTTGGAGCTCGTGGAGCTAGTGAAGATCGTGAAGCTCGTGAAGCTTGTGGAGCTCGTGGAGATCGTGAAGCTTGTGGAGCTCGTGAAGCTTGTGGAGCTCGTGGGGATCGTGGAGTTCGTGTGTATCTCTTTGGACGTTGAGTATGTGTTGACTGAGCAGGTTCATTGACACTAAGATCATGTTCCTCTTCTTGGGAGTCTTCATCTTCATTATACTCCAAGTCCATCAATTCGTTTTCTGCCTCAAGAACTGCCATTCTTTGTATTGTTTGTGAGTCCAAGCTGCAGCCTGCAACAAAAGATAAACAAACAGTCAATCAGGGAAGTTCAAACAAACCCACAAAAAAGCTAAGCCATTAAGCTTTAAAAAGCCATTAAACAAGTGACAAAGTGTTGACAAACAGCAAGTTCACACACGCAAACATTCAAATGGGTTCTTTGAAGCAAAAACTAAGAGAACACGCTAGTCACACGCAAACTGAGAGAACACAAGCAAGATCTCCAGTTCTTTAACTTACACGTATGATCCAAAGCAAGAAAGGGACTAAACACAATCATTACATGGCTAATAAGAACAAACCCACAAATCTCAATTCTACAACAATCCATCAGTTCAAAAAGCTTTATTTCGACAAACCCACAAACTCTAGAGATCGAAAGATGTGATGACTTACAAATATTGAAAATGTTCGAGCTTCCCAATAGCTTTTCTAAAACGGATTGATCCTCCTAAGCACCCTGCAATAAACGGAAAGGTCACACGATTTATATATTATGATGACTCTAGAGATCGATTTCAACAAACCCAGAACAAAACTAGAAGAACATACCCGACGAAGCTCTTCGAAATCGATCTCTAGGGTTTGTTGAAATCGATCCAGGACCAGGAGCAGCAGAGCTTGATGAGGACGTACGAGATCACGATCAAGAGCTCGAATCGGAATCCGCAGAGAAGCAGTCGAGCATCAATTCGTTGACTGGTTTCTCTTTCTCGTTTCTGAGATGGTGAGAAGAAAAATGGAAACGACGATGTTTCTCTGTTTGCTGCAAAAAAAAATTAACCCTAATAAAACCCAAGTACCAAGATAAGCGGTCCTATTTTGGCCCGGATAGTAAAGTGCGGGTTTAGGGCTAATATTTTTAATGCGGGCTGGGCTAACCCTTTTCCTAGAAGCCCATTTTAACATCCCTGTATATGATTCTCATTTCTCACATTCTGTGACTTGCTACAAGTTTCTCCCTCCTTACCCTGGAAGCACCTAATTGTATAACACCTAATGAAAATATCAAAAATATTGCCTCGTTAATTTTGCAAAACACCTAACGAACTTCAAAATTGTACAAACACATGAAATTCAAAATGTTTTTTTTTTCATCGCCTGGTTTGAACTTTATTTTCCCCTTGAAGACCAAAATTCAATTCTATTTCATTTTTGCATTTTTGTCCACGATTGTACTCAAATGGAATCTGTCTTGTATATAGGGGTGTGGAAGGAATAAAGGCACAACATATTTTTTCTTTCATAGATACATAATTAGTTATCTTCATCACAATTCACACGGTAATCATTCAGAGCTAGTGGCCTATACAAATTCCGTTTATTACAGTACAGCTTGGACGCGAATGAAGTATACCAGATTGTATGAACAAAAACAGCTAAGAGATGATGGGTACTTGAAAAGAATCTCATTTTCTACACATTCAAAGCTTGCATTTCCAGGTTACGATAGATACTCCACAGCTTAGAGGGAAGCTTTACTTTTACTTTTTTTCTTTCTTTCTTTTGTTGTTGTTTTCTTCTGTACCTGAAGAGTTGAGGATGGTGTGTATGATACATGTCTTGCTCCCTTCACAAAATGGTGCATGTGCATATAACCGCCTTGGGTGCTTTATCGACCTTCTTCTCTGTTCAATCAAAACAGTTGTTTAACTGTTAGTTAGAATTCCTCAACATTGTCTTAGAAATCACAGCCTTAGTTTCAATCACATGATCAAAGTTTGTGTAGGTACTATGGTTGAAAAACATTTTTGAGCCATTCTCTAGAGGTTTGAATAAACAAACTAAACACACGATATATTTACTATTTAAACTAATCCTAGTCACAAAACAAACAATGCATTTACTATCTATACTGACCCTAGTCACTGATGTACACTTCTTATCAGTCTTAATGTATGAGGCATATGAGACAGAAAACGAATATAAAAATCAATAAAAGTGACAAAATAAATAACACAAGAAGTCTGACATAATATGCTGGAAGCTCTGAGCAAACAAAGATCTCAATGAAGAAAACAAAAGAGAGAACAGTTTGACCTGATTTAGTTTTTGCTGGAGAAGGCTGTACAACAACATGCATCACAGTGACTCCACCTGCAGTCTCTCCAAATGGTGTCTTACACTGGGCAACAGTCTTGTTGTTCTCCAAGATCTTACCCGAACCAATCAGCTTTACTTCGTTTATCCCCTTTGGAACAACTGTTTTGCCTACACACAAAAAAAAGGAGCATTTAAACGAAATTGATCACCACACCATAATTCATATAAAGACTTCGTCTTTTTTATTCTTAATCATCAGTTGGTGTTTGTAACTTCATTCAAGTGAACTAATATAACCATTCTACAGCTCTAAATCTCACACCTTTATACCGACAAATAACAAAATTCAGGGAGAGTCCACACGAATTTCGAATTTTTTTTTGTAAGAAAGATGGAAACTATAACAAACCTTTGGGCCAATCAGAGACGACCCTTTGCTTCAAAAAATCAACAGTAGACGCGGCTGAATAGCGAAAGGGTCCGATGTCGGAGCCATCGTAGAGCCTGAATTTGATATCTATCGACTCCTCCTCCGGCATCTCCGTTGACTTCTCGAAGACCTCCAAAAACCCAACTCCCGATTCTCAGAAAAACCAGACTTCAACACAACTCTCTTCAGATCTGAAACAGTTCCAATCAAAAAGTAGAATCAGAGCTTGCTTCGACAAGGATAGAAACATAAAAGTAAAAGAGAATCAGGGGAAATCGGAATACAGAACAGTAGCTCTCTCTCTCTCTCTCTCTCTCTCTATCGATTTCGCGTTGGGATCGTTGAAAAAGCGGAAGAAGGAAGGAGAAAAGAAAAGCTTTTGACGATTGCTCAAGAGTCGGAGTCCACCGAATCTCAAGCCCCCAACGGTTTTTCACTTTTCTTCTTTTTCTCTTTTCGTCTAATTCTCCATCAAACCGACATCGTTTTGTTCTCTCTTTTTAATTAATCGTGGTGAAAACGATCATCGAGTGTTCCCACCTTCTTGACGGTTAAACTTAAAATGTTCCCACCGTATTTTCTTGTAGAACATTAGCCCCATTAAGTCATTAACTAACATTTAAAGTGTTCCCACCTTTTTTTTCTTATAGAGAAAATGATTGACAAATGGGTTTTATTTGACATGAAATTCACATTTTACCTATTTATATGTTTATGCTTTGTACTCATATAAGTTTCTTATCTTTGTCAAGTGAGATAATAAGAGGAAAATTGCAATTAAGAAGGTTCATATTTTAGAGTTTCATTTTTTTTAACGGCTTTTATATATATATTTTTTTTTAAACATACAATGCAAGAAAACTAAAAAAAAGGAATAAACCAGAAGAAGTGATCAGCCGTCGCCAAATGTAATCCGTCGAAACCTTCCTACGAAAAGATGGCACGTCGACGGTGGTTTATCGCACGAACTGAGATACCGAAGAAAGATACTTCGGAAGATGGATATACTTCCATCTGGAAGGAGAACAAAAATGCAAAGGAGCGCCGAAGTACCGGACATGACAACAAAGCACCACTGAAAAGAGGAAACCTGGAAAAATTAAGAAGACCACTAGATCTAGACGGTATCCTAGTTCAGAACATAAGCTTGTATTGACCAAAATCGCACTCCACGATCCACTCGCTTTCACGAAGCAGACATGGAAGCCAATAGATGAAAACCACCAGAGTTCAATATCTAAGGCAAACGACCCCTTCACGTAAAGACCCCACTCCAACGATACTCGAACCACCTCGCCGTTTCTCCATAAAACACTTCAACACCGTGGACCTAGAGGGGAAGAACCGAAGAGAGATTGGGGTCCACTCGCCAGATCCGAACTTCTCATATCTGAACTTGAAGCTATAGCTTCCGGCCATTCCTCCAAATTACCACGTCAGAAACCATCGCCGCCGCGAGAATTTTCACCCTACAAACCACTGCTTAAAGCTTTAGGGCCTCAACATGAGGCAAGGCATAAAGCGGAGGAGAAGAGACGCATAAAGAGTGCCTTCTCACGGCAGAGACGGTTGAGACCGGCCGCCGAAAAGACAAATCAAATTTCGCCGGAAATTGCTTAGAGAGAGAAGTGCAGAAAGGAGAGAAGAAAGAGTTCCAGCATCTTTCGACCTTCACATAAATGTTTAGACTAATTTGAAGTGTAACTAAAGAAATTATAAAATTCTTATTACTTTGTTAACTTATTTATATGGATTATAAAAACATATATAAAATGAGCTGGAAATACTCTAAAATACAAACTGATCAGTTTAAAAAAAATGATTAGAGTGGTCATTTAATTTCGTGATATTACTATCACCATGATTACGAATATATACTTTTTAATTGAAAGAAATATATACTTTCGATTACTAAAAGACTCTCAGGGAAAGCCGCCTGAGAGAGTGATGAAGAAGTTATGGTTTGTTGGAGAGAATGATTGGTGTTTGAGATTTTGGTGAAGGTGAACGTTAAGAAATGGGATGTACCTTCAGGAGCAGCGGACTGAGATGAAGGAGGAAGCCAAACATGAGTGATTCCAGAGTTGCTAAGGTCTTCGATTGAGTTGAGTAGAGAATTGTAGAACCCTCCTTCTTGCATCCATGATTCCCATTTGAAACTCTTGTCACAAAAACCATATTTAAATCATCAAACACAAAAAAACTGTATAAAAGAGTGTGTACTACTTTTAGTATATGTATATATACTTATCTGAAACAACACTGTGGAAACCGTGAAGGTTGGGAAGAAGATGAAGAGAAAAGAGAGAAGAGAAGACAAGAGTAACGTTGCGCTTAGATTTCGACTTATAGAAGAAGCTGAAATCTACATCCTCAGTTGTTACCTCTAATTGATGATTATTGTATTTAAATCTAGTGTTCTTGAAACACTATTTGTTTGATGTAATCCAAAATACAAGGAAATCACCTTTTTTTTTGTTCACTACAAGGAAATCACTAGTTATTCAAAATCGTTATACTTTTTCAGTTTTTTTTGTATGATCGATTAAACCACTACTAAACCAAATCAGAGGCAGTGGTATTATCAGATTAAGTAATTTCAGAAAATGTAACAAGGAAATAGAAGTAAAATCCACGTACACTATAACATGTACATTGTAATGAGTTCTTCAAAATCTGCTAAAACTTTCCAAATTTATATGCATTGAAAAAAGTTGAGAAAACACAACCTTTTTTGGTCCAATCTGGTCTCCTTTCCGCAAGGTCGTTGTCACGTTTGAGACGTGGAGATTTTACATACGGCATAAATATATGATTTGGGCTATTAAAAGTGCTTGAGCCGTAACGATACCCTTTTCTTAGCAAAATATATAGCCCAAAGGCTAAAGTAGTTAATCATTTTTTTTTTTTTTTTGAAAATTATGCGTGAAGTATTCGCAAAAACAAATTTGATTTGATTCTTTTGGTTTGGAGTTACTCACTTCTGATCAAGTTACTTCATTCATAAACTTGTTTTTGTTATTGGCTAATAAAATCTATGTGCATAAAGTTAATGGTAGTTTACATGTTGAGGTTAATGCATTATGTATTAATGAACACAATAAGGATTTTGACTGAATAATATCTTCGTTAACCATTCATGAACAATACAAATGAGATTAAATAGGCTCGAGAGAACAATCTCGAATCCTTTGAATACAATAGCTGTAAAGGTAAAGTAACGTTGACGGCCAGCTCATGACCAAAGTAACAGAGCAAAACGGTTCTGGATAAGCTCCAGCTGAGCTCCCGTACTCGCCTCTGTTCCACAAGACGACAAACTCTGTTTTGCTGAAGACCGTTGGAAAAGAGAGACGTTTGGCTTGTCTTGGGCCTTCTCATTTGTGTCTTGTTGGGCCTTGGATGCTATCACACTTACATCCCCCCTCAAACTTGGAGTGGGATTAACTTCCACACCAAGTTTGCTTCTAAGCATTTCAAACGGCCTTCGCGGGAGCGACTTGGTGAAGATGTCCGCTTTCTGTAGCTCCGCTGGAATGTGTCTAGTCTCGATTAACCCCAACGCAACTTGTTCACGTATGTAGTGATAGTCTGTGTCGAAGTGTTTCGACCGTTTGTGGAGAGCCGGATTAGTACTTAGATAGACAGCTGAGAGATTGTCACACAGGAGCAACGTAGCATGCGGCTGTGGAACTTTCAAATCCCTGAGAAGTTGAGACATCCACGTTATCTCTTGAGCCGTTTCGCAGAGAGCTCTATATTCAGCCTCCGTTGATGATCTTGAGACTGTTTCTTGTCTTTTAGCTGACCATGAAACCAGATTGGATCCAAGAAACGTACAGAAACCGGTTGTGGATCTTCTGGTTTGCTGACAGCCAGCCCAGTCACTGTCATAATAAGTAAGCAGCGACATACATTTGTCTTTGCGAATGTGTAGACCGAGCGTTGTTGTCCCCTTGAGATATCTGAGTATGCGCTTGAGGAGACCAAAGTCTGAGACCGTTGGAGAGTGCATACGCTGACAAACAAAGTTTACTGCAAATTGAATGTCAGGTCTGGTGATGGTTAGGTATTGAAGCTTCCCGGCTAGACATCTGAAGTAAGTAGGTTCAGAGAAAACAGGTGAGTCTGCTTCTTCAATTCGCTGTGGCAACGGAGTAGGCATCGGATTACAGTCTGTCATAGCAGCTTGATGCAGGATATCGTCAATGTATGCTTGCTGGTGAAGGAATACTCCAGATGATAGCATTTCCATTTCAATACCCAAGAAATACTTGGGGACTCCCATGTCCTTCATAGAGAAGCGCTGAGATAAGGTGTTCACCAGAAGTTGTATGCATTCATCATTGCAGCCCGTGAGTAGTATATCATCAACATATAGGAGCAACACCATACTGACATTGTTGAAATCATATGTGAAGAGAGACGGATCAGATTTGCTGCACACAAAACCATAGTCTATCAGGAAGTTGCTGAATGTATCAAACCAAGCTCTCGGTGCTTGCTTGAGTCCGTATAGAGCTTTGGTGAGCTTGCAGACATAATGAGGTCTGTTAGGATCCACAAAGCCCTCAGGTTGATGCATAAACACCGGTTCTTGGAGATCTCCATGAAGAAAGGCACTAGAGACATCAAGTTGTCTTATGGGCCAGTCTTTGGCAGTAACAATCGTAAGCATCAGACGAATTGTTGATGTTCTCACTACAGGACTGAAGGTCTCTAGATAGTCCACCCCTTCTTCTTGTTGAAATCCTTTTGCCACCAGTCTGACTCTTCTTTTCCTCACAGTACCATCTGGATTTAGTTTTTCTGTGTAGATCCAACGACTTGTGACCACATTCATGTCTTCTGTTTGCGGAACCAGAGACCAAGTGTCTAGAAGATGGATGTTTCCCATTTCAGTCATCACTGCATTGTTCCACTCTGGATGTTTCATGGCTTCTGTGATGTTTTTCGGTAAGGAGCCAGAGGATTTAGGTGCCAGTAAAGCATACCTAGTGTTCGGCTTGTGGACTCCAGCTTTGGCTCTAGTCTGCATAGGGTGAGAGTTAGGCACTACAACAGGTGGAGCGGGAGGAAGAACTGCATCTAGATCACCAGCTTCACTATGATCAGATTGATTCCCCTGATCATCATTGTGTACTTCCTGTTGAACAATATCAGGAGCTTCTTGAGTCTGATGTGGAGTACTGAGAAAGCGTGTGATCTGTTCTTCTTGTACATGAACCGGAGGAGATGTAGCAGCTTGCCAAGCTTTCAGAAGCGGTGTCTCATACAAGGGAACGAGATGTTTGTATTGATCTTTAAATGGAAAGCATTCTTCATCAAATATGGTGTGTCTGGAGATATATACTTTTCCAATAGGAGGATACAAACATTTGTAGCCTTTGTACTGATCACTGTAACCCAAGAAAACATATTGTAGTGATTTGGGTTCCAGTTTGTGTGTTTGAACTGCTCTCAGACAAGGATAGCAAGCCGATCCAAATACTCTGAGACTGGTGTAATCAGGCTTGGTGTTGTAGAGAAGTTCAAAGGGACTTTTGTTGTGAAGAACCGCCGAAGGGAGAAGGTTGATGACATGATTAGCAGTTGCAAAGGCTTCTACCCAAAACTGTAGAGGTAGATGACACTGAAACATCATAGATAGACCCAGCTCGACATGATGTTTATATTTGCGTTCTGCGAGTCCATTCTGTTCTGGCGTATATGGGCAGGAGATTCTGTGATGAATGCCATTGTCACACAGATACTTCTTCAGTTGATGATTCACAAATTCACCTCCACCATCTGACTGAAACTCTTTTATCTTGGCATTGAACTGTTTTTCAACGAGATTCTTGAACGCAATAAACACTTGATAGAATTCAGCTTTATTATGAAGTGGATAAAGCCACGAGAATCGAGTACAATCATCCACAAACACAACATAAAACCGAAAATCTTGATTAGATACAATGGGAGAGGGACCCCAGAGATCACAATGTATCCTCTCCAAAGCTTTAGACACATGAGATTTAGACTGACTAAACTGCAACCGACTACTCTTCCCCATCTGGCAAGGCTCACAAATGAGGTTGGTTCTGCTCTTATTGACTACAATTTCCTTGCATAACTTGAGTTGTTGAAGAACACTTGAGTTGGCATGTCCAAGTCTGAGGTGCCAAACATCTTCAGACGCTGCTGTCTGACGGTTAGAGAAGTAGACTGCTTCCTCTTTATTCTTCAACGTATAGAGACCAATTACTGCGAGGCCCCTTTGACACCACTTTCTCCTTTAGTAGATCAATTACATACACGTGAGTGGCATCAAAAAATACTCCATAATTGTAGTCATCACACAGCTTAGATACAGACATGAGTGATTTTTGTATTTCAGGACAAACGAGGACATCATGAAGTGTCATTGTACCTGATTTGGAGGCAATGGTGGTAGAGCCAACGTGAGTGATAGGAAGGTAAGCGCCATCCCCAATCATGATTGCGTCATTACCCATGTAGGGATGAGCTTGCTGTAAGTGTGATGCAGACGCTGTGACATGAGCCGTGGCTCCAGAGTCTGGTATCCACTCCCTTCCATCAGTTACTTGCATAATGGAGAAGGCTTCATGAGCTTGGTAGTTGTTGTCAAATCTGTTGTAGCACTTGAGAGCAGTGTGTCCAAGTCTACCTCAGATTTGACAAGTAGGACGTCCGCCTTGGTTGCTGACGTTGGACTGATGCTGAGGGAAGCCACGACCTCTGCTTGAGTAGCCTCCTCTACCACGATAACCACCACGACCTCTGCCTCGAAAGTTTTGATTGTATTGAGGAGCCTGTGGTTTGTATTCCACTTGTTGATCAGCTCTCTCCGTTGAAAATGCAACATGGGGATTTGGAGAAGGAATCTCTTCATACGACTTAAGCTTGACATCAAAGCCTTGAACTTCTGACACGACATCAGTGAAGGATGGCGCCGGGAACTTGCTTAGCGAGCTCTGAATAACAGTTGTTATCGGATCATATTCTCTTCCAAGCCCATTGAGAAACCCGAAGATCTTCATGGACTCATCTATTGGTTTCCCAATCGCACTCAGAGCATCGCAGATGGACTTAAAGTCCCGACTGTAAGCGGACAAGGTCTTGTCTTTCTTGGTCAGAAGTTGAAGACTTATTCTGAGAGAAAACTCTCTAGCTAAGGAGCTCTTGTTGAAGTTGTCGGCTAGAGAGACCCAGACTTCCCGAGACGTAGTGAGCGAGTGGACCGAACCCAAGACTTCTTCTGAGAGAGTACCAAATATCCATGACCGAACAAGTTGATCTGAACAGAACCAAGTCTCAAAGAGAGGGTTTGCTTCCTCCACTTCAACATCATTCCTGGTGACACGGTGAGTTGCTGGTGGCGTGGTGACCGCGCCGTTGACAAATCCCAGCAATCTTTGACTGGACAGGAGCGATTCGAACTGCGTTTTCCACAGAAGATAGTTGCTGTCGTTGAGCTTGAGTGTGACGGAGCTCAAGACATGAACTTTACTCGGAAACGGATACGTAGTAACTGGATCTGCCATACCTGTTAAGGTTTAGATGGCTCTGATACCATGTGAATATGAGAAACACAATAAGGATTTTGACTGAATAATATCTTCGTTAACCATTCATGAACAATACAAAGGAGATTAAATAGGCTCGAGAGAACAATCTCGAATCCTTTGAATACAATAGCTGTAAAGGTAAAGTAACGTTGACGGCCAGCTCATGACCAAAGTAACGGAGCGAAACGGTTCTGGATAAGCTCCAGCTGAGCTCCCGTACTCGCCTCTGTTCCACAAGACGACAAACTTTGTTTTGCTGAAGACCGTTGGAGAAGAGAGACGTTTGGCTTGTCTTGGGTCTTCTCATTTGTGTCTTGTTGGACCTTGGATGCTATCACACTTACATTAATGGTGGTCTTCACTTGTGAATGATCAAGAACTTAAATTATTTAATTGAAACTTCCTATTTTCATTAGCCAAACTAGGAGAGGATTCAAGTATTTATGAGTAGAGAAAATCAAAACTATTTTACAAAAGGTAAAACATGCGTACATATTTTTTGAAGGATAATACAACTTCGAAATATTCGAAATAATATGATGGGAGAAAAGACAAGGCAAAGCGAGAAAGTACAATCTAGTGAAACATGACTCAACAGTACAACATTGATAAAATCACTAATATAAAAACTACTTAGGTTTGGAATTGGTTTGCCACTTTCTTTTCCATCTGACCCTCCAAATCACCACCACCATGAGTTTGAGGATGAACCGTCAACTCACCGGGAACTGGAGTTGATGCAAGCTTGACCATATCGATTGAATGATCCGGCACCGTTTTGGGTTTCTCCGTGTCATCAGTTTTTGGAGCTTTGTAGTACTTGTATATGACGTAGAGAATCATTTGAACTGCTCCGAGAAACGCACCCATAATGTTTGGAAGCTATAATCAAAAGAGTAATATCACATCAGTAATTCCATTAATCATTTGTTGAGAACAGTACTAAGTCCATTAACTTCCGACATTTAAAAGAAAAAAAACAATGTAATTGTCTCGGTTTCTCTGGCGCAATCATATAATATATGATTGTAAGCATAAAGCAAAAGTAGTGTACGGTTCAAATCATATATCCTCCTTCTTTATATAGAATGAATTAGGGGAAAAGAGACTAATTAGAATTGAAGGTGGTGGAAACTCTTTTCCCTTAAACATGAACAAACCATAATAATATAGTATACAATGTTGCGTTGTCCATTATTATATGCTTATAAAAGATTTAATATCATAAGAAAAAAGACTCACTGCAACGTAGAAGTCTTTGATAGCAAGACCGTAGAAGAGCCACGTAATGGCGCTGAGTGTAAGAAACAATGATAGAGAAAAGGGCATAAACTCCACACTTCTTGTTCGTATCACCACTCTCTGCAATAGTTTTTTACTTTTCACATGTTAAACTATATAATATGCGTAAACATAAAGAGATGCTAATACCATAAGAAGAAAGACAAGCCCTTTCAGCATATACGTGTACGTAGTAACACATACCATGATGCTCAAAGGAGCTGCGAAGACACAAACGGAAAATCCGACGCAAATCCCTCCAAGGACCTTCTCACGGTTAGATGCTTTGGTCAAGAGCTCACAGACAAGGATAATAGCGGCAAAACCCAAGAAGTTCAAGAGCCCAAGAACCTTCAAAGTTGATATCTACATGGTTGTGTATATCATCAGCTAACCCATTTTATATAAGTGCATTTTCTAATATACGTCAAAAGAAAATGATATCGTATACACGGGCGTACTCTAGCTTTCTTGTTAGCATAGGTAATGAAGAGGACGATGTAAATGGTTTCGATGAAGCATCCCACGGCGTTTATGGTTATCAGAAGTAAGCCTGATCCATCTTTCTGCATAGCGTAATATATCCATAGCGTCGCGCTAAAGAGCGCTGACACATAGGGAAGTGACTGAAAACCTTCTATCGATTTTTTCTTGCAGATCCTAACGAAAGTTGGACTTCGCGTACATACAAAACAATATCAAAAGTTTTTTTAATTATACAATAAAGAGAAAATGAAAAAGGAAGTGAATGTTTGAGATGGATGATGCTTACACTGGTGCCAAGAAAACGATGAACGATATGATGTTGCCTACAGAAAATACATAGCAAAGATAACATGAGTAAAAAAATACATTGAGTGAAAATAGATATTTACGTAAAGTGTCTATATAGGGAATATATATGTTTCGTATTGGTTTGATGCTGTTGATGAAAGCTTAGATAATTACCCATAATTCCAAATGTAAACGCCAATACGTTTAGAGCCATTTTGATTGGTTTGTAAATGAACTCTTGAGTATCTTTCTACTTTTGGATGTGATTATCGAAGAAGGAAACAAGAGAAGATGTTCAACTCTTGTTAGCTCTAACTGAGTTTTCTTCGATATGAATTTAACTACGAGGCCAATGGTACTATATATAGAGGGTTACATGTGTAAGGTGCAATGGTTATATGTTGAGGACGTCGTCGTTTTCATGGTATAAGAGAGAGAGAGAGAGAAGAACATTGCATATTGATGGTCTCAGATATTTCTAAAGTTTTTTAAAAATGGAAATCATTCCATAATTTTATGTGGTATGCACTGTTGGCGTGTATTATATTTGTGTCAAACTTTTATGCCAAACCTTGGTTTTATATTATTATCGTAGTTATTTATGTGAGCTTTCTTTTTCCCTTTAAACCAAATAAGATATAAATAATTGTGCTTAACTTATTGGTGATTTGTCCTTCTGCCATGACCAATAAAATACACCATCGATCGGCTGTTAGCTTTCTAGCCAACAATTCAATTAAATATCGATTAAAGATATTTATACAATCATCTAATTTTCCAGTATTCTACCTAGACTTAAACTAGCTAACTAGTTTGGATCTTTGTTTTACGTACACATAGCTATAACGTATATGCCTTATGATTTGTGAATTACCATTCCAAAGTCATGGTAAAACTACTAAAATTTATAAACAGAATTTTAGCCTTACCGAATCCAAGATTGAGCACAAGCGCACAGGGATACATTTAGAGAAGAATATATCTTTTAGTGGATCCTCTAAATATATTAATTAGTATTTTGCTTGCGAATTTTAAAATTTCAGAATTTCCAAACTGATTAATAGAATATTTTAGATTTCCATATTCCACCAATATATGTTTGCGTTGTTGTGTATACCATAAAACTGCACAAGCTCGTAATAAAAATGATAACAATTATCAGTTACAAAAAAAAATGATAACAATTATAATCCTCATCACATAATGTTACAAACTTACAATGGTTCTAACTATTTTGAATAGGTGGATCTGCCATCAACTAACTTCTAACGACATGACATTCAACTATCTACGGTATATGTTTGCATGGACCATTATTATTATTTGTTCAATTAAACATAGGAGAGATTAATTCACACCAGGGCAACAATAAATGATTGCAAGTTATTACTATTGACGTTCAACTGAGTAAATCAATCATACAACCCATGTTTTCTCCTTTTGTTCCTCGTACCAGTAAAAATGAACGTTTAGGTGTATGCCACGTGTGGCATATTTTATGTTGTCTTTAAGCACTCTTGAACTTCATGATTTGGCCGCCAAAATTAGGTCCGTAACTAATTTTATTTAATTAGCTTTCATAACAACAAATGATAATATTATGTGTTCCCTGTGATAATGTATAGAAACAACTCGAGAAGGAAAGCAAACACCTTATTGAATTGGTGATTTGGTAGGATTTTGTTTTTTGTCCAAATCTCACCTTATTGGATCTAGTATTTACAAAAGTTATCTTAAATCCTTGCTTATTGGATCTATCATTTATACAAACTCTATCAAATCTACCCTTATTGGAAAAGAAGGATTTCATTTATAAAACAAAGAATAGTGCGTTTCATCTTTTACTAGACGCGACTGTCCCGTGTGTAAACCGTATAGGTAATATTCACCATCATGCTTTTTGATGTTCCACTTGGCTACTTTTCGTGCTAATCTAATTATCTACACAATATTATTATTGTATCCATAACAATCTTCAATTGATTGTGAGATAATCTAAGTTTTTCTATCCTAAAACATTATCAAATCAGTAACATTCAATTAGTAAAATTGAGCTAAAATCACGATTTTACTTCGTCGTCCTTTGCCATTCAAAGAAAGAATCGTAGTAAATGCAAATTTGAATATCATTGGCATGGTATAGTCAGGGTATAGTATGCCACATGTACTGATCGAGGCCACATGGACCATGTCACCATTGCTAAATATGCTGAAAATTAACATGTTTCTTGTGAAAGTTCTTATTTTTAACAATTGCTATACTTAGTATCATTTAACACCAATATTTCAATTAATATTTCCAGCTAATTAGTGGAATAAACCAGTGGAGTAAATCATCTTCATTTTGTGGTAAAGCAGAGTGTTCAGTTTACAGATTACAAGCTTATATGTTTCTTAGTACAAGCTTATATGTTGTATCAATTCATTACTTGCTGTATTTATTAACTTTGAGAAAAGTAAAATATAACAAATAACCTATCAAAAGAGAAACAGAAAACGTATGGTTGAAACAAAAAGCGTATGAAAAGGATTGACTATCAAAACCCATTTGCATCTTGATGATTATTCCCACCTTTCGTTTTTGGTCTCACTCACTTAATCAAAGACTAATTGACTGATTAAATAAACAATTTTACATTTAAAATAAGTAAACAAACCTTTTACTTTATGGAGTCTCTGTGGTTCTTCTACGGTCAAAGGCAGTAGTTCCATCCAACCATGCAGATTCCTTATTAGATGGTTAACATTCGTTCCCAACCATTCCTCCTCGTCCTCACTTTCTTCACTCTCTTTTTCTTCATAAATTCGAATTTAAATATATTTAAGTGAGAGTCTAAAAGATGTCAGCTAAATAGAGAGTATTGTAGGAGAAGAGCATCTGCTTCAATGTTCCATACATAAGCAGTACATCAGAATCAGAATCAACATATCAGATTAAAATAAGGTATTTACAGAATATTATACAAATCTTAAGAATGTTATTGCAATATGTAAATGATCAAATCAGGGACATATACAAAATTATTAGGGATACTACTACTAGAGTATGCTTTACTGCTAAAAAGAGCTTTATTTCGTTGTCCTATGAATTACCACCAATAATATATATATAGCTCGACGAATAGAGCTTTAGTGAGTGAAATACTTTGGTAAATACTGAACAAAGCTATAGAATCTGTTGTGATTATTTTACTTAAAATCAATTGAAACCAAAATTAAATCACTAAAAGAAAACCTAAACCCTGTATTTTTGTCATTTGATTGTATATATCGGGTTACAAGGTTCAGTTTCAAATTTACAAGCCTAACAAACAAGGGGCAATGGATGCACTAATAGGAGAACACATATACAAAGACAAAAACCCTTTAATCAAAAAATGGTTAAGAAGACACAAAAGGAGAACAAATGCCCTTACATTGATTAACCCTGCTTCTCAAAGAGACAAAAAATGGCGACCGGCGATTAGTTCGTTTTTAATATTTTTTTAATAAAAAATTAAAAATAAGAATCCTTTAGCGTTAATCATGCTCTAAGCCCCCACGTAAACATTGATAAAAGGGGGAAAATAACTTCAAGACTTATTGCTGATAACAAAATACAAACTCTTTGGAATGGGACTTTTTGTGTATGAGATATGTTACCCCTAATTTCCTTGTCCACTTAAAGTGCGTTACCCTTTAGTAGATAGTCATTCCACCTTAGGTTTTTCGTCATGTCTGGACCTTTGAAATCAAGTATCTCTTTGTGAAGGTGGAGCTTATTAGTCTGACTGATTACATTTCTCTTCAACTCACTACACTTCACACGTTCATATCAGTGATATTCCAGGAGGAAGGAGCATTATTTTTGTTTATATTATGACATTGCTTAATACAATTTATTTAAATCTTTATTGTCTGACGGAGAGCTTCCCCAATTACTCTTACACTTAGTGGGTGAACAAACTTGTGTGTGTTCTTACCATCTCAACAAGTGGCACATCAGAACAAGTGTTAGGAGACTACTCCATCTAGTATGTATCGAAGAAGATGAAATTCTCAGAATAAATTATGATGAATCTAATAACACAAACAAACAAAATTCTAAATAACTGACAATGAACTTATTGATACTATATGAAAGAATGTGAGGATAAAAAGATGCAGATGAAGAACATTGAAGAACAGAGAGAGAAAGTAGATCTGGGAGAAACTATATTCTCTTAAAATTCAAATTGTGGATCTGATACAAGTCCGATACAAGTTTTTAAAGGCAAGTTGCCTCAGTACACAATACAATAAAATATTTATTGTTTAAAATATTCAACGGTCTCTTTCTCTTTTCTTCTTCTTCTTTGCTTCTCAAGTCTGGTCTTCTGCTTCTAAACTCAAGTCTGGTGCTTCTTATAAAGCCTTATAAAACCTTTATAAAACCTTATAAAACCTTTATAAGACCTTATAAAATCTTATAAGTATTTTCAAGTATGACAGCTTAATTCTCAAGTATAGCTGCTTAATTCTGCTTCATGGCAACACTCCCCCTCAAGCTTGACCATGTGGAACAAATCAAGCTTGGAAGCCATGAAGTATTCCCTCATTAAAA
>NC_027748.1:12037809-12038868 GCF_000695525.1 Brassica oleracea var. oleracea
TGCTTCTGGCCTCAAGTTTGTTCCTATGATCACCTGTTTGCAATACATAGCACAAGCACCCAAATACCCGTAAATGGTCAATAGATGGTTTTCTTTTGTTCAATACCTCATAAGGTGTGGCATCATCAAGGACTCTTGTTGGAGTTCGGTTGATGAGATAGCATGCTGTCATGACTGCATCACTCCAGAACCTCTTAGGCATGTTGGTGTAGAACATCATGGACCTGGCCACTTCCATCAGATGTCGGTTTTTCCTCTCAGCTACACCATTTTGTTGTGGAGTGTAAGGGCAGCTGGTTTGATGGCTTATTCCATGCTTGGCCAAGTGGGATTTGAAAGCTGTGCTTGTATATTCCCCTCCATTATCTGACCTGAATACTTTGATCTTAACATTGAACTGATTAGTTATGTAGCTCTGGAAGTTTATAAATGCATCTAGTACTCTATCTTTAGATGGTATCATAGTCAGCCATGTATATTTAGATTTCTGGTCTATGAAGGTGACAAAATATCTATGATTTTCCCTAGAAGTGCATGGTGCAGTCCAGACATCAGAGTGTATAAGATCAAAGCATTTCTCATAGATAGTAGATAGACTTGGGAAACACAGTCTTGCAATGTTTGCAAAGAATACATGCTTCACATACATCATTTTTGAAATAAACATTAGGCAATAACAGGTTCAGTGCTCTAGAATGGGGATGGCCTAACCTAGCATGCCACAGTACATCATTTTCTAAGACATGGATTGAACTAAAAGCATAAAGTAAACATCATCTAGTCGTGGTGTCTTCAAGCAGGTACAAGTCCCCTTTAGTAACACCCTTTCCGATCATCTTAAGAGTCTCAATATCCTGAAATACGACATCATTAGGACTAAAAATAACCTTGCAGTTAAGATCAGTGGCAACCTTCTTGACAGATAATAGATTAGATGCAAAAGATGACATATAAAATGCTTTAGTATCTTTCTCAAATAGTTTCAAGTTTCCTACACCTTTTATTGGTATGCTGTCGCCATTTGCAATCATAACATTGCCTAAGGCAGGCTTAACATTA
>NC_027748.1:12039809-12042196 GCF_000695525.1 Brassica oleracea var. oleracea
ATATATTTCCATATACCTTCTGGAGAGTATCCCACAGCTCCTTGGAAGTTTCACAGTAGGACTAAGCTTCCAAGATAGGGGTTTCAAGACTATTCTGAATGATGGAAAGGACCATGAGATCCTTCTGACTTCTCTTTCCACCTCCTTCATCCGCAGCAACAACTTCTTTACCATCCTCTCCTAGGATGGTCTTCTTGGTGTCTTTGCCGTCAACAACATACTCCCAAAGACCTCTGCCTCCAAGAGCGGTTTTGACAAGTCTAGACCACAGTAAGTAGTTGGTTCCCTTGAGGGTAACCGGAATAGACACGGATTTAAAGACATCAGTGTATGAGTTTTCCATTTTTTTTTCTGGGAATGAAGAACAACTCAAGAACAAGATGAACTTTACCAAAAATAGAAAGAGAAAATCAGAGATTTGGGGAAGTAAAGAGAATAGAGTAGAGAAGAATGAATCTCAGGAGCTTACTTGCTCTGATACCATGAAAGAATGTGAGGATAAAGAGATGTAGATGAAGAACATTGAAGAACAGAGAGAGAGAGAGAGAGAGAAAGTAGATCTGAGAGAAACTCTATTCCCTTAAAATTCAAATTGTGGATCTAGATACAAGTCTTTTAAAGGCAAGTTGCCTCAATGCACAATACAATAAAATATTTATTGTTTAAAATATTCAACGGTCTTCTTCTCTCTTCTTCTTTGCTTCTCAAGTCTGGTCTTCTGCTTATAAACTCAAGTCTGGTGCTTCTTATAAAGCCTTATAAAACCTTTATAAAACCTTATAAAACCTTATAAAACCTTTATAAGACCTTATAAAATATTATAAGTATTTTCAAGTCTGGCAGCTTAATTCTCAAGTCTAGCTGCTTAATTCTGCTTCATGTCAACACTATAAAATTGAGAGAAGCTTTAGGAAGGATCACTATGCTATATATGCTTTAAGAATAGAAGAATGAAATCGAAGCTCGAAACTAAAACGTGCTTGAAGAATCAAGTTTAGTTATTATCTCTAAAGTGTACCATGTTCCCGCTATAACAATTTCTTCAAACTGTATCAATTATGTGCCCGATTCTCCTCGATGATGGATTATGAGGACTCCAAGAACATAAACCAACATAAGTAGAAATAGATGACCGATGAACTTCATAACACTATAACATATAAAGACACTTTAGTAAGGATCCCTATGCAATATGCTGATAAAGCAGAATATGAGAATGAAATCAAAGCTGCAATCATTATAACTGAAGTTAATATCTCTAACGATTCCTCTGTTCATAACAAAAAGTATCCTCTAATGACAAAGTTTCTACAAACCTCAGTAATGTTTTCAAAACCAATCTAAATAGTTATCTAATTCTAAAAGTTTCTACAAACCTCACCTGTGATTTCAACAGGATCTATCCTTCTCGTATTACACGATCATATTTATCCTTTGGGAAAATGTTACCGGTGGGTTCACGGGGATTGGTTATCCTTCGTTCCTCCTCCTCGGTTTTGTTGTCGTTGCCGAGTGTTTGCTTCAGTTCCCTCATCGGTTTGTCATCTTACGTAGCGATTTCCACGGGATCTGAAGATGCAACCGAGACTACTTTGGTAGTTCTCGTAGATGAGGTCTGGACCTCAACGTCACATTATGTGACTATTCTCCAGCTGTCCGACTTTGTCGTGAAGGCTCACTCGATGCATTCAAGCTTTGTCTCGAATTCGCTGTCATCTTCGGTTGAAGACTTATCTTTCTTAGACTATTTATGTGTTGTATGTTATGTTTATGATCAAAAAGGATGTATAATTCCTTTTTGTTATTGTAGTGAAAAAGTTTGATTATGAACGAAAGTAAGTATGTGTTCAATAAAAAAATCTAATTCTTGGAGTAGTTGAAAAAAAAACTATTCTTCCATATGAAACATCACAAGTTTGAGCTGCAACAAGTTAGAGGCAAAGGAGGTTAAGGGAGTAAGTCACTTCTTGGACTGAGTGCTTCTGATGATGAGCATACTCATGTCAGCGTAACGCTTAGCACAGTGTGTGAGACATGAATACTCACTCGGGCTGAACTTGCTACCCGGTGCGCTTGTCACGCATTTGTCCCAACACACGCTCGTCAGCTTCGCCACCGCCTCGTTCATCATCACCCTTTGCTGTTCTTCCTGCTCATATGTTCCAAAACCATCCGTTAATTTCGATAAACACATGTGATTCAACCAAGAGTTTATAGCTTGTGCATTGGTTATCAAACAGAAAATCTGAAAATTACATTAAGGAAGCGAAGCAATTCAGGATTGTTGGCGGCGGAGGGATCCATAGAGCGTCTCTGGTTGAATCTAATTTTACTTCGGCCGGCGACTGAAAACCCCTAATTTTGTCAACTAACCGCCCCCCCCCCCC
>NC_027748.1:12042968-12065045 GCF_000695525.1 Brassica oleracea var. oleracea
CCCCCCCGACACACAGAGATCGTCTATACGGAAATAAATATAGAAAGGCCCATTGGGCTTTAAGGTCCAATTGATAGCGTGTTTATGATTTATTTAGTATTAATTAACTTTAGTCAACCAAAGTGTTTCCGTAATTTCCTATCAACTGATTAAGTGGTCTATCTGCTATTCCATTATCCATTTAATATCCCCCTCATCACAGTTATCATTCCGTAAATGAATCCATCAATTAAATAATTATGTCAACCATTCTGTAGATGTTAAACAAAAAGAGTTCTATAAACTTGTGTCCCCATCCCCTCAACACAAATTAAAACTTAAATCATACACCAAATCTTATAGTCCTAACTATATTATTTTCCTAGATGAAAACGGAATCTTTGGAGGTCAAAGGAGGAAAACACGATGGAACAAGACAGAGGGAGTTGCTGGCACGTAACTTGTGTAGAAGAAGAAAAAAACAAAGAAAATAAGAAAAATGTGGCAAAGAAGACTTTTTTTGACAAAATAGTAGAAGTTGGTTAAGAGACTTATCATTATTAAATTCATATTCAAAGAAAGGCATGCAAATTGCATTATTGTGAATGAGAATTTGTCAAAGGAGAAGGGTAGCGCGTGGTCAGCACGAAGAAGGGAGGTAGAGAGAAAGTTCCACCAGCTTTGTTTGCCCTCTTGTTACAAAATCAACCAAACTCATCTTCTCCACCAGCACCACCACCTAACAACCTCTCAATCTCATATACATTTTACGCTTTCCTCTCTTTCCATTTCAAGAGGAAAACTATATCGTTCCTCACACACGCCTCTCTCTCTAATCAGTGGTCGTCTTCCTTTTCTTATCCGTAAGTTTTGTGATTCCACATTGATTATATATAGATCTAATTTAGGCTTAGTCGTTTGTAGATTCACTGTGCGTTAAGATAATTTCACGATCTAGTGCTCTTAGATTCATTCATACCTTTGCTGGTTTTGATTTTTGCTAAGCTTTCTGTGTGGTTTCTCGAATAAATGTGATTCTTCTTCAATTTAACGACTCTATAATCTGGAAATAAAGTTTTGGTATGGTGGTTATGTGTATCAAAGGCATGTAACCATCTGATCTTACTAACTATTCTCCATCATCGAATATAATAGTTTTGGTATGGTGGTGTGTATCAAAGGCATGGACGCATTTCTTATGCTTCCTTTGTTTTGTGTGTGCTTGTTTTCAGACTCTTCTCAGGGGCAATAAGAATGGCTAATTGTCCTGGAGAGTCGACCCAAACTCACTTAGACATTCTCCGTTGCCCATTCTTGAGGAACATCAATGAGCCCACTAACCTCTCCTTCTCTTCTTCATCCTTGCCTTTTCCCATCCCTGTAAGCAATTGTTTTTGTTTCTCATCTTGTATTTTGTATCCATCCATCAGATGCTTTTTACTGACTAATAACAAACTCCTTTTCAGGTGCGAGCAGGGCAAGGTCCAATTTTTGAGGATGGACCCAATTTCGACACTGCGTTTAGGCTTTTCCATGGTCAAGATGGTGTTGTCCCGCTCTCTGACAGCCCTCGTGCCGGAGCGGAGAAGCCTGCGCTTTCCTCTCCTGCGTTCCATCCACTTGCTGCTAAGGCGGCGACTATTAGTCTCTCCTCCTTCGGACATGGAGGGCCTTTTGGATTTGATGCGTTTTCCGACATGTTTAAGAACCAAAAGAGAAAGTCAGACTCTTCCAAAAATAAAGATTCTTCTTCCTCTAAGGTAAAGCTTTGTTCTTGCTCAACATGTAATGTCTTGGCTTATGAGATAAACTCTTAGAGCATTGCTTACTTGTTGTTTTGCTCTTTCAGGGAGGAAACCACGAGTCTATGAGCGACGACTGGCTTCAAACAGGAAACTGCCCTATTGCTAAATCGTACCGAGCTGTAAGTGGTGTGGCACCCCTCGTGGCAAAGATCCTGCAACCCCCTCCCGGAATGCAGTACAAGTGTCCTAAAGCAATAGTTGCAGCTCGAGCAGCCATATCAAAAACAGCTTTCGCTAAGAACCTCCGGCCACAGCCTTTATCATCCAAAGTACTAGTCATCGGGATGCTGGGGATGGCTCTGAACGTGCCTCTAGGGGTTTGGAGAGAGCACACTGAAAAGTTCTCTGCATCTTGGTTTGTAGCTCTACACGCAGCGGTTCCTTTCATTGGAATACTGAGGAAGTCAGTGTTGATGCCTAAGATGGCGATGGTTTTTACCATAGCAGCGTCTGTTATGGGACAAGTGATTGGGTCAAGAGCAGAGAGGTATAGGCTTAAGTCGGTGGCTCATAAGAAACTGTCGTTGACAGGACCAGATCATGTGGATGGAAGGTGCGGCGATAAAGTGGTGATGAAATGGAATCCCATGTTGCTTGAAGTAGCAAGTCCTGTTTCTACGGGAGCAGCTAGTGTTGTCTGCTAAAAGATTTTTGGTTTCTTCTTCGCAGAGCTCGATATATGTGTAGTTGTTTCTTTTGTTGTTTTGTCCATTGTATTTGAAAATTTTCAAAATGTTTAAGGTAAGAATAAGTGTAAAAATAAATAAAATAAATAAAGTGTTATTTTTTCTTATTTTATACACATTCTAAAAGAAATGAAAAAAAATGATTTTCTATAAATTAATATTAGATGATAAGTTTAAGCTTTTCTTAACTGTAAGACGAATCTTCCAATAAGGGTTACAATCTTGCTCACATTGAAATTATGTCATACTAGTGGGTTCATATGTTTTATTATGTTTTATTCTTAAATGAATTTACAATTTATTTTATGGTCTTAGTAAAGAAAATATGTTCAAAAATATGAAGATGAATATATGTTGAAAGTGAATGATATTTTTCTGATCCATTTGATAGTGGTTAGCGACCGTAGTGTATTACTTTGTTTTGAAGTTGCTTAGGTCAATGCGGAATAGCATAAGTGGTTGTGACTGATCGATTTAATAAAAGTAGAATAAAAAGCTGATAGTTCTAACAAAGTAAATTCAATTTAAATTTAAATATAAAGTAAGGTTGATGTTCGAGAAGGAAAAATGTTAATGTTTGTGTTAGTTTTTGTGATTATCTTGTTTGAAGGAAGATAATAAATTGTTTCATCCTTTTAAAGTATTAACAATCTTTGCATACTTTGTCTATGTCAAAAATGTGGCACTTTGTTGAGGGTTTCACTAAGGCAGTATTGATTAAATACTTTGTCTTTAAAAGGATCATGAGTCCAATAAGTGAGTTCTTGCTAATATTCTTGTTAATACAATGTTAATATGAAGATAAATATATGTTGAAAGATTATATTTGTTTAGTTAATTTTTCATATATTTTGATGTTTTTTTTTTGTTTTTATTTGCTATTATAAGTGTTTTATGAAATTTTATTATTTTTAATATTATCATCCATTTTTCTATTGTTTTTTTTAATTTGAAAACAATTCCTCATCGTATGTGTCTGGCCATTGTCTTTTACACAGTAGTTAAAATGCAGTAATGTAATCGGTGTAATCTTGGTATGGATGTGATAATATTGTAATGTGTTCGATTTTGTTTGTTTCCATTTTGTTTAACTTGTAGTACGGGTGGGTTAGAAAGTTAGTGAGTAACATAAATGAGCATTTGAAAAAGTGTTTAATTTATTCTCATTTGAAAATAATTTTAGCTTTCACTATTTATAGTTTGCTATTCTTATTAGAAATGTTTATCATACCATTAAGAAAATTTTCAAGTATATATAATGTTTAGCATATTCAGTGTTTGTTCTACTTTTACCATGATAATAAGTAGAATGAAGTATCTTTGAATATAAATCATGGATTATTTGGGGTCTTAAACATTTTTTTTCCAAATTTATTGGTCCTTTCTTTATATATATATACATATTCTTTTAAAATATGATCTGTGTCATCCATAATATTTTCAAAATACTATTTTATTAACAAATTTCATATATGTACATATGGTAATTAAAAAAAAAAATATATATATATATATATATATGTAAGAATATATTATGTAAGAATATATTATGTACACTACCAACCACTTGAAAAAATACCCGAATTTCATTAGGAGAGCCAGGATATGCACATCAAGTTGTCGTGCTGCACTTATGAAGCGTTCAAAATTGTTGCCGAAAATTACTTGTATCTTGTTTGTTCAGAAACAGTTGGAGACCAGCCAATATGATGAAGACATGAAGAGAAGCAACAATTTTGGATTACATGGTGATGATCACTGATTAATGTATTTTAGCTCAGTCTTTTATGAGCTTATATTGTTCCTATTTTATACGGTACAGATTCCAGTAAATTTGAAATGTTTTTGTTAAAAGATCTTTTGTTTACCAAAAAATCATAGAAGATGGAACTCAGTGGAATGCAGAGATCTCATTGGGGTGGGTTCATAAACTACACATGGCTTACAAAGTGTATAGCTTAGGTTTCAATCTACGCAAAGTTCAAAAAAAGTTCCAATTCTACACGGTTTTTTCTCTTAATAAGTTTCCTAGTTTTGATTAATTATAACAATATTTCTACAAATACTTTGTCTTTTTTGGTAATCATATAAATCTAATAATTATTTAAAATTAATTAAAATTTAATCGAGTTTTAAAAAGAATTATTAGTAAATTAACCAAAATTTTATAGGATTTGCATGAATATTGTTTAAGAGAGCAAAGGCATCATCAAGTTGTTCCCCATCCACTTATGCAACTTTAACTGCAAGTTAGTGTGAAAAGCGTCTCAAGCCAAGCTAATATTCAGATACACTCTCAACAATCTCAAAAGCCTAAGGCCAAAGTTAAAAGAGATAATCGAGATTCAAGGGGTAGCACACTTATAAAGGAGGGCTATATGGCAAGATCATGCATGCTCATATGCATGCACAAAACTTTTCCATGTCGTTTACCTCTTTTTCAAGTGATTCTGCCCCTGCAAATTTGAATTCCTCTTCCAAAGGCTACCAGTTCGTATCTACAGCTCCCGTTGTTCACCAGAACAAACATGAGATGGAAGCTGTTCAGCTCATGTCGTGGACCCAGAAAAGAATTACTGAAGACCCCATCAATGAATGGTCTGATGCTGTTTTTTTTTTTGACAATCCATCCAGAGACCGCAACTTTGTTTCTATTACTTGGCCTCCTACTGCAGCAACAACGATGGATGAATGACTTATTCTCAGCCTGATTATGTTACTGCCACATCATCCCAGTGGAAAAACTTGCAGCCTTATTACTGACGTCTTACAATTCCTTAAAGCTCAGTTCCAGCAGCAGATACTTACACATGAACATACTCAGATTTTTTGGCAGCACCATCACATGTAAGATCTGGTGGTCGCTCTTCTTCTGCAGTGAAAGGGACTGCTCCACATGGAAAAGTAGCAAGATACGTTAACATAGAATAAGAGTGTGGCATTGCCTCCAAGCCCATGCAGTAAGACATTCTTCAATTGCTTCTTCGGTTCCATAGAATAGGAGTGTCTCCTTCATCGCGTCCTAGCCCCTGCAGTAAAAAAATTACAAATCCTTTTATAATGAGTCTGTCTCTGTCACTGCAACTAATAAGTATGTGGAAAAGACATTCTTAAAGTCTGTCATTCTCATCACTGAGTGCAGTCCTGCTTTAAGCACACAAACTGCAGTAGGCTGTTCCATGTGATTTCTCTGCACCATTTCAGCGTTTCTTTCACCAAGCCCTCTAGCTGGAACATAAAACATGTCTCAGCTAAGTAAGAAACAATTACCAACAAATAAAAAGAACAACAGTATTGTTTGGGGCTAATCTCTTTGTTTAGTAAGTGTTTGACGTGTTATAAATGAATTGTACTCTACACGTGAATGTTTGAAAAATGATCTAAATAGCATAACAAAAATCTTCTGCGCATACAATTCTTTTATGCTGTATGCGATGGATTCTCATGATTGCTTCCTCTTCCATAGCCGGAGTCCACCATGGATTCTAAGTGTTTCAAGAAAACAAAGAAGATATCATCACCTTCACCATTTCTTCATAATCGATAAGAATTGAATCACAAGCTTTCAGGGACATAGTACCATTCAGAAGACGTTTGAAGCTGCGGTCAAATTCAGACCAACTCCTCCAGCGTTCTTAGATATAAGCAGAACCTGTAGAAGCATACAAACTTTTAAGCTCTATGTTCCAATAATCCAATTTAAAAAGCGTTTGAAGTTTTGTTAGAAACGATTCATCAACTTATTATTTTCTGTTTGATTTGATTGAAACCCTTTAAGACCTTTTCTCTCGCCTTCTGAGCCAGCTTTCCATCATATCTAAGAAACTCAACTCATGTTCCTTTCAGCAAAGTAAATTCAATTCATGTGGAGGTCAGACATAAGCAGTTAAGGATTCAGCGTGACTGTAGAGAGGCTTACAAAGAGCAAAAAAAAAAAAAAAACGGCTGTTGTGGTTGAACATCGACCTGCTTTCAGATCAGCAAGTAGGGTGAATGAATTCGCCATTGTCGGCGGCGATAATATGCAGAGATGATACTTGTAGTTTTCGTAGATACATCGGTCTTCATCACTCCAGAGATGGCAATTTATAGGAGAGCTTTGAACCACATACGAAGAGTCCGAGCTCGAATTAATGTTGCGTAGTGGGACGAAGCTTGTTAATGCTAGGATTAAAGGACCAAATTAATGGAAACGTAAGGCATTTCAGGTTGTATGTTGGAGGCGGCTTCATCGGACAACGACGACGATAAGAATCCCAAATCAAATAAATATGAAACCAAAAAAGAATTCTGGGCCTGGAGATAAAAGAACATGAAGCCCAAATAAAAGAACGCAGAGGAAAAGAAGGAAAAAAAAGGGTTTCATTGACTTTTAAGGGGACATGTATCCTGATTTGCCTCATGCTCTCTGATGATGTGACTCTCTAAGGAGAAAGACAAGTCTATTTTATTGTAATAGATATTGGCACTATTATTTTTATTACACTTCTATTTCATTTTAACTGCGGTATAGATTTATGCACACACATTAAAAATATTAGTTTTAATATTTTCTAAATGAAAACATCATTAGCTGTACACATAACCACATTTCAACCAATAGAAAAATAAGATTGGAGAATATAAAAATCATATTAACATATAATATTAATAATTTTTACATTAAAATTCTAAAACGACATTTATTTTTAAATAAAGTTTTACTTTACAGCGAAAATTAAATTAAATTGAGGGAGTAAATGATTGTCAAGTAAAATGTGCCATTTTGATGTCGAGGAAAAAATTGGCATTATTTTGGTTAAATATGTAATTTATCTAATATTGTATCTAGTAATAGTCTATTCTATCATGATAACTATATAAGAAAATATATTTTTTCATATTATATAAGGCAATTCTCTTAAATAACATTTTTTTAAAGTTTTTGTCATAAAAATAGCATTTAAAAAAATAAAATGATCAAAATAGCTTTTTTTTTTATTTTGAAACTTTTAATTTTTAATTTTTATTTTTAAAAATTTGAATTCATCCTCAAAACTCAACCCCTTAACTTTAAACCCTAAGACTTTGATTAGTTAACTCTAAGGATATAATCACATATTTACCCTTCAATAAAACCTCTTTTGGTCGTTTTCCTCTCTTTGGAGATCTATTTTTGTGAAAATAAACTAAAAATGATATTGTAAAGGAATTTCTCTATTAGATATGTATTAACGAATTTTATATTTGTCATATGTTGAAGAACATATTTTATTCATATAATAATCTATAAAATTTACACCTAAAAATATTAGAAATGTTATATAAAATAAAAACTATTAAAATGTTTCATTCCAATTGACTCAAGCCATATTCTCATAATAGCTATAAATTAATCTATTAAAATTTTATAGATTACTTTTTTTTTTTAATCCATGAGACATCAGTAAATAACAAAATTGGTATCTTATCCATGGCTAAGTTGATTTTAGCTACATATTGAATGTTTCAAATTACATATATGGCGGTGGTTAATTGATATTTTTAGATGATGAAATATTGTATAAAAACAAAATTGAAATTTCGAAATATCCTTTTAAAATACATATTTTAGAATAGAAAGAAAATAAAATTAACCGGTCAATTTATTTTTAGCTTATGGATCATTAATCCAAAAAGTTTCAAATATTTATATATATGTTCACCTATAGGATTTAACTAATAAAACGTTTGCAAAGAAAGAATACAATGTCAGCATCTAGATTTGCTTTATTTTGTATCGTCCTGTTTTTTTTGGCGGTGTTCGTGAATGTATCTATTTATCTATCTATTATTATAAATTAGACTTACCTCTCTCTTCTTCGCGCCGTGTCAGATTCTACCGAACCCTGGTGTTGCGACAGGTGTGCAGAAGAAGAAACCGAAGCGTTTCATTAATGTATACATTGTGTTTGGTTTTGGGCTTCGCGAAACAATTTTGTGGGCTTTAGTGTTTTAATCATCAAATCTGGTCCCATAGAGAGATATGAGTATCGTCTTCCCCAAAGTCACACCCAAATCTAGGGTTCATGTTCTTCTTAGATCTCAGACACCAGCGATGTTCTTCTTCGTTCTCTGACATCAACAATGGCGCTTCGAGCTGTTGGGGTGTATATGCTCTTACTGTATGAAAATGTTATTCTGTTCTTAATCTAATGTTCATAGTTAGATTAAACTATTCTGCCGTACTGTTGATTGCTATTCGACCCGGCTCTGAAAATCAAACTTTGTGCTCTCTACTTGATTTCTCCACTAAAGTTCAATATTTAATGCCCAAGAAGAAGCACTGCTGATACTTTTGTACAATCACTTGAGTTTTCGCATTTTGGTGATGAAAGTCTATCCTTTTTGGATTTGGTTCTTGATCTATTTATATATTTGATGTTTTTCTCTCACATAGGAAGTGATTTGAGGGAGAAAGGGATGAGAATTTTCCTCAAGAAGGTGTGGTCTGTGGTGGAGCTTTGTCGTACGGAAGTTACGAATTACGATCTACAAGGTTCCACGAGAGTTCATCATCACAACCCTAATTCTAAACCGCTTGAAGGTCTTCCCTTTACTGTGCTTACAGCTCAAACCTGTAATCACAACATGCCGTTGACTGAGCAACATAAAGAAGAAAGAGAGAACTCAGTGAGTTATGTATGATGATCATGAACCAATTTTTGGCGTATTGCTTTTCATGACGACATCCGTAATGAAACGTTTGATGATTCCCAGGACACATGGTCTCTAACTTTTCCTACTATGACTAACTGTTATTCATATATACTGTATTTTTTAAATCTCTTCTGTACAAAGGTTTTGCGCAATGCAATCAATACAGTAGGGACTGATGAAGATGCTCTGACCCGTGTGATTGTCTCACGAGCAGACAAGGACCTGAAGAAGACCACTGAGCCTTATCACAAGAGGAACAATGAGAGTCTCGATCAAGCCATAGCGAAAAAGACATCAAGGGACTACAAGGCTTTTCTTCTAGCCTTGCTAGGAAACGGAGGAATCTAGAGTTCACCCTCAAAATCAAAACCTGACAAGAGTAGCATTTCTTTCTAATTTCTGCTCAAGTACTAACTAGACCCTGGCGCCGGTTTGAATTTTTGGTTTTTGGTTATTTATTTAACTAAATAATGTATTTCTAATATTTGATGTATTATATTCACCAAGTAAATATTTTTTTTGGCATTTTAAATCATCTATTTACGATGAATATTCGATATCATATAAAAATTTGAACAAATAGACGTAATTAGAGAATTGTAGACGATATATAAAAACAATCATAAAAGATTATAAATTAGTAAAAAAATAAAATGATTTTTAAACTTCTATGAAAAATTTAACATATAAAAAAGGGCGATGAATTTGTCATCAAATTGTAAATAATTTCATAATTTTATTAATAATAAATTATTTATAGTCTTTGTTTTTCGTCAAGATAATTAATTATTAAATGTCCATAACTATAGGTGGTTTGAATATTGTACATCGATCGATGCATGATGTAAGTTGACTATATAAAACTTGAACATGATCATTTCAAACTAAAGTATAGGTAGGTCACATGCATTTGTTATATTGTAGTTAATATATTTTAAATATTACATAAGTCAAGTGATTCACGTTTTCGTAAAAAGAAAATTCAAGTTCATTATTAGGTTGTACTCGTACGTAATATGCTACGTTAATTATGATCTATTTTTAGGTTCATTTAATGACATTAAGTTTAAATTTGATAAAGAAAAACTCATTAATTTAACTGGAAAAGACAAGCATTAAAATATGTAGGTTTATTTAATGACATTAAGTTTAAATTTGATTAAGAAAAACTCATTAATTTAACTGGAAAAAAATAAGCATTAAAATAAGTAGTTTAATTTAATTCTCAGTGGCATGGAAGTGTAAATAAGTTATAAAAGGGGTATTTTTTAATGGGTACTTCTCTTTTAATAATAGAGATAAAATATCTGTTTGATGATGCTTCGTCAACTCAGGATTGCTGTTTAGCTATTCATAATAAGATTGGAATTACAACTTATTTGTTTTCCTTGAATAAAACATTCTTCCAAGCCTTTTAATAAATAAATTCTTCCAAGCTCACAAAAGAAACTAAACAAACTCACTGAAGATAAGGTAATTAAAAATGTTTCATTAAAAAGTTATATCACTACTCTCTCTCTATGACTGTTGAAACATCTGTTTCCTGTTCTTATAAACTCTCTGCTGCTGTTACTACTACAGCTTCACAAGCTGAAGCACTTCTGGCGATTTTAGAATGATGGGGAGAACTGTTTGAAGCTAAGAAAGCCGAACTATTGCCGTGTAATGAGGCAAATGAGTGGGGAGATGATGATGATGATGATGATTGGAATGATGGATGGGAAACGCTTGAGAAACCAGTAGAGGTCCTACTTGAAGATATTGAAGCAGAGAGCCTGACCGGAATCTTGGCCAGGTCTGGCCCGTTTCTTGCACTTAATATTTCTTTGTTGTTACCAGAGCCGTGACTACCTACACAAATTTGAAACATTGGCTTAGGACATATCTTTATTTTCTCATAGGGCATATTACAAAATTGTTATTTAGTTTGACCTATTAGTAAAAACTAAAAACACTTTCTTGAACTGTAATCACTTGAACATAGACTATTATTGATACTTGGGATTTTGTCCACGCTTCGCGCGGAACGATGATTTTATTTTTATGATTAATATTTGATTATGTTATAACATTATTTACAAAAATGAAAATTACTTACTTTCTACAATTTTTTTAATTAACTTAATAGTAAAATGATTATGATATTTATTTGAAATATATTATATTCTTCCGTTTCAGAAAAATTCACGTTTTAAAAAAATTGTTTCACAAAAAAAATATATTCAGATTTTCAATTTATTATTTAATGGTAAATTTTAAATGTCGAAAAACATAATAGTGTTTGTTAAAATTCTTGATTAAAAGTTATGAAAATAGTTACACAAAAAAAAATAATGTACTGGTAATCAAAATTTCATATATTTTTTTTAGTATGTATAAAAGTCATAAAACATATATCTTTTTGAAATAGAGAGAGTATTAGATTAAATGGTTAAATAATGTGGGTTATTTAATTTTTAAATATTTTTGGATTTCTGTTTGTGATTAAAATTTTTTTTTTGCTTGTAACCAACATGTCTTTCAATTTTGATGTTCAATAATATGCGAAAGTACGTGTTTTTCTTATTCCATATTCACAATCTCACATATGTGAATCTGTTTGATTTTTGTTGTACTCTTCTCTTTTATATTTTAAGTAGTTTTTTCAATACAATTTTATATTTATTGAATTTTGTGTGACCAATTAATTATGTAAATTTTTTAATAATCGGTTTAAGTTATATATTAATAATACCTTATAACAAATAACCATTTTTATTATTGATATCTTTAACTAAAATACCTATAATCTGAAATAAAATATGTTTTCTCTATTGTATACTTACTTAAGTAAGGCTATGTCCACTGTCGCAAATTTAATGATTTCTCTAGTGTGTTTGATAGACAGCGAATTAACCACAAGTTCCCATAAAAGCCTCTGTACCCAATAAAACTTCTAAACATATCAAAACCAAGGAATTAACCGAAACCAGATGCATCAACTTATTTTACAGTAAAGCTTAGAAGAATCAGATCAAGACATAAATTGAAGAGTAACAAATGTCAAAACTAAAAATATCCAAAACGTCTACGAAATCAGTAGAAGAAAAAATAACAGGCTAAAGTCATTGAGTATTACTGTATAAATTTTGGAGGCAAAATCTACACTGTGCAAGTATAATGCCATTTTGTTTTTCAATCTTAATTTGATCCCGATTCGTTGGAACTCGACCCCATCTCGTTTACTTCCTTTGACCCTTTCTTATTATCTTCCTCTTCCTCACTATATTTGCTTTCCTAATTCTCTTCATTCTCATTTTCTTCTTCCTCCTCCATACCTTCTTCAGCAACTTGACCCTCCAAATCACTGGTTCTTAGGCAGAACTCATAAGCAAGTCAAATTATTAGTATCTGCTGCAGGTCTTTAGTGTTTCACCGTTACCAATCTTGAGTGGCTTTTAACCTTCTCTAACTTCATTGTTCTTTGCCTCGATGCTTGCTCCTAAACTTTTCATTGCCTAACTAACAGCACTTGAAGAAGTGTGTATAGCTTTAGCTTCATCCATGAAACTAACCTTCTGAAAGAACCATACGTCGTTTGACTCCGCAAGACGTACCCATAGGCCTTCCTCTTTGTGGTAAGGAGAGTGAGGAATAGTGCCTAAAAGTCAATTGGAAAGTTTCAGAGTGATCAAAGCTTGAACTATCACCTTCTGTTTTGCACGTGACTCCTACTTTTAAAAAAGGTATCATTTCTAAACACCTTCTCGATGTCTACAACATTGCTCCCCGACAGCAACCTCTTGGAGGAGTTGAGGACGTTCTTCCAAGTGAAGCTCTTGAAATTCTCAGAATGGTCTAACCTACAATACTATCTTTTAAGCGATAAATTTATTGAAATGACAGAGTTGCAAGAAAGGAGTGGTGTCTTCTGAAGATGACTTCCTCACTGTAAGAAGAGCCTACAAAAAATTAACATTAGTAAACCTAAAAATTGTAGGAAAAGGTTAACTTGAAAAGAATCTTGATACCTTAACAATGCACTCATTTAATCTAGAAGCTTCATCCCCTTGCCAACACCGCTCTGTTTGCAAGTACCTGGCTTCGATCAATATCGTCTAAATAATCACACATGTATACCAGTCTATCTGACGCTGATATCAAGAACCTCCATGGCTTGCTTCTGGTTTCACACTATCGCAAAGAGAGAGCGAGAGATCATATTGTAAGTGGCAACATCAGGCAAAACAATCATAATATCAAGAAGTTATGACATCAGAATGTCAGGAACAACACCAGAAACTTGAGGAAACCAAATCTTGTTGACTGACCAGTCCGTAAAACAATTAATCTGGGAAAAACATTTCCTACAATATTATAGGAAAATTCTTGCCACCATTAACACCCCGTTAACCCATTAGTCAATCACCAATATAGCATCTATATGCAATCGATCACCGACATTTCCTACAATTCGGTTCTAATCTGAATCTATAAGCAATTAAAGTAAAAATAAGGCTAACTTTTTCTATAATTGACGCTTTACTTTTCACGTGGTTGTGTTGTAATGGATATTAAGTTGGGAAGAAAGTAATTTCGAGGCCAAAGTGGTTTGTTCTGCTTTGCAATGTTTGAAGTTTTTAACCCTCTTTAAGTCAATTCCTTCCTAAGACTTGCTGTTATAACATCATATTTTCATAAAAATGGTCAGAGAAGAAGGTTTAACAAAAGGTTGACCAAAAAAGGCCTCAAAAACAAATTGGTCGAAGAATTGACGTTAGCTTCTTTTTGAAGAACTTGCATCAGATTTCATGAAATAGTCAGAGTAGGATGAAAGCAAACCTGGAAACGAATCGTCGATCTACCAAGACTTTAAGCACTGCCGCTTCCAATCCACTGATTCTTAAGCGGTAATAGGGATTGAAACTGGGCTCACAAAATCATTTTACAGAGCCTTCTTAGATCTGCAGCAAGAAAATTCTCACAGTATATCAAACGAAATAAAAATTTAAAGATGAGAGATGAGGACTAAAGAGTTACTCGTGTTTTGATGCAGCCATGAAGACCTGAATTAAAGCTTGAGTTAATATCATATCATGAACGCATGGAAGCTTGATCGTCTACTGTTTCGGAGAAAAGATAAAATAACTCACAAGAGGCCCTATATCCAATCGAGAATCTGGTTACGTCCGGTTATCGATCGCATTGTGATCGGGAACACCTCCCCTCGATCTTCTTCCTCCTCATCTTCTTCATCCTCATCTTCGATTCCGTTTCTGCTATTAATCTCCAACCGTCCTCCTCCTCCGGTTACATCCGGTTATCAATCGCGTCGTGATCGGGAACACCAGGTAACCAGACTCATCAGATACACCTCAGTTGTTTGGCGAGAAATTGTTTTCTCTCCGGTCTTCACCCATCTGAAAATTTTCGAATCTCTGAGGAACCCAAAAAAAAAAATCATTTTCTATTTTCAGCTAAAAGAAAAGTAAATTCACACAGATCACCCCAAGAAAAGAAACACAGAAAACCCAGTATAAAAGAAGAAAGATCCAAATACTTTTTTCGTCATAAGAAGATTGGTTTTAAAAGCATAGCATATGAGCAAAACTTAACTTGAATGGCTTCTGAAACTAAATTTTACCTTAGCTACTTGGATGCTGAAAAATAAGTTATATTTACTCGGTCGGTTTGATGAGAAAAGGCCACCAAAGTTTGATTTGCTCGGATATGAGTGTTGTGTTTGGACGATTGTTACTGTTTAAGGTTGTTTCTGCAGGAACAATCGAATGTGGGAGAAAAAGTAGAAGATTAAGAAGAAGGTTATGATGAGGGAAGAGATAGATGGTTGTTCTGGATTCATTGGTGAAAGGTTTTATTAGATAAGAGAAAAAAAAAGAGAGGTGAAAGAATCGGCAACGCTAAAAAAAAATGGAGAAGTGGAAGAGACAAAACATATCGACAGTCGTGAATAGGAGAGTTGGTCTGATGGGCTAACACAAAATACCTAACAGACCACGTAGAGGTCCGTTTTTGTGTTGAGTAGATGACGTGTCAAAACGGAGCTCTATAATTGGATGATTTAATTGTCCTACGTGGACATGCTGTATGAAGCTTATATATCCCTTTTAATATAGTATAGATTATTAGAAATCTTTTACTATCATCACAACTCTAATTCTAAAATTAATTAATTATATTTCACCTCAATTTTTTTCAATCTTAATATTAATTTAGAGAAAACATATTTGTCATCAACCAAATTCCCTAATAAAATTATTAGAATTAGCTTCTCTCAATATATTACTATCTATTCTAAATTCATTATTTATATTAAAGACTAAATTTGAATGTTACAATTTTATTTAAAAACTATAAATATTTTTTTTAAGTTAGATATAAACTAATAAAGTTTGGTAATTATTTAGTTTTGTTACATGAAAAATATATTTGTTATTTAAGTGGAAACATTTAGTTAAAAACTATGAACATATTTGGCTTGACTAAAGATTTTTTTTGGCTTATGGCATCAAAAGAACTTCGCACGGCTCTGGTTTTACCGAATCAAATATCTCAGTGCCTAAGTGTTGTTGAAGAAAAGTTAAAGCAACAAAGCCTTCCAGAGTTATAAATTCAGCAAATCTGCAATTAGCTAATTAAAAATTTTGAATCGACAACCTATTAACACTAAAAATGCATCATATGTCGTATAATATTCATATAACTATAAATACATATATTAAAATATCAAAATCTAAATATGCACGGACCGGACCTAGTATTATATATAGTTAACTTTTTATCCAATATTTTATCATCATACCTTTAAAAACATAATCATTTTCTTTATATCATTTTTAATTTTTAATTTTAATTATACAGGTGCTAACTTAAAAGTTGATGCTCGGGGACCATATTGCTACAGAGAACATGATTCTAAATGGTGTTGTAACTCAAAACCAAAACAGTGCCGAAGCATCAAAGTAGAATGTGACGCCATTTGTAAACCCAAACGCCATCTTTAAAATTTCCAGAAGAAAAGTCTATAATTATATATTTCAAATATTTCCGTATTATTATTATTCTAATTAAATAATAAATAGCAAATCGATATCCTGTTCTACAGAAACAACTAGTGTTGTCTGCTAAAACATTTTTATATTTCTTTGAATGCTGAAATTGTTTTTTTTCTCTGACTTACTTTCTGCAATTGTATTTAATATATATATATATATATATATATATATATATATATATATATGTTTTAGATAAACAAGAATAAAATCATAATTAAGTGCAATTTTTTTTGAATGATGTAAAGACTCGGCTGATTGAATAAAATAAAAAGATATAACTTGGAATTACATTAGAAACTCTATATATTAATATTTAATTGATTAATAACTACAAAAATAACCAATTTTACCGGCTCGAGGTAGACTGATTCAAAAAGAAAATAATTTGATAAGATATTAAATATTTTTAAAAAAAAAATCTTATGCAAGTATATAGTCATATTAAAATTATAAATTAGCAAGTAATATATAAAAGTTGATATAAATATAAATAAAACACTGCATTATTTGTTTTAATTGCAATGAAGTCAAATTATAACTTTTCTTGATACTATAAAACATATTATTATTATTATTATTATTTTATCATATTACATCTAAAACACATTTAATTAGTCATATCATAGGATATGGAATTCATTTTTTCTTTTAAGAAAACATATGCAAGTGAGAAGCCAAGAACGTGATCAATGAAAAAAATGTTTGAGAAAGAAAACAGGAAAGCCACGAGTGTCTCGACTAATGGCCGCATCACTTTCTGTATATCGTAGACGTAAACTGGAAGAACATGCGTCCTTAGACCATACACGGAAACTGTTTGACCCTGCATTTAGGCTTTTCCATGGTCATGATGATGTTGTCTCGCTCTCGGACAGCCCCTGTGCTGGAGCGGAAAAGCCTAAGTTTTCCTCTCCTGCATTCTATCCACTTGCTGCTAAGGCGGCGACTACTAGTCTCTCATCCTTTGGACATGGAGGGCCTTTTGGATTTGATGCCTTTTCCGACATGTTTAAGAATCAAGAGAAAAAGTCAGACTCATCCAAAAAGAAAGATTCTTCCTCTAAGGTAAAGCTTTTAATGCTGTTCTTGCTCAACATGTTTCTATGTACATTAGTTAAAGAACATGAGATCAAAACTCATCAAGAACGCCTGAAACGTGATAGATAAAACTCTTGAGATCAAAACTTAAGATCTGTAGCTCAGAAGAATCTGAGGTCGACAGGACAAGATAAATAGATGGAAGGTGCTGTGATAAAGTGGTGATGAAATGGAATCCCATGTTGCTTGAAGTAGCAAGTCATTTGTCTACATGAACAGCTAGTGTTGTCTGCTAAAATATTTTGGTTTCTTCTTCGAAGAGCTCGATATATGTATAGTTGTTTCTTTCCTTGTTCTGGCCATTGTATTTGAAACTTCTCAAAATGTTTGAGAGAGGTAAGAATAAGTGTTTATAAAGTGACTGTAACGTACAATGCGTCATTTTGACATCCAATAAAAAAATTGGTGTTAGTTTTAATAAAATAGTAGATAATGATCCGAGCCACTCGGTGTGAAATATATATATATATATATATATATATAATTTGTTATTATAGAAAACAGTGAGAAAGATGCAAAAAATGAAACTTATATAGTTTTTTCTAACTTTGTACATACCAATTGCAAACGAAACTTACACACATGACAATATATGTAACTGAACTTTAAGGAATGAAAAATTTCTTACACGCTATATTATTAGTTGGTTTTTATATGTATTACCAATTAGGATTCTGATCCGGGAACACATTTAAACAAATAATTTTTAAAAATGATACAATAAATGATAAATGATAAAATGAATAGAGGGTTGATAGCATATGTTGTAATTTTTCTAGTAAATAAAGGATTGTTTAAAATGTGATGTGAGAAGGCTTGTGGTGTTGTCACATAAGTATAATGGCAAACTTGTTAATAATACATAAAATCAAGGTTGCTTTCTTAAAATACTTTTCTTTTAATAATAAGGAGATGTAATTTATATAATAATATATTTTAATTATTATGTAACAAAATCTATGTCTCTTATTATATATACAGATTCTATATCATATATTAAATAAACATATTTTATTTCTACACCAATCAATAAAATAGTACTTTAGGAAAAAATAGAACTGTTATATAAAACACAACCTATTAAAATATAGAGATAATTTGGTCAACATACGTAGTTGGCGTTGAAATTAAGAAATTACTAGGTTAAGATCCGCGCCTTGCGCGGAATCAACATTATATATATAAATTATTTTATGTATAAATAATAAATATATATTAAATAATTAAAAGTCAGTAACTATTAAAAATATAATTAAATTGGTGCGAACATATAAATCAATTTTATTAATCCAAAAAAATATTTTTTTTTTATATTTGATAGGATATGTTATTAAATTTAAATGATACTAACATAGATAATATATTTTAGTATATTTTTTAATATTAATGTCTATTAAATGATGATTTCTATTCATATAGTTTTTTTGATCATTTATATCTTTTATAGAAAAAAATCTAAATTACTGATAACAAAATTGTCACTGTGGGATTAATAGTTTTAGTAATTTATAATTAAAAAAAAGTTTTCAATGATCGTTCAAAACTTTTATCAAAAAAATTGTTCAAAGTAAATTTTGAAACTAAAATATTGTATTTTATATGGTTTATAGTTTAATTTAAAACGATATATATATTAATCTTAATAATTAATTAAATTAGACTTTTTACTTATATAATTTTTTGTAATCATTTGTATTTTTTCATAGCAAACGTTTTAAACCATGAATCATAAAATTTGAATGTGAGACTCTTAACAGTTTTAGTAATTTATAGCCGTTTGTAAAAATTCAAAATATAACATATACATAAAAATCTAAATTTTTATTATATGGTTATTGTGGTTGTTTAATTTATTTAATAGTTTAAAATTAAACAAATATGATAGAAGATACACTATTTTTTTTATCAAATCTTTATTATTCAAAATCATTAATTGCCATATATACTTTAGTCACATTATGCAATTCCGTAAATTTTATTTAAAGAAATAATAAAGTACATTAATGATGAATTTATTGTTAGTTTAATAAAAAACTTATTATATAATTAGATTAACCAACATATTTCTCTAATGATTCTAAGAATCATTCTAGTGATGACATGCGGCTACAAAAAGAAGTTGTAATGTTTCTCAAATAATATATAGGGGATACATGATATGACATAAAAGTAAAAGGGTGATAAAGTGGTGATGAAATGGAATCCCATGTTGCTTGTCTTCGGGAGCTACTAGTGTTGTCTGCTAAAGCATTTTGGTTTCTTCTTTGAAGAGCTCGATGTATGTATAAATGTTTCTCTTCTTGTTTCCGCCATTGTGTTTGAGAAGTTTATAAATGTTTAAGGAAAACAAGAATAAATGTTATTTTTCATATTTTATACACAATTTAATTAATTTTAAAAGAAATGAAAAAGAACTTTTATAAGTTAATAGTAAATTAATAAAACAAATTATATTTACCGTTATTAATTTATAAAATTTTAATCTAAAATAACTGAAAATACATGATAAGTTTAAGCTTCTCATAACTTTAAAGATGAATCTTCCAATAATGGTGTAATTTTAATGACATTACAATCATGTTGCATATTGTCATTATTTATCTATACTATTTTTTGCAAAGTAATTTTTCGCATTCGAGCTATCACATCAAAAGTTAATCGGTTAAAGTTTATGGTATCCTTAATAAGTTTTTATATATAATTTATTATATAATTAGAAACAAATTTTATAATAATAATATTAGTTTTATAAGCATATTAGATAATTCATTATAAATTAATTTAATAAAACTTTCAATATAATGTTTATAAAAGAACAAGATAATTCTTATATAATATATATATATATATTCACAAATATAACTCTTATATATAATGTGTTGTTATCTGGAAATAAAATTTTCTTTTATACAAGTTAAAATATTATGATATAAACAATTTATAACTAAATGTTAATCAAACAAAAACATTTGTATTTAAGAGATTTTCTAAAATATATTTAGTATGTGAGTGTTTTAAAATTTCAACATAACAATAAGAATAAATATCTTAATGAAATTTTTTCTCATATATAAAATAATTTTATGTTTGATTTAAACTTTTTCAGACATAAACAATACATTATCATACTGGATTTTAAATTAATAAGAGATAAAATAATAGGTTTTCATAAAACACTATGACCGCATGTGTGGACAAAACACCTAGTTTTTATCAAGTGACAATCACATACAATGCATCATTTTGATATCCAATAAAAATTTTGTTTTTGTTTTAGTTAAATATTTAATTTATATAATATAATATTTTATTATTATTCAAGAAAATCTATGTTTCATATTATATATATACACAAATTCTACAAATTTTAGAAATATTATTTGCTTTATGTTGATAATTATATACGTAACAAAATTTTCTCTTAATTTTATCAAATTTGATTTAACATTTTTAACAACAAAAAATAGATATAAAATCTTTACAAGACTTTAATTTAAATATACACATATATATTATTAAATAATTTTTTTATTTTTTTTGTTATTTTATTTTATCTAAATTTTTACTTATAATCAAATTAAAATTTAAAATTAAATTATGTAATCAAATAATAAATTTTAAAATTAACAGAAAACTAATTTAACTCTAATTTTAAATTTTTAAAACGTTTATTTCTGCATATGATATGATGCATCAAAACATATAGTTATACATATATGACATAAAGTAAAATACTGTAACTTTTGTGTCTTGTGTTGACATAATTGTTCATGTTTTTTTTTCTGTACTATTAACTTTTGTTTTTCTTCTCCAACATACGACAAAGATGTTATTTACCCAGGATTGTTTTTCTCTAATTTAAATCAATTTGATGGAAAATCAGATTATCTATAGAAGCCCACTGCTCTTAACCATCATGTGGTCCTATGCCGACCTCATGTACATCTTATCTTTGCCACCATTACAACAACTTTGTCGATGTTGGATGCGCCATATGTGGCAGGGAAATCAAGATCTCAAAGAAAACAATCCCGAAATAGTCTCTAAATTTTGGAAATTGGTTCCTCCCTAGTCTCGTACTAGCCACATCACATCTAAGAAAATGATTTATTAATATACAGAAAAGATAACTCAATTGTATCGGTTAGTGATCATGTTATATGTTTGCGTTTATATCTCTACAAAACATAAATATTTATGAGGGGTGTCATACATTTATCCAAAATTAAATGTACCTTTCTTTCAATTTAAACACCACCATTCCTCCACTGACATCCGACTCATATCGTTTTTGCAACCGTCACAACAATTATGTAATTCTGATACAATAATTGTTAATTGTTAAGAAGATATAGGTTAAATAGTTATTGAATAATTTATCTGGTACAATAATTGTTAATCGCCAACACCGATACAATAATGGACGTTTTAATGACTATAAAAATGATTGACAATATATTACCAACAAATGTATCAAGTTAACATACTATATATAGTTAGCAAGCTATAGTTATGTGTATAGTGCTATAAAAATCAATAACATACATATTAGTGAATACTCATTCTTAGGTATCAAACCATATATCATCTAACAAAACATGTATCATATAACAAAATATGTACTAACAAATTGACCATGTATCAAACAATGTATCATCTACAACATATCAACACATTTAATAGCTTATTATACCATGTATCAAATAATGAAAACTATTACTTCTTACCAATCATTTATCAATTAGTGGCATCATGTTTGTAACATCTAATAAACAT
>NC_027748.1:12066092-12072392 GCF_000695525.1 Brassica oleracea var. oleracea
GTCGCCAATCAATTTTAGCTTCAAATTGAATGTTTCAACGTTACTTATATATATGGCTGTGGTTAATGATATTTTAAATGGTGATATATTAGTATTAAAATATAAAACGAAATATTTTTTAATATAAACATTTTAAGATTGAAAGAATATAAAATTAATCAGTCAATTTAATATCAGCTTTTTTCGGATCATCATACAAAAAGTTTCAAAAACTTATATATATGTTCACTAACAAGATTTCTACAACACAAACTAACAAAAAGTTTAGTTTTAAAGAAAAATCACAATGTCAACATCTAAATTTGCTTTCTTTTGTATCGTCTTGGTTTTTTTTGCTACTTTTCATGAATGTATGTCGTACATAACTTACTTTCAAATGCTTTCTGATCATTTTCATTAAAACTATAATCATTTTAACTGTTTTATTTTGAAATTTTTATACAGGTGTCAAAAAAGTTGATGCAGCTGCACTAACATGCACTAGATTACCAAATTCTAATTGGTGCTGCAACACAACACCGAGAAGGTGCCGAGGCAGCAAAGTCGAGTGTGACGCGATTTGTAAACCCAAACGCCTCTGAATTTTCCAGAAGAGAATTTCTATAATTATATATTCCAAATTTTCTTTTACCTCTATTATTATTATTACTGAAAATAATAAATAGGAAGTCATGTTCTAGAGGAGCATCTAGTACTGTTGGGTTTTCTTCGAATAGCTGAAATTGTTTTTATTGTTAATTCTGACTTTCTGCAATTGTATTTAATAAGTTTATAATTGCAGATATAATAATTTGAATCGATTATGTTATTCTTTGGCATATTTGGTGATATCTTTTTTTTGACAACAGGTTATATATTCTTCTCAATATAAATTATTTTTTATTTTGAATTTATTTAGATTAAATCATGCTACTGTAATTGCATTTAGTTTGATTAATTCTTTTAGATTAGAACATGTATTTATAATTATGTATAAGTTAATATATTTTGTTTGTCCTAAATTTAAAAGAGAAAAAACTCAAATGTTGATTGGTCTAAAGTTACATAAGTGAATGAAATTTGTGATATTTAAACACATCGATCGTTGTAGTTTGAAAACATAATAATAACTAAAATCTAATAAGTATTATTGTAAGAGTTTGTCAATTACCTTGAATAGGACACATAAAAACCTGATTTTTAAATAATATTATATTTATTTTGTTTGAGGGTTTATTGAGCTGACGTGGTGTTAATTGCCTTATGCTCAATAGTGACGTGGATGCGGTAGAAAAATGGTAAGTCAATTTTATTATTATATATATATATAATCATTTGTACACAAAGAAAAAAAGAGAAATATTGTATTGGAAAATAAATAAATTAATAAAACAAAGACAAATAATGATTTGTGAAATAAATAAATAAAGTAAAAATGAATTTTGATAAATACCTTTTTGTAGTATTTATTTGATGTTCAAGTCATCATTTGAATCCGCCAAATGTGCCTCCTCTCCTAGAAAAATGCTATACAATTGATTGCATTTTGTTCAACGGTCCTTTTGTTATTTATTTCCTAATATTTTAATCGCTGTTGCACAAGAAAACCAATAAGGCGCAAGTCAGATTTCAGATCAAAACAAATTAGGTTGGAATGCATCACATCATTTTGTTTTCAGAAAGTTCCCTTGGTATCAACTTTGTTTTCAGAAGGTTGAGTTTGTTTCTTTCTCATAAAATTGGATGAGCAAAATCCTCTTTCAGCTTCGATAGTAACGTAATGTATGCATGTTTTTTATAAGCTCTAGCAGCGATATCAAAAACAGCATTCGCCAAGAACCTCTGGCAGCCACGACCTTTACCGTCCAAATTACTAGTCATCGGGATGCTGGGGAAGGCCCTGATTCCTGAACGTGCGTCTAAGTGTTTGGAGAGAGCACACTGAAAAGTTTTCTGCATCTGTTATGGGACAAGTGATTGGGTCAAGAGCAGAGAGGTATAGGCTTAAGTCGGTGGCTCAGAAGAAACTGAAATTGACAGGACCAGATAAAGTGGATGGAAGGTGCGGTGATAAAGTGGTGATGAAATGGAATCTCATGTTGCTTGAACCTTGAAGTAGCAAGCCATGTGTCTTCAGGAGCTGCTAGTGTTGTCTGCTAAAATATTTTGGTTTCTTCTTCAAAGAGCTCGATATATGTATAGTTGTTTCTTTTCTACTGTGTCTACAGAAGCAGCTAGTTTTATCCTTCTTATATTTATACACATTTTAAAAGAAATTAAAGAAAAAATGATTTTCTATAAATTAATATTAGATGATAAGTTTAAGCTTTCCTTAACTTTAAGACGAATCTTCCAATAACGGTTAAAATCTTACTCACATTGCAATTATGTTCTATACTATACGTTTTCCTATACCATGCATGTGCAGTAATAATTATACATTTTATTACTTTTTACTCATATTTATTAATATATTTAAATTATATATAATATTTTATTAATATTGTAGATTTTATTATTTTCTTACCAATATTTTAATATAATTTTGATTTAATTAAACATAAAGTTGAGATAAAAATAAATTTTTCTTTTAATTTATATTTAACAATATATATATATATATATATATATATATATATTTGTAGAATTATAATGTTAGATAGAATTTTTATCTATTTCTTTTGGTTAAATATATTAAATTACCATGTAAAATATTAAAAAATATTTGATATAAAAATTGTATACTTATCAAAAATTAAAACTAAACAGTATTTATAAAATTTATAGATATATAAAAGAAACGAATGATTTTACAGTTTTTTTTAAAGAATATATCTATTTTAATGATGATATATGAGTTACCATATTCTAGAAAGTTTATCAAAAATATAAATCAATATTAAATGTAATGTATGAGTTATAACCATATTTTAAAAAGTTGACCAAAAATATAAAAACATTAAATGTAATTGTTCATATCATATTTATCCATAAGTCATGTGATCAATTTTATTAGCAATATCACATGTTTTTGTGAAAGTAACTGTAGAGAGGGACATATAGCAAATTATTTCTCAAATAATATCTAGGGGATTGAAAATTTTATTCTTGGAGGAATTTCATGTTTAACACTTTCATGATACCACTTTTCATCTTTACCACACTAAAAGGACATTTTCAAAAATATTTTCTTCATTCAGTGGAAAAGGACTCTTATACACTTGTTCTCTAAATATATAATAAATCATTATTTAAATAAAAAATAAATAAAAATAAACAAAAAGTAAAAAAATAAAATAATGTTTTCGAATTATATTTTTTCAAATTCGATTTTTTAAACGTTTTTTTGTATTTTTTAGATTTTTTTTTTCAAAATTTTGTTTTGAAAATCGAAAATTATGTTTAAAATTATTTTTAAAATTTTTTATATCTTTTAAGTATTTATTATGAATGTGATATTTGTGACAATTTTCCTTTATTCTTGTTACTTTTTCCGTTTCATTTTAGTTCTTGTATTGCATATTTTCTAAATAAAAACAACATTACCTATACGTCTAACCACATTTTAACCGGTAGAAGAATATACCGGAGAATTTAAAAAAACATACAACATATAAAATTAATAATTTTGCATTAAAGTTTTAAAGCGACACTTATTTTTGAAACAAAATTTTTACTTTACAACGATAATTAAAATGAAATGGAGGGGATAAGTGACTGTGATGTAAAATGTTCCATTTCGATATCCAATAAAAAATTTGGCATTATTTTTAGTTAAATATGTAATTTGTCTAATATTGTATCAAGTAATAGTCTACACTATCTTGATTAATATAGAAGAAAAATCTATGTTTTCATGTTATATATATTAGCGAATTTTATATTTGTCAGATGTTCAAGAACATATTTTATTTATATATTAATCTATAAAATTTACATCTGAAAATATTGAAAATGTTATATAAAATAGAATCTATTAAAATGTTTCATTCCAGTTGACTCAAGCCCTATTCTCATAATAGCTATAAATTAATCTACTAAAATTTTATAGATTTTTTTTACCTATAAGAAATCAGTAAATAACGAAATTGGTAGCTTACCCATGGTTAAATTGATTTTAGCTACATATTGAATGTTTCAACATTACATAACTGGCTGTGGTTAATTGATGTTTTTAGGTGATGATGTATTGTATAAAAAGAAAAATAAATTTCAAAATATCTTTTTAAAATAAATATTATAGAATAGAAAAAATAAAACTAACCCGTCAATATATTTTGAGCTTTTTACGGATCATCATACAATAAATCTCAAAGACTTATATATATGTTGACATATCGGGTTTTTTTATCACACAAACTAACAAAACGTTAATTTTCAAAGAAGAAATACAATGTCAACCTCTAGATTTGCCTTTTTTGTATCATCCTCGTTTTTCTTGGTAGTTTTCATGAAAGTATGTTATATAAGTTTACTTTTCGTCCAATCCTTTATTATACCTTTAAAAGCATAATCATTTTCTCCATCATTTTTTATTTATTTTTTTAAATTATACAGGTGCTAAATTCAAAGTTGATGCTGCTAGGGCACCATACTGCTACAGAGGACCAAAGTCTGATTGGTGCTGCATCACAAAACCGATGGACAGCTGCCGCGGCACCAGAAAGGAATGAGATGCGAATTGTAATCCCAAACGCCGTCTTTGAATTTTCCAGAAGAAAAGTTCTATAATTATATATTCACATGCTTTCGTACTTCTATTATTCTAATTTTAAATAATAAAACTAGATGTTAACATGTGCAACCGCGCAGGTGTTTGTTTTCATTTTTAATATACATATTTTTTTTACATTATTAGTGATATATATTTTTAGCGTTAAACATATATTTAAATGCTGATATGGCTATATTAAATATATTAATTTTACAATTTATATGCTGAAGTTTAATCAATTGATTCAAACAGTCACATGTATTTGTCATTTTTTATTATATATTTATGTTACTGAATTTTTGTTTGATTATTAAAAGAATTAATGCATGAAACAACATATTTGAAATTTATTTGTATTTAATTTATTTATATATATAGTTTAAGATGTGTTAATTATTATACTTGTATTATGTATTTTACTAATGTTAACTCATTCTACCAACATATTATAACATATATATTTTATATTTATGAAAACAAATATATTAATTTATGAACTTATATAAATATCATATTTAATTGAATATAATAAATTTATTTGTAACGGATTTGTTAGAATTTCGCATATATATATATATATATATATATATGTATATATTTTCTATTTAAAAAAAATATACCAAAAGATATTATGATTAAAGAACTGATGGACCTTTATGCAACCAATCACATGTTTTGTCGTGTGTGGTATATTATAATTTTCCCTTCTACTACCAACCTTTTACAAAACTTTTATAGTATTATGGCCAATGGTTTTTTTTTGTTTCTACTGTTTTTTTTTGTTTTAGTGATCATGAAGGAAGAGTCATCCATCTCAAATATGAGTTGATTGAGTTCTATCATAAGAAAGAGTTATCCATCTTTGTTAGGAACTCATGTAAAAGAACATAAAACAATATGAACTTTCAATATACACAATTTGTTACAGTTTGTATGTGAGAAAGATAGGAAACTTAGTGAGCGGCTCAAAAACCCAACTCAAGTTCACACATAAAAGATACAATAATTGTTAATTGTTACAATAATTGTTAATTGTTAAGAAGATATAAGTTAAATAGTTATTGAATAATTTATCTGGTACAATAATTGTTAATCGCCAACGCCAATACAATAATGGACGTTTTAATGACTATAAAAATGATTGACAATATATTACCAACAAATGTATCAAGTTAACATACTATATATAGTTAGCAAGCTATAGTTATGTGTATAGTGCTATAAAAATCAATAACATACATATTAGTGAATACTCATTCTTGGGCATCAAACCATATATCATCTAACAAAACATGTATCATATAACAAAATATGTACTAACAAATTGACCATGTATCAAACAATGTATCATCTACAACGTATCAACACATTTAATAGCTTATTATATCATGTATCAAATAATGAAAACTATTACTTCTTACCAATCATTTATCAATTAGTGGCATCATGTTTGTAACATCTAATAAACATATATCCCATACAAGGATATAATATTAAAGATATGCTACCAAAACCTGTATTAAGTAACATATAATGTATCAGCTAACAAAATATATATCAACTAACACTAACTATTTTGTAATATCTTACTAGCCATTTATGAATTT
>NC_027748.1:12073182-12079960 GCF_000695525.1 Brassica oleracea var. oleracea
AGGAAGTCATGTTCTAGAGGAGCATCTAGTGTTGGGTTTTCTTCGAAGAGCTGAAATTGTTTTTATTTTTAATTCTAACTCTCTGCAATTGTATTTAATAAGTTTATAATTTCAGATATAATAATTTGAATCGATTAAGTTATTCTTTGGTATATTTGGTGATATCTTTTTTTTGACAACAGGTTATATATTCTTCTCAATATAAATTATTTTTTATTTTGAATTTATTTAGATTAAATCATGCTACTGTAATTGCATTTAGTTTGATTAATTATTTTAGATTAGAACATGTATTTATAATTATGTATAAGTTAATATATTTTGTTTGCCCAAAATTTAAAAGAGAAAAAGCTCAAATGTTGATTGGTCTAAAGTTACATAAGTGAATGAAATTTGTGATCTTTAAACACATCGATCGTTGTAGTTTGAAAACATAATAATAACTAAAATCTAATAAGTATTATTGTAAGAGTTTGTCAATTACCTTGAATAGGACACATAAAAACCTGATTTTTAAATAATATTATATTTGTTTTGTTTGAGGGTTTATTAAGCTGACACGTGGCGTTAATTGCCTTATGCTCAATAGTGACGTGGATGCGGTAGAAAAGGGGAAAGACAATTTTATTATTATATATATATAATCATTTGTACACAAAGAAAAAAAAAGAGAAATATTGTACTGGAAAATAAATAAATTAATAAAACAAATACAAATAATGATTTGTGAAATAAATAAATAAAGTAAAAATTGTTGTAAATAAAATGGGAGTAAATAGATAACTATAGCTTTGCTTATAGTTACTATATATATATATATATATATATGCTGGAGAGTAACGAGAGATGAGAGCAAATGATTCTTTTTATTATAAACTCTTCTACTTGTCTCACTATCTGATCGTACAAAAGAGAGAGAGGAGTGATCATATTTATAGTGAGCAACAATACATAAAATAATAAAGACGGTGACTTGAGTCGGTAAAGAAGTGGATGATCATTGACTTTTCAATGTTTATCTTATAACAATCCTCCTTGATCATCCATCTTGTATTGCGTAGTGCCTAGTTAAAAACCTAGTCATGAAAAAATTCATTGGGAAAAAAACAATGACAAAGGAAAAAGAGTACACTGCCGTAATCTACCCCTGAGCAAATAGGACCTAGCTTTCTCGTCACAGGTCACACAAATGCCGCATTCCGATACCATAAACGTGTTTTCAGAATGTTGTAATCGGAAGAGCTTGTGTGAACAAGTCAGCCGGATTGTCGCATGACTGTACATACTCGATGTCCACCTCTTTATTTTTCTCGAGCTCCCTTATGTACGAGAAAAATCTTGGAGAGATATGCTTTGTTCTGTCGCTTTTGTTGTAGTCTTTTTTGAGTTGAGCGACACAAGCCGAATTATCTTCAAATACTTTCGTCGGCTCTTTCTCATTGACTGTTCCGCTTGATTCTTTTATGTGGTGACTCATTAACCGAAGTCACACACATTCTCGACATGCTTTGTGAAGCGCAATAGTTTCTGCTTGATTCGAAGATGTCGCAACCATAGTTTATTTCTGGGACCGCCAAGAGATCGCGGTTCCACCAATTGTAAAAACATAGTCGGTTTGTGTTCGACTTTATAAATATCATGTATCTGCAAAACCATACCAAACTCGGGGTTTCTAGGAAAAATCAATCCTAAATCAAATTGTACCTTGGAGAGAACGGCTATGTTCTCGACGCCGTTCTAATTTTCATAAATAGGAAATGAGCTATATCTCGCAAAGACATTAGTGTCTAAAACTATATTTTATCAAATACAACTTGCAAGACATATAAGCTCACATATGCTTTATTACCATTAGCATCTCCAAAGTACTTATTTATATAAGATCTTACCAGGATCTTTTAAAATAACATCTCTTTTAACATTGATAGATCTATTTACCATTGGAGTACTCAAAGGAGTTGTTTTGTCCATATAAAAGGGTTTCAATAACCTTTTTGTATAGTTTGATTGATGCAAAAATATTCCGTCTCGGAGATGCTCTATCTGGAGCCCAAGACAAAACTTTGTCTTGCCGAGATCTTTTATTTCGAACTCCTCTTTCATATGAGTTCGAGCATCATCAACCTCCTTTTGAGTTCCAATTATGTTCAGGTCATCTACATATACAACAATGATCACAAAACCAGATGATGATTTCTTTATAAAAACGCATGGACATATCGCATTATTCACATATCCTTTACTCAAAAAATATTCATTTAAGCGATTGTACCACATGCGTCCGGATTGCTTTAATCCATAAAGTGATCGCTGTAACTTGACCGAACAAATCTCCCTGGATTTTTCTTTCAATGCCCCTGGCATTTTCAATCCCCCAGGGAGTTTCATATATATATCATTATCCAACGATCCATATAAATATGCAGTCACAACATCCATGATATGCATTTCAAGATTTTTAGACGCCGTTAGGCTCATCAAAAATCTAAATATAATTGCATCCATTTTCGGGGAATACGTTTCCTCAAAATCAATTCCCGGTCTCTGAGAAAAACCTTGGGCAATTAATCAGGCTTTATATCGTGTTACTTTTCTCACGACTACCCACTTATACCCAACAAGATTTATATTCTCAGGTGTTATGACTATAGGTCCAAAGACATTCCTTTTATTTAGAGAGAATAATTCAATTCGAATGGCCTTCTGCCACTTCTCCCAATCATGTCTTTTAACATTCCAAAATGGACCTTGGATCGGGATCATCATTTTCATGATCGATATCTTTGGACACAGAAAAGGAGAACATTCAATCAACATCTTTTATCTATTACTTTTCCTCAAGGGCGTAGTTGATGGAAATCTCATACTTTTCTGTTCCCTTCTTGTCATCTTGATCCATATCTTTATTTGGTTCTTCTTGAACCTTTTCATTTATGCCCTCTTTCAGACATTTTTCAATATCAGGTTCTTTCCGAACCTTTCTGCTTTACTCAACAATTTTTTTTCGGGGATTTTTATCTTTAGAATCCGCTAGTGTCCCCCTCTTTAACTGAACCCTAGGTTCATTTATTTTGTTACCATCACTTTGTTCTTTAGGAACATCAACTCTTGATGGAACATTTCAGCGGGTATATCATGTCTTATCTGTGAACACATCTGGTAACTAGTTTGCAAATGCACAATTTTCTGAACTTCCAGCTCTCTTTGATCAAGGGACTACTAAATATCAAGATGCAACTCAAGTCATTTTTGTCCTGCCAGACATTTCAATATATTGCATCTATTTTAAATTTTCTCCAGTGACCTCGGAACAAGTCGTTTTTCATACCTCAAGGTCATCTTTCATTTCATTCTCTGGAGAACTATACCTTGGACTTTTGGTCCAAAAATCTCTTGTTTTTCTAACGAGCTTTATATCGAATTGATGGTCAATCAATTCACTCTACCCTCATACATAGAGGTAGATTCATAATCCTTATTTATATAGCGCTTTTTCATTTTATTGTCGACAATCTAATTTCTCTTTGGTTCCATCTTTTTATCCGTACTGATATGGTTAATCGAGATCTCTTTATCATCATCGATGATTTACCCAGGTACATGACTGTAATATTAACCATATCAACGGTCTCACCATGAGATTCATCCTCTATTCATATTTTTGCTCGTTTTCGAGGACTCTTTGGAACCAAAGTGGTCTATCATGTCTCTAGCGTGCCATAGACTCATATATCGTCTTTTTAGGACCCATTTTATTATTGGAGCCTTTTCAGCTGGAATATGAGATTTCATTATTTTATCAAAATGTTTGGCAGGCATTTTGTAAATGAATTATTCTACTTTTCATTGTAACCCATTTCACATATCTCATTCCATCAGCTTATCATATGCTTCTAGCAAACTTGCGAGCATATTTCTGATTATCCATATACTTTATCCCTCTGGATTGTATATGTTTTTATTACATGCACAACTGCATGTTTACACCCGATCATGGGGATCATCTTATTTGAATTTACTTTATCAAGTTCTTTTTCGAGTGCGAACATAATTTTTTTTAATGTTCCACTTACTAGGATTCTTTAATTCTCCCCCTCGAGATGATGACACTCCATGTCTAAAATCTCGTACTGAATCTCACTCCAGAACCAATAACATATTCAGTTTTCCCATTTGGGATGAATTATGTTTCAAATCCTTTAGATTGAGATCTTAATTTGGGGTCTGCTTAAAGAAATCACATATTATGAACTTGTTTGATGATTCAACACCCATGATGGTTTTCTTTATTTTCTTTTGACATGCTATATGTGACAAACTTCTCATTTAATGTTGATAACATTATTGGAGATGACTATATATCAGTAAACTTCAGGTTTACCACTCATTTATACTTTTGCCATCTTTTTCTTACACCTCATCTTATAAACCATCATTGAATTTGTGTAAATATCATGGCTTTATCTTTTTCTCATCCGATATATAGTTTATATCGATGATTTCTAAAAGCTCATTTTCTTTCAGGTGCATCTTTGCACCCACTGCCCAAGTCTTATAATTATTTCTCGTAATATCAAGGGCATTTATTTTGAGCTTTGTAAAATTTGACATGATAACATTATTCATAGAATAATATTATAAATATAGTAAAGACAGAAATTTAAATGTAGAAATTAAATGCATAAAATAAATCCATAAATTAAATTTCTGAAATTTAAAGCATAAATAAAATTGGAGGCTTAGCCTACCACGTGATCCGAGGAGTCATAGACTGCCATATTGTTCATTATTTTTCAAAGTCCGAGGAGACATGGTCTACCATTTTGACTTTTGCTTATTTCAAGGTCTGAGGAGACATGGTCTACCATTTTGACCTTTTCTTTTTATTTACGGAGACACAGCCTTCCACGTAACCTTTTTTTTCAATTCACGGAGGCAAAGCCTACCACGTCTTTCTCTGATCGTGAAGGCATAACCTACCATAACGATCAGTCGGGGAACGCAACGCCTATCATCCCGAAAAATAAATGGAGAAGGCCTAACCTCTCACTCCGGAACAATAATAAAATTTGAATAAATTAAGTATATTGAAACACATAAATTTAAACATTACTTCGGCTGGTTTAAGAACTTTCGGATTGATAAACCTCAGTTGGCCAGAGCTTCGTGCTGATAACGTGTTGTAAATAAAATGAGAGTAAATAGATAACTATATATATATAAATATATAGAGTAACGAGAGATCAGAGCAAATGATTCTTTTTATTATAAACTCTTCTTCTTCTCTCACTATCTGATCGTACAAAAGAGAGAGAGGAGTGATCGTATTTATAGTGAGCAACAATACATAAAATAATAAAGACGGTGACTTGAGTAGGTAAAGAAGTGGATGATCATTGACTTTTCAATGTTTATCTTATAACAAAAATGAATTTTGATAAATACCTTTCTGTAGTATTTATTTGATGTTCAAGTCATCATTTGAATCCGCCAAATGTGCCTCCTCTCCTAGAAAAATGCTATACAATTGATTGCATTTTGTTCAACGGTCCTTTTGTTATTTATTTCCTAATATTTTTATCGCTGTCGCACAAGGAAACCAATAAGGCGCAAGTCAGATTTCAGATCAAAACAAATTAGGTTGGAATGCATCACATGATTTTGTTTTCAGAAAGTCCCCTTGGTATCAACTTTGTTTTCAGAAGGTTGAGTTTGTTTCTTTCACATAAAATTGGATGAGCAAAATCCTCTTTCAGCTTCGATAGTAACGTAATGTATGCATGTTTTTTATAAGCTCTAGCAGCGATATCAAAAACAGCATTAAAAACAGCATTCGCCAAGAACCTCTGGTAGCCACGACCTTCACCGTCCAAATTACTAGTCATCGGGATGCTGGGGAAGGCCCTGATTCCTGAACGTGCGTCTAAATGTTTGGAGAGAGGACACTGAAAATTTTTCTGAATCTGTTATGGGACAAGTGATTGGGTCAAGAGCAGAGAGGTATAAGCTTAAGTCGGTGGCTCAGAAGAAACTGAAATTGACAGGACCAGATAAAGTGGATGGAAGGTGCGGTGATAAAGTGGTGATGAAATGGAATCTTGATGCAGCATCATCTCCATCTTTGGCGCCAACTTGAAGACATTCAAACATTATGTTATGTTTCGGTTTTTCATAGCTTTCCTTTTATTTTCGTTTTCCTTTTAAGAATAAGTTTATGTTAACCTTTTCCTTTTAGGGTTTGTCTAAAGGAAGGGCTATATAAGCACCTTTGATCTCTTTGTTTTAGACACGTTTTGATTTTAATAAGAAGAGCTTTGCTTTTATCCCTTGTTTAGATTTGATTAAATTCATCAAAACAGGAAGTTGGTCTCAAAGAGCTATCGAAAGAAACCTTTGATCGATCCAAGAACAGGTCTCGAAGAACCCTAAATTCTTAGATCGACCGTTCACCCAATCGTACGCTGCGCCAGGTTGGTATCAGAGCTTTGCTACGATCTGAAACTTTCTCAACCACTACGATGGTCCGAAAAACTCGTACTCAGCAATACGTTGAAGACGATGATATCCCAGCTACTCAACAATCAGTTAATGAGCTTCAGGCTCAAGTCACAGCACTTGTTGCTGCGGTAGCGGCGTTAAATACGCAGAATACCGCCCCAGCCCTTCGCAACAGACGCGGCACACGACCGCATAACCAGGACGACTCAGAGGAAGAAGATGACGGCGATGAAAATCCGTTCGCTCCTCTCCAACGAACTCAACAAAACCGCAACAACAA